>NW_027395278.1:7642000-7951333 GCF_027580225.2 Misgurnus anguillicaudatus
ATGTGGCTTGAGATGTGATGGCTGTATGTGGTTTTAAACTCATCATTTATCCTTGGAATAAGCATAATTTAAGTGGTAATTTTGTCAGACTATCTTAACTTGCCGTACCAAATTGCCTTTCTGGGTTTTTTATACGCTAATATGTTCTGTATTATTACACATATTACAGCTTTTTGGCCATATTTGTTTCGTTTCAGTTCATTTAAAATACGAATATCTGTCTTTTAAGTGTGTCACAAACAAAAGTATTGATGTTTCATTGAGTCACCTCAGCTTTCCAGTCTGGTGACCCTATCTGAATTCATTTTCTCCAGTGAGACAAGAACGCTGTTGTGGTTCATCACTCTGTCAGCTGTCATTTTGTTACACGGCAGTGTCTGAATTGTTAATTAGATGTCAGTCAGCTGCAGGTCAGACACCAACTTTAATTGATCTCAGTCTAGAGAAGTTCAAACAGGCTGAAGAAAATGAAGAAATGTGATTAAAAAAAGGAAAGAGAGAAATAATCAGAGATGTAATCAGTTTCAGATTTGATGGCAAACTGGATATTTTAGCTTGACAAGGAAATTTTAAAATGTACATTATAAATGTCTAATTATTTGAAGATTCTTAATTAAGTAGCTGTTTTGGGTCACAGGAGAGAGAGAGAGAGAGAGAGAGAGAGAGAGAGAGAGAGAAAGAGAGAGAGAGATTTATCTCACACAAATCCAAAAATATTTAGAGAAAATTTCAAAAATATCTGAAATATTTGTTAAAATTCCCATTACTTTTAATAGCTGTTGCTTATTTGACACAGAACCTTCCCATATCTGATTTTTTTCAAATTAATTTTAGTTTAGCCTCCTTTCTGACATCTATAGACAGGAAAATGCAGCCGTTAATGCACTGTTAAAACGTAGTATACATAATTTTTTAAAACACTGAATATATATATAAAATTTTGTACATTTAAATAGATGCTGAAGCATACAATGTAGATGTACTGTATTTTGCAACATTTAATAATTTATTAAATTTTTACAGTTTCAAAACGTAAAATTTTACAAATTTTCAATACCATAAAGATTGCTGTATAAATTCCCTTTACCTTTTATTGATAATGTTAGCATCCTAACCCTAGCCCAAACCTTACCCTGAAACCAAACCTTTTTCATTCAAAAAAAAAAAAAATGTTATGTATATGGTAGCCTGGCAAACACCAGACCAGTCTCATAGAGAATGAGACATGGTCTGGGAACCACATGCTCATTTTCTCGTATTTGAGGCGTGGTTTCCGAATGCCCAGAGCCGTTTATTGGGTGCTATGAATGTCTATCAAATGCGTCTGTACGTAGCTCATAGCCAATCGGATAAATTATACCAGATAATGTATGTAGAGCGACATCAATTCAAATGTAAACGACTTTTATTGGTTCGTGTGCATACAGCTGAAAGCTATGCAACTAAACCGGTAGCTGTATATTGATATTGAAAAGCAACACATTTTAGTGGCACTATGACAACCACAATACAGGCATAATGACAATATGATATTAATAAATACCTCTTACCATTTATAAGTTAATTGCACTTTGTCGACGACGATTGGTCCTATAAAACTTTGTGGTTTGTCATGTCTTGCCATATCCAAACATACTTCTTGGAAATGAAATTCTTTAACCCCAAAAGTTGCTCTTTTTTAAATAAACCTGCATTCAAAACCACTTAGAACACTGTCTAAGGCTGCATTTAAAAGTAACTTCTCGTCTGTTGCCGTGTTATAACAAATAACAAAACTGCTTCGGTGTGTCGAATAGACGCCGTCATTGTCTTGCTGCCCCCTCCCCGTTCTGTGATTGGTTCCCTATTTCAGGGACAAAAAGGGCCATAGTTTCCATGCTAGACTTGCAGCGTGAATAAATTGAATACAGTAACCACGCATTTCAAATTTCAAAAGTACAAAGGTGGCAATGTCGCAAATCTGTGATGTAGCATGCAAGAGCCAATAAGCGTACACATTGCCATAAAACTTCTTGAGACACAATATTTTAATTAAAGTCATAACGAACTTGAGATTTGACGTTTACGGTTGCTGCTGAGAACTGAGATCAAGATCGCTGAATATAGGGCTGAAGTTGTATATGTTCCTCGCATTCAAAACGTAAAGCATTTACAAATTTTCAATACCATGAAGATTGCTGTATAATTTCCCTTTACCTTTTATTGATAATGTTAGCATCCTAACCCTAGCCCAAACCTTACCCTAAACCCAAACCTTTTTCATTCAAAAAAAAAAAAAAAAATGTTATGTATATGGTAGCCTGGCAAACACCAGACCAGTCTCATAGAGAATGAGACGTGGTCTGGGAACCACATGCTCATTTTCTCGTATTTGAGGCGTGGTTTACGAATGCCCACAGCTGTTTATTGGGTGTTATGAATGTCTATCAAATGCGTCTGTACGTAGCTCGTAGACAATCAGATCAATTATACCAGATAATGTATGTAGATCGACATCAATTCAAACATAAACGACTTTTATTGGTTTGTGTGCACACAGCTGAAAGCTATGCAACTAAACCGGTAGCTGTATATTGATATTGAAAAGCAACACATTTTAGTGGCACTATGACCACCACAATACAGGCATAATGACAATATGATATTAATAAATACCTCTTACCATTTATAAGTTAATTGCACTTTGTCGACGACGATTGGTCCTATAAAACTTTGTGGTTTGTCATGTCTTGCCATATCCAAACATACTTCTTGGAAATGAAATTCTTTAACCCCAAAAGTTGCTCTTTTTTAAATAAACCTGCATTCAAAACCACTTAGAACACTGTCTAAGGCTGCATTTAAAAGTAACTTCTCGTCTGTTGCCGTGTTATAACAAATAACAAAACTGCTTCGGTGTGTCGAATAGACGCCGTCATTGTCTTGCTGCCCCCTCCCCGTTCTGTGATTGGTTCCCTATTTCAGGGACAAAAAGGGCCATAGTTTCCATGCTAGACTTGCAGCGTGAATAAATTGAATACAGTAACCACGCATTTCAAATTTCAAAAGTACAAAGGTGGCAATGTCGCAAATCTGTGATGTAGCATGCAAGAGCCAATAAGCGTACACATTGCCATAAAACTTCTTGAGACACAATATTTTAATTAAAGTCATAACGAACTTGAGATTTGACGTTTACGGTTGCTGCTGAGAACTGAGATCAAGATCGCTGAATAAAGGGCTGAATTTGTATATGTTCCTCGCAATCGTATGAATTATAAAGATGTGGATTACAGCAAATGAATACATTTATGTTGTGTTTTGGTGTAATTATTTTTGCATAATAGAAGACTGCATAGGAGAAAACGCCTTTCTGTATCATGGCAACCAAACGAAAAATTACAAAATGGTTAAATGATTGCAAAAATGTTATTGATTTTAAGGTTTTCTTTTAAGTGGGTTTTTGTTTAATATTATGTAATTCTCTGAAGGTCATGAACATTTCTGCTGA
The DNA here is from genome assembly GCF_027580225.2 of Misgurnus anguillicaudatus. Classification (NCBI taxonomy): domain Eukaryota; kingdom Metazoa; phylum Chordata; class Actinopteri; order Cypriniformes; family Cobitidae; genus Misgurnus; species Misgurnus anguillicaudatus. The sequence goes on from NW_027395278.1 coordinate 7,645,491, forward strand.
AACATTTCTTAGAGATTAGGTAGAAATTGGCATGATATCATCAAGCAGTTGGTACCGATTTTTTTAGCTACACACTCGGTGGATATTTATTCTTTTCTGACAATTCTCAGTAAACCCATAAACCCTAGAGATTAGTGTGAGTGGAAATCCCAGTAGATCAGCACTTTCTGAAATACTCAAACCAGCCTGTCCGGCAGCACTAGCAATGCCATATTCAAAGGCACTTCAATCATTTTCTCTATTCTGAAGCATGGTTTGAACTTCAGCATATCCTCTCAATGCCTAAATGCATTGAAATGCTGCCACATGATTGGCTGATAAGATTCATGTGTTAGCAAGCAATTACATGTGTGTATTACTTAAAGTGACAGTGTTTTGTATCTGCATATATATCTGCATATATTTTGATTTAATCCTACATAAATACACCATTTCTGAGGCAAGGGCACTGTCTTTACAAAACTAAACCAAGATAGCATTCAAAACAAAGAAAGAGCTCTTTATGGTGAAGTTAAAGGGGCCATGGCATGAAAATCTGACTTTTTCCATGTTTAATTGCTATGATTGGGTCCCCAGTGTTTCTATCAACATAGAAAATGTGAAAAAGATCAACCCAGTAACTTAGTTTTGGTAAACCATTCTCTACAAGCACATGAAAAAAATAGGTCGTTGAAATTTGGCTCTCCTTATGATGTCATAAGGAGCTCTTATTATAATAATACCACCCCTTAATCTGCACTGTCCAACCACAGCACTGCCATTTAGTGCAGAGAAAAGCACAATTTAGTTTTAATTGCAACAATTCACCATCATTGTGATCAGTGTTTGAATTTCATCTGCTCATTTGCATTTTAAAGGACACACCCAAAACGGCACATTTTTGCACACACCTACAAAGTGGCAATTTTAACATGCTATAATAAATTATTTATATGGTATTTTGAGCTAAAACTTCACATATGTGCTCTGGGGACACCAAAGATTTATTTGAAATCTTAAAAAAGTATTGTGCCATGGCCCCCTTAAGCAGTGTTGATGAGTATTAAATTGTTTATTTATTTACCAGGACAGTGCATATTAACAACAGTACACCTGTAACATGCCAGATTTAGCCAATGGCTAATTTTCATCTGTAGTCCTGATTGCCAGTTGTACATTGGCACCCTAGAAAAAGTACATATTTAAAAATATTTGCACTGTTAATGTAACAAACTCAAAATAAAGAGATAAAACCATTAAATAGTAAACTAGTCTAAAAATAAGTTGTAAGCTCATTTACAAATCATTACAGTAATTTCAATTTACATCACACAAAACATTTCACAAGTCACGACAGTAACACAAACAAGCAACAGCAGAACTTTTAGTGTTGACAGGACTGATTACAAATAAGCCAACGTTTCAGATGTAATCGAAAGAGACCATATGTATTTATATCTCTGATACTTGACGGAATGGTGTTCCACTCCTGAGAAGCCCTGACAGAAAAGGCAGATTGACTAAAAGCACTTTTCCTGTGTGGAATAATACAGTCACCTCTTGAAGTTCCTCTAGTAATTCTGTGATTAGTTGTTCTAAGATTAATTAGATCACGAAGGGGTGGCGGGGCCATATCATGTAAGATTTTGTAGACCTGGCAGCAATTAAAAAACTTTATTAGATTTTCCCAACTTAAAATATCATATTTTGATAAAATGCCGCAATGGTGAAAGGCTTTTGGTTTCTTATCTAATACTTTGAGTGTTTGTTTGTATAAAGATTGTAGTGGTTTCATGGTAGTAGAGTTTGACTGGGACCAACTCGTTAAACAATATGTAAAATGAGATAAAATCATTGAATGCATAAATGTTTTGGCCGCTTTAATAGACATTGAATTGCGAATAAAACGAAAATTTGCTAAGTTAAATTTGACTTTTTTACAAGTTTGCTTTACATGTGATCTAAAATTTAATTTATTGTCTATGTAAATGCCGAGATATTTATATTCTTGGACAATTTGTATTTTTTCTCCTGACACCATGATATCTGCATCATTTGTTGCCTTGTATGATTTAGTGAAGAACATACCCACAGTTTTTGACACATTAAGTTGTAGACACGATTGATTCAACCATGTTGTGACTTTAACCATTACCTTTGTAAGCTTATCAGCTACCTCACTTTTTGAAGCTCCATGTACATACAAAACTGTGTCGTCCGCGTACATTTGAATGTTAGCCTCCGGACACACCCGTGGCAGGTCGTTAATATACATACAAAATAAAACAGGGGATAATATGGAGCCTTGTGGCAGGCCGGTCGACAGAGGTAGGGACTCAGACTGGCTATTACCAATACGAACAATTTGTATGCGTTGACAGAGGTATGATTTTATCCATTTTAACACCTGGTCTGAAAGATTATAAGAGGATAATTTAGCCAATAAGATACGATGGTTTACTGTATCAAATGCTTTTCTAAGGTCAAGAAAGACTGCTCCTACAACACTATTGCTGTCAAGTAATAACTTGATTTTATCAATAAAATAGCAATTTGCTGACTCAGTTGAATGATTTGATCGGAATCCAAACTGTAGTGGGTGAAGATTAAATGAACTTTTATTTAAGTGGTCTTTTATATGATCAGATGTCCACTTCTCAAGGACTTTAGACATTACAGGTAAAATACTTATAGGTCTATAATTAGAGACAGATTGTGGATTTCCTGATTTAAAGATGGGTGATACAATAGCGGTTTTCCATATGTTTGGAAATTCAGCTTGACATATGGATTGATTCATAATTTTTGTAATGGGACTAGCTAATGATACGCTAAACTTTTTAAGTGTTGCTGTGTCCATTCCATGGACATCTTTCGCTTTGGATGATTTAAGTTTTTGAATTATTGCTTGCGTATTTGCTTCTGTGGCACAAGTAAAGACAAGACTAGATTCTGTTGATGGGGTTGTGCACACTGCAATATCTACAGATTTAAAACTCTGGGCTATGGTGGTTACGGAGTTAACAAAATAATGATTAAATGTCGTAGCTACTTGTGCTGGATTCCTAATGCGCTTTTCATCCACCGTTAGTTCGACAGGGTTTTTTGTTTTTTGTTCTTGGCCCATTAATTTTTTTAGCTGGTCCCATACTAATTTTGTATTACCCCTTGCCTCACTAATTATGGTCATAAAAAAGTTGGCCCTAGACTTTCTCAACATGGATATTACAGTGTTCCTTAACATAGCCAAATGTTGTTTATCATGTGACCGATTTGTTTTAATAGCCTTTTTCAGTGCAAGGTCACGCTCTTTCATTTTCTTAAGGATATCTGCATTAATCCAGGGGAGACTATTTCTTCTTTTCCTATGTGTATATCTGCAAGTGAATTTTTTTATAATACACTGTAGTTTATTTGAAAGTATCTTACTTCCCTCATGAACATCTTTTCCAGCTAACAACGGATCCCAGTTAAGATTATTCACTGTGTTTTGAAAATGTTCTTGGTCTTTATGTCGTATTATAAATGATTCCTGGTCTTTAACCTTAGAGACACCAAATCTCTTTTTTGACAATTTTCTCGTGACAAGTACTAAGTTGTGATCAGATATTCCTGTGATCATATTAAAAGATTTTTTTATTCTTTCTGGTCTATTGCTGAATATCAAGTCTATCTGGGTTTTAGTTGATGGAGTTACTCTTGTAGGGCCTTTAATTACCTGTGTGAGGTCAAAGCGATCTGTTATTTGCTTAAGATTTTTTCTGACTACTCTGTCCTCCCAATTTACATTAAAATCCCCCATTATCATGACCTCTTTATCAAAATTACACTTTAACAGCATACTTTGCAATTTTTCATAAAAATCTATATTTGAATTGGGCGGACGGTACAGTACGATAAGGCTGAACGACATTTGTGGTGATAAAATAATTTTCAGCCCAATGCATTCTAGGTCACAGTCTGCTAAGTTTATCTCCTCATACAGAATACTGTTCTTTATATAAATCATAACTCCGCCTCCTTTAGATTTTGCTCTGTCACGTCTAAGAATTTGGTAGCCTGGCACCGTAATTGCAGCAGATGGTGAATTTGCCTTTAGCCAGGTTTCTGACAGACAGAGAAAGTTAAACTAAAAGTAGCGATGCTACTAAATTAACAACATTTTTATGTAGCTTAAAGGATAACACCATCGTTTTTTTTTATATTTTACTTAGGGCTGGGCATAGATTAATCTAGATTAATCTCATACAAAATAAAAGTAATTTTTTGCATAATCTATGAATTTGTGCTGTGTGTAAATATTATGTATATTTAAACACACACACATACACGTATATACATTTAAGAAATGTTTTATTTAAATATAGTTTTTTATTTATATATAATTTAGAATATATAAAAATATAAATAAATATTTATACACATGTAAATGTTTCTTAAATACATACATGAATGTGTGGGTATTTATATATACATAATTATTACACACAGCACAAACTCATATGTTATGCAAAAAATTACTTTTATTTTGTATGAGATTAATCTAGATTAATCTATGCCCAGCTCTAATTTTACTGTGTTCTTACCTCAACTTAGACGAATTAATACATACCTATATTTTTTATTGTGTGCACTTTTAATCTTTGTACAGTGCTTGGTGAATGTGTTAGCATTTAGCCTAGGCCCATTAATTCCTATGGTTCCAAACATAAATGAATTTAGAAGCCACCAAACACTTCCATGTTTTCCCTATTTAAAGACTGTTACATGACAGTTAATATTGTGGCACAAAATAAAACTTTTGTTTGGAGTCATAGGAATGAATGGGGCTAGGCTAAATGCCAAAAAACGCTGTACAAAGATAAAAAGTGCACGCATTGCAAATAGATATATATATGTATTAATTCATTTAAGATAAGGTAAGAACATAGTAAAATTTTGAAAAACTGTGTTTTTTTCCTTTAACGGTACTTGAGTTACTTTTAAAACAGTGTAGCTTTAACAATAATTATATACTTTTTCCAGCAAGTAATGGTGTAGCGCGACCATACGCTAAATTACATTGTGCCTTCTTTGCAATGCCTTTTTGCAGCGCACTGAGGGCAGCAGCATCTTCTTCTCTTCTTAGATCACAAACTCAAATTGTTCATTACTGCCATCTATTGTTCTGTCACACATCTTTGTGGTGATCATCTGATGATTACTTACAGACCGTGCAGGAGTAAAGTCAACACACTCTTAATATAATGTCTTTCATGGAGCGCCATGACGGCAGAATCTGACAATGTAGAGATTATTTGCCAATGGCCATATCTGTCCAAGTTCATGTCTCTTAGCGAGCGTGCACAGCAAGACGTTTATGCCAGTGGCCGGTGTATGTTTTCAGTTGTTTCCAATGGAAGCTTTGAATGTCTTATTCGGCTGTCCAGTCGGCGTCTGCCTGCCGTTTTCAGCTGCGTTTAAAAGCTTTGGTGTGCACACCCCCTTAAAGAAACAAACAGTAAAGCTTACACATTCGTATGTAATTAGTGCACAACAAAGATTTGTCTGTCTGTGTCGAAAACTTCAAGCACACACAAGTGAGTAATAGCTTTTTAATATAGTAGCTTGTAACAAACCTATAAGAACACTAAGGTTGTGTTTGTGCCACTGCTTTAGCATCTGCCAATCAAACAGAACAATTAATCCAGATATAACTTACATTATACTTATAAACTTACAGTAGTGCATTTATCAAACCAGGTGATTTAATTATATAGTTAGTTTATAATAATTATTAATAACAAATCATGATTATTATCATAAAGAGCTGAAATAAATGTGTTTCTAAGTCATTTAAAATATGTATGCTCTCTATTTTTTCTTTTTATGCCTGTTATCAATTTTACAGACTGCAGTTTAAGATAAATATTTCAGTAGTCTATTGTGTAGTTAAATCTAAGTAGTTAGAAAGTAGCTAGCTACAGTACATTTTAATATTAACTTGTAGTGTAGCTAACTACTTTTTAGATGGGTAGCTTGACTGTAGTTTAACTACTTTTACTGATAAGTATCTTGTAGCTTATCTAACTACAGTTTCAAAGTAGCTTCCCCAACACTGAAATTAGCAATGGTTTGTCTTCTAATTCTTATAGGTCAGTGACAAATATTGAAAGCTAATATGTGAATTTGAACTTTTTAGCTATAACATAAAGTATGGTACAAATTGCAGTAATTGCAATAATAAACTGGTGTGCATAAAATTTAATCAAATAATGGCATGCCAGGCTTTGTGAACAGATGTACTGATTTCTGTTTGTGCAGATTTTTCACTGACTGCATAAACTGCTTGTTTAATGTGTATTTGAATGAATAGATATATGCTCAAATGAGCATTACAACAGTTTCCTTTTGTCATTTACTATTAAATGTCATAATTCCAGGCTATTGTTTAGTAATTGCCATCCCTGGAGCATAAACTATAGTCACTTTTTATTGCAGCAGCTTACTAACAGATATGTATCGTATGGCTTGCGGCTGTGTTTTAACGGCTTATTTTGTGAGCGAGTTCATTCGTTCACATCATAAAGAATCAGCCGCAGTTTGTAATAAGCAATAAGGCTTGAAAACACTTTCATAAAAAAAGGTAACACATCGCTGCTGTTGTTGTTCCTCCACAAGGACGATAGTAATTAAGTAAACAGGCTTAATGAGCTAAAAACATAGCACCCAAGTCAACAGCTGTAGGTGACTGATGTAGATGTGCTGATGCCGTGGTGGAGGTATCCACTTAAGAGATGTGCAAAAGAAGGCTAGTCATGAATTAATATGCAAAGTAAGGCATTTCAGGACAATAGAGTGCAGTGTAATCACACACATACGGCACTTGTAAAACTCCCAGATGCTTGTAAACTGGTTGCAGTGGTAAACTGCTAATTGCATTCATCAAAAAACTACAAAATGCAGACCAGAGCCAACATTACGTAAGATGTCGGATTATCATTTGGTTTGCTTGTATTTAATTGCATTTGCATTCATATAAAGGTCATTTGGTTATCATATGCAAGAAACAACATTAATTGGACCCTAAAACTTACCCCAATATATAATTTCATACCCCAATATATTAAGTTTTACATACTGCTTGTAGAGGCGCTAATTTAGTACTCACATCTGTGGGTCATATTTGGGGAAATGGACAAATCTATGGGTTGGAGGATAAGTTAAATAAAGCACATATTCTTGTTCAATTTTTGCAAATATACTTTTGTTAAACTGCATTTGTTTGCTTTCACAATTATATATTGATATTTTCATAGAAAATGTGTATTTGTAGTGTCAAAAACACCTGCTATGAAATTAAAATACTTCACAGATAACACACTGTAAAAATGTGCTGCATTTTTGTCAAATCAAGACATATTTCTATGTTAAATTAAGTTAAACAATTTCAGCTTGAATTTATAAGTTATGTCAACCCCCACTCCCAAATCCTTCTTGTCGTTTGGCTGGAACACTTTGTTATGTTTCGTGGTGGTAGGTTTGACCACTTTGTTTTGGTTGCAGTTTGTGGAACCTGCGCTGTCTACAGAGACCGCGTTTTTTTACAATGTGTTTTTTTAAAGCTTAGCAGATAGTGAGGAGATGTTTACTGTAAAAGACAAATATTTGTATGGCCTAAAACACGTGAATTTGCTTAGAGCACCTTTAATATCAATCAAACTGCAGTTGGTTTGTTTTGATTTTGTTTGACATGATAAGATAATACATAATAAACATGTTTGACAATAAAAAAACAGAGTATGTATATACACCCACCAAAAGGATTATTAAGAACACCATACTAATACTGTGTTTGACCCCCTTTCGCCTTCAGAACTGTCTTAATTCTACCTGCCATTGATTCAACAAGGTGCTGAAAGCATTCTTTAGAAATGTTGGCCCATATTGATAGGATAGCATCTTACAGTTGATGGAGATTTGTGGGATGCACATCCAGGGCACGAAGCTCCCGTTCCACCACATCCCAAAGATGCTCTATTGGGTTGAGATCTGGTGACTGTGGGGGGCATTTTAGTACAGTGAACTTGTTGTCATGTTCGAGAAACCAATTTGAAATGATTCGTGCTTTGTGACATGGTGCATTATCCTGCTGGAAGTAGCCATCAGAGGATGGGTACATGGTGGTCATAAAGAGATGGAAATGGTCAGACAAAGCTCAGGTAGGCCGTGGCATTTAAACAATGCCCAATTGGCACTAAGGGGCCTAAAGTGTGCCAAGATCACATCCCCCACACCATAACACCACCACCACCAGCCTGCACAGTGGTAACAAGGCATGATGGATCCATGTTCTTATTCTGTTTACGCTAAATTCTGACTCTACCATCTGAATACCTCAACAGAAATCGAGACTCATCAGACCAGGCAACATTTTTCCAGTCTTCAACTGTCCAATTTTGGTGAGCTTGTGCAAATTGTAGCCTCTTTTTCCTATTTGTAGTGGAGATGAGTGGTACCCGGTGGGGTCTTCTGCTGTTGTAGCCCATCCGCCTCAAGGTTGTGCGTGTTGTGGCTTCACAAATGCTTTGCTGCATAGCTCAGTTGTAATGAGTGGTTATTTCAGTCAAAGTTGCTCTTCTATCAGCTTGAATCAGTCGGCCCATTCTCCTCTGACCTCTAGCATCAAAAAGGCATTTTCGCCCATAGGACTGCCGCATACTGGATGTTTTCCCTTTTCACACCTTTTTTTGTAAACCCTAGAAATGGTTGTGCGTAAAAATCCCTGAGCAGATTGTGAAATACTCAGACCGGCCCGTATGGCACCAACAACCATGCCATGCTCAAAATTGCTTAAATCACCTTTCTTTCCAATTCTGACATTCAGTCTGACATTGAAGTTCAGGAGATTGTCTTGACCAGGACCACACCCCTAAATGCATTGAAGCAACTTCTAACGGTTAATTTGGAGTTATAAAAGATTTAAATTAATACGCAAACTCAGATCAAACCATGTTTTTTTCTGGCCCTCCTGTAAAGTTGGTGAAATGTCACTTATGCCCTTCTGATTCTCACCCCTCGATATTTAGTTTGTCTTTTGAAGTTAATGTTTAATACTTTTTTTAAAAGGTTGAGGTGTTACTTTGTTCTCTACAGAATTCATGGAAATTGCATTTCTTGTTTATTTAACTGTACTCCATCTATGATTCAAAAGTAGTTTGGAACAAAAAATATATTCAGCATCACAAATGCCATTGTAGACCTCAAAGACACTCTAACATGTCAGTGCAGAGAAAAGCACATTCATTGGACTGGCTTCTAGAGGCCTTAACCACGGTCATACAGAGTCAATGTCTGGTGCTTGTGATGACAGGTGTACATTTGTGTTATTAGACCAGCACATAGAACCATTTTGTAACTGCAGCACATTTGGCAAATGTAAATAGATGGAGCACAGCTATTGATCCAGACGTTGCGTGTGTGTACATTTGTTCATTTCTCTGAATGCCTGATGGGCAATGAGGCAGGCGTAACCATATTGCAAAGGTCAACCAATCTGTAGCTTGCAGACACCAGAGACTTTCAGAATCGTGGAAGAAATAGCAACAAAATTAGTACCTTCCAAAGACATGCCTCATGAACATAGACAGAAATATTCCCAGCACTGTATATAGAACCGCCAACCCCCTATTGTTTCATGCATCATCACATTCCAAGGCTACAAAAAGTAAATTATATTATGCTATGAAACAGAGCTGTTTTATAGCTTATAGATCTATTGACTGCTCTGTTATGTTCAAACTTTTAGGAGAAAATAAATTAGATAGGTATGAGACATAGCACATTTAATATGAATTTAAATGCATGGATAAATTGATCTTGAAATGTGATCCTGTTTGTGAAACCCAGGCTCATAATCTAATTTTGAGATTTGGAGCATCAAAGTTTAATTTTATTTATTGATTTCACTTTAATTTCAATCTTATTCACAGGAAATGGATTGCTTTTCCTAAGCTAAGGAGACTTAGTTGTATTTCTCATTTATCCCTCATTTTAGTATAAACAGAATTTAGGTGTTTCTCCTAAAATTCCTTAGGAGAAATAAAAATAGATGCAGCTGAGACTGTGGTGAAAGAAACATAGATAATCTCCTTATTGTCTTGCTGCAATCTCTTTCAAGACTCCATTAAAGAAATATTGTATTGCTCAGGGATATGAGAAATACCTGAGACAAAAAGGAGTTAAAACCGGGATTGTGGTGAAAGAAACAGATGATCTCCTCCTTGTCTTGCTTACAGATGGCTCTCCTGGTTTCTCCTAGTTATGATAAACTTATGTTTTATTGCTCAGAGGTTGCACTTTCTAAGCTTGTGATTCCCATTGTAGCATCAACAGTATTCTCTTAAAATTCCTTAGGAGAAATAGGAGTGGACACAACTGAGACATGACAAATATCTGAGAGGAAGGAGTTCAAAATAAGATGCATGAGTGATCTCTTTATTGCCTTGCTTCAGTGGTTGCATATTTTTATGACTTTGAGTTTTAAACCTTTAAGGGACAGGGCCGTAGGATGACACACAGGAAGGAAACAGTGACAGGAAAGTACCTTTAGCAGGTATTGGAACTTCTGCCGCCGAAGGTGCTTTCTGTGCCTCAATGTTGATGTGCTGTCCACAAGGCTATGCTTCTGACAGCAATTTCTCTAAGCTTAGGGTACTAAGGGGGGATTATAAGGGGGATTATTCTCATATACATTTTATTTAGGTATCAACTTTGTCTTCGCCAGTGGCATAAACTCAGCACAATAAACTTAAGAAATAGAATAGCATTTAACCAAAGAGAAATCAGTCTTACTTTTCCAATTTCAAAAGATGTATAACTGACTTTAAAAAGTTGTTACCAAATGGACTTGCTTAAGTCTCCTGTTTCTCACACTTCTCTCCTCAGCTAAAGACTCTAACGGTCTCACACTAGTCTCCTCTAAAGTGTTACGGTACATTCACACGGAGTGAAAGCTTGTCTGCACAGAAAGCACGGAAGGCTTGTCTGAAGCGTGGCCAACAACCAATCACAGTGGCCGCAACGCATGCTTCGGTCTTGCGTAAACGTAACTGGCTGGCTCGTGCTAGGTTATTTGCATAAGGCGATCTGATTGGCTGACGCACGCTTTGGCGCTTGAAAAATGAATAAATGTTCAACTTCTACTGCGAGCAACGGCAGTGACACGACATTGACGGATCCACAATTCAGTTCGAAAACGCATGATTATCCATTAAAAGTAAATGTGAATGTATTGTTAGAGTCTGTAGCTTAGGAGAAAAAGCTGAGCACAGTGTGTGATATTTTTGAGATCTCTTATAAAACTTTAGAGGAGACAAATGTGAGAGTGTTACTGTGCGTTCACATCAGACTGGAATGAAGCAAATAAATCACGCTATTCGCGAGTAGTTGAAATTTTGTGAAATTCAGACGCGGGCACGCTCAATTTGTTGGCTTTAGCTAACTTGTAGTCTCATATAGTAGTCTCACTGTGTTTTCACACCAGACGCAAATGAAGCAAATAAACCGCACTATTCACGAGTAGTTTAGCTAGCTTGTATACATAGATAGCTCAATTTAGTAAAGTTTGTTTGTTTGTTTTGTTTGTTTGTCTGACCTCCACACTTACTTTCTTTCAGGCAAGATCCTTTTTATTCCTGTTTCTATAAAATTATGAAGATGTGTCGTACAGCTCCGGGTGTAAACATACAGTGACGATGATTTTGTCCTCCATTGGTATTTCATATTTCTGCCTCAGCTCGCTACAACTTAATCACGTCACTACTAGAGCAAGCCCTTGATTGGTTAATGTGGTGCAAATATATAGGTCAGATTTTTTTACTTGCACGTTTTACGCGAATCACGCTTTGAGTGCATCAAAGGCCGAAAAACTCAGCAAATTTCGTCATTCGCGGCGCCACATTCATGCTAAACGCGTTGACTTAACATGTAAATCACTTGCATGTAACGCTTTATTCGATCTGGTGTGAACGTGAGTCTTTAGCTTAGGAGAAAAGGCTGAGAACAGTGTGTGATGTTATTGAGATCTCTTATGAAACTTCAGATAAGACAAATCTAAGAGTGTTAAGGGCCGTTCACATTATAACGATAACTCATTGACAATAATTATAACTATATTATCGTTCACACTACCAGACGATAACTGTGGGTTCACACCAGCTGTGTTTGAGACGTAAAATTCGCGTCTGGTGTGTGTAGTTTGCTGCTTGAACATTTTGAGTTTACACGCTTCATTTGTGCGTGAAATTCTAGTCATCGAGATATTCACGTGGAAATTCGCATCATGGGGTGGGCCTCTGCCACTCCACTCGCTTTGTGTAATCACATCACTACTAGAGCAAGCTCCTGATTGGTTAACGCGGCACGTTTTTTTGCCAAAGTTCAATTTTTTCAACTTTCGTGTTTGTCGCAGCAATGCTCAATTCGCGCAATTTGCGCGAACTAGACATGCGAAAGGGCCGGAATTGCATCTACTGCGTCGCACTAAACGCCTTATTCGTGCCGTGAGACCTCCAGGCGCGCGTCAACACGTTTTTACATTGACTTTACATAAAAATCAATAGCGCTTGGCGCCTCTACCACGGCTAGTCTGAATGCAGCATTAACTTATATTGCATATTTTCTTTAATATAAACACTTGAAATTGTTTACATGTAATTAAATGTATAATGCTGTTACACAGTGGGCAAAACAGCAGATCTCCTCAACACGCCACGTATGCGTAACTTTAAACAGTAAACCTAGTTTGTGCAATGTAGTACCTTACTTTTTGGCATAGTCAGTGTAGTAGAATAAAAAGCATTACGTAATCAATTTCACAGCAACTGCATCAGGGCTGGATACCCGAGGTAATTTTATGTTATGGACCTCAGCAATGAGCTTCTCCACCGTGTAATCTGTTTTTTCAAATGCACTTGGAGTTCAAATAGATTTGATTGGCTGTCAATGGTTTATTGTTCATTATTTGGGAAAATAAAATTGCTCAGAAAGTGATCCCAACAATATCGTTCATTGTACCTTTATCGTTATAGTAATGGTGTGAAATCTGCTATTCTCTTTAATATAAAACGATTTTTAAAACTATATGTTTTATAGTTATTGTTATCGTTAAATGTGAACAGCCTTTTATAGTCTTTGGAAAAAAGACTGAGCACAATGTGTGATCTCTTATAAAACTTTAGAGAAGACAGATGTGAGAGCGTTAGACTTTTGTATCAAGATTCAAGTGTGAGAAGCAGGAGACTCGAGCAAAAGCCTCAATTTGATGTTAAAGTAACCTCATTTATGTCTAGGAGAAACATTTGAGATGTTAAAGAGATCTCACTTTTGATTTTTCTTTCTTTTGTGTACTCAGTTAATATGAAAGCTTTCAAGATTATATTTTCACAGAATGATTGAATATAGAAAGAGTAAATCAGTGAAAAATGACTTGATTGCAAATAATGTTGGTTACAGTCTGCGAACCAGACAGTTTAATCACAAATATCTATTTGCCTTCTTTTAATTCTGCTGCTCTCTAGGAAAAACAATTACAGGTCAAAAATGTTTACTTTTTTCTAAGGACGCGTTTATTCAAATAATGAATTGTATTGTATTGATTTACATTGATTCATCCTTCAAAAACATTACACAGCTGGCAGAAGGATAAGCAAATGTGCAAATGTAATGCATGTGCAGCATTTTTCACTCAGCGCCTCTTGACTGCATGGGCTGGGATGTGTCATTTTGCAAAGGTTGATATATATTGACAGTTGCTATATGTGGGTAGATACAGTAACACCTGGTGGTGGGCTGATGATGCATACATTTAGATGGAAGACATTTCAAAATGTTGCACTGTTACAGTGAGCCATCGTGAGACTACTTCCTACCAAATACATGTCAACATGTGTTAGCATTATTTTGACAAGAAATACCTGAAAAAAGACCACAGACAGTCATACCAGACAAAAGCAATGCTTTTCCGGTAGAGTAATGCAAGTGCCAAAATTGAATAACGTCTTTATGAAATAGTTGCAAAGAGGAAATAAATGTGAAAGCGCATAAAATTGTTTATGACATATGTATTTTTTTAATACTAAATACTAATTTAGTTAATAAACTAAATAACAAAGGTACTAAATAGTGTTTGCTTGGTTCGTGGTAGCACCAAAGGCACCTCCAAAAGAACCTTTTCTAGAAACTTTTATTGTGTTTTCCAATGTAGTTTCTACTAGTTTGATTGCACAATTAGCTACACACAGACTTTGTTGATAAATAAAAGGTAATCTCTCCTAGGGGCACTTTCAGCCCACCTGCTTTTCTGATCGATCAGATGCAATCCGCAGTTAAACGCTTGAAAATAACAATCAGTGTGAATGCAATAATAAAACATTTTGAAACATATGGTGTTTTCAGCCATAAAAAAAACATTAGGGGTTGTTTTTTAAAGGTTATTTTATTACTAGACAAGAATGGGTAGACATAAAGAATCATTATTAGTAACTTTTAAAAGCTTCCGTATCTCATACACTCACCTAAAGGATTATTAGGAACACCATACTGTGTTTGACCCCCTTTCACCTTCAGAACTGCTTTAATTCTACATGGCATTGATTCAACAAGGTGCTGAAAGCATTCTTTAGAAATGTTGGCCCATATTGATAGGATATCATCTTGCAGTTGATGGAGATTTGTGGGATGCACATCCAGGGCACGAAGCTCCCGTTCCACCACATCCCAAAGATGCTCTATTGGGTTGAGATCTGGTGACAGTGGGGGGCATTTTAGTACAGTGAACTCATTGTCATGTTCAAGAAACCAATTTGAAATGATTTGAGCTTTGTGACATGGTGCAATATCCTGCTGGAAGTAGCCATCAGAGGATGGGTACATGGTGGTCATAAAGGGATGGACATGGTCAGAAACAATGCTCAGGTAGGCCGTGGCATTTAAACGATGCCCAATTGGCACTAAGGGGCCTAAAGTGTGCCAAGAAAACATCCCCCACACTATTACACCACCATCGCCAGCCTGCACAGTGGTAACAAGGCATGATGGTTCCATGTTCTTTGTAAACCCTAGAAATGCTTGTGCGTGAAAATCCCAGTAACTGAGCAGATTGTGAAATACTCAGACCAGCCCGTCTGGCACCAACAACCATGCCATGCTCAAAATTGTTTAAATCACCTTTCTTTCCCATTCTGACATTTAGTTTGGAATTCATTGTCTTGACCAGGACCATACCACTAAATGCTTTGAAGCAACTACCATGTGATTGGTTGATCAGATAATTGCATTAATGAGAAATTGAACATGTGTTCCTAATAATCCTTTAGGTGAGTGTATAACTTGCACTATTTGTGTTGTACTGTTATTAAATAATACCACAAACTATATGCCTTGTTGTAAAGACATGTGCTTTTACCAGCAATGTGCCCAAAGCAGAATCCCTTATTCAAAAGGCATGGCTAATACTGTAGCTTTAAAGGGATAGTTCAGCCAAAAATGAAAATTCTGTTATCATTTACTCACTCTCATGTTGTTACAAACCGTTCGTGGATCCCATTATCTTAAAAAAGTTATACTATTGAAGTAAATGGGGTCCACAAATGGTTTGGTTACAAACATTTATTAAAATATCTTCTATTGTGTTCATCAGAACAAAGAAATGTATACAGGTTTGTAACAACATGAGAGTGAGTAAATAATGACATAATTTTCATTTTTGGATGAACTATCCCTTTAAAGCGAATAAAAAAAAATTCACGGATAATACATGAAACCATATACTGGAATTAGAATATCACAATATACATTAGGACAGTGCAGCAATGTACTAAAAGAACACACAAAATGTGCATTGAGTTTAGTGCTGGCAAATACTGCCATTTCATTCAAAAAAAGTTTAAATCTTTTAACTATGATAAGCGAATTTGTGCCTTGAATTTCTTGCCCTGATTTCAACCTTCATTTGAAAACAACAGTCACAAAGGTGACTTGAATCTGAGGTTTCCCTGACATTTCAGCTGGAATAGACAGACACATTCCTGTTGACATTTTTATGAGCTATGACCTTTGAAGGAGTGTCTGTCCTATTAAAACCATTTTGGAGCAAAGCCCCTCAATAGTCACATAATTTCAACACCAGTAGAAGAAAGACACAGGCAAGGGCTTGTCACACACAAATTGGTCAACATGTGTTTTAAAAATGTATATGTTGTCATATGGTTGAAACGCAGATAGCACCCATTTAACAGATACTAAAGCAAGTTAAGTTTTATTCACCTGTATGGATTGGATTCATGGCATCTGTGGTCCCTGCATGCCCCTCATTGTGTAAGAAAGAACAGCATCATCTTTGTGTAAAATTTTCCCCTTTTCTGTTCCACTAGGAAAAAACATACCGGTGGGTGAGCTATTTTTTAAGTACCTTAATTTCCAGCCCTGTAGATGTGGCTTACTGCCTTGCCCTAGGGCACAATACTGGTTGTGCAATATTTTGTAACTTTCATAGCAATCTGTCGGAACAGCTCAGCTCGGAACACCAGTTTAATCATAAAAAAAATGTGTGGGCTCACTGTAAGCTCAACTTTAACAACATCTATTTTTTGTGTGCTTGACATAGATATAAGATTACCCATGTGGTTGAGGCATTGTGTCCTCTCTTTTTGACAAAATGGAAAGTATCTGCCATCCAAACGTGATCAGACTTTCAATGCAATCATGGGGCCTTTTGGTTGACAGCCACGACCGCGATGTCCTTATATCTCTCCTTTGAGGAAGGAACAAAAGTGCATCCTGGGAAATTGTGACGGCCTCAAAAGGCAGTTGAAACTCAGCATGTGGCCACCCAAACGCCTGTTGATCTGATCTATTTTCTATTCTGGCATTTACCCAGCAAGGGGTTCACAGATGAGAAAAGAGAAGGGTAAGATATGCCCACTGTGTTGAGGAGACATTGGAAGAGGGCGACTTGATATTTGAATTCCCTCCCCTTGATGTCTATGCAATTCTCAGTCCTCTTAGTCTATGCAATTTACCTTCAGCAGCTTCTTTGGCATACATGGGTCACTGTGGATTTATTTAAATACAGTGTGTAAAAATCCTTTTAGGTCATTTACGAACATTCTATTTGGGGTAAAAGTCAAATTAAATGTTAATTTTTATGGCCTTGTTTTAATCTCTTGATAACTATCAGAATTGTACTATCTTTATTCCACATCCCAGGATTGTCGCTTGTGAAGTGCTTGGGGATGTGTAGCTCAGAAAGTTATGTGGTTGCTGATTACCGATTGCATGCTTCAAGCTACTTCCTTTAAGATGAATGGGAATTCTAACAGATAGCTTCCTTGAGATATTACAGACCTCCTGGCACTCTGTGAAAGGACTTTATTTATATCTTTGTGCGAAAATAAGGACATATTTATACCTTTCCTCAGGTGTACAGTATGTACAGCATGACAGCACTTTACTAGAGAGAAAAAAGCATGGGACAGGAAAGGAGAAAAAAGATATAAACAACCCTGAACAAAACACCCCAACAAAATCAAGTCATCTTTAGTCACATTATGAGTTTTTCTGCAAACGTCCTTCAGTGTACTGATCCGACACATTGCAGCGGTATGCAGCTGTCCTTTACCGAACCAGTAAATTGATGCTAATGCAATTAGCTTTGTTGCATTGGTCATAGTCACTCTGTGCTAACCCAAATGCAAATGGCAGGCAGTGGGCGAAAGGAAAAACATATCCGTGTTTATAATTAGGCAAAGTCACATACTGGAAATAGGCTTGGAACGCTGTTGAATCACCCTATATTTCACAAGTCATCCATCGATTTTGTAGCCCAGTGAATATTCCAATGAGATTTGGGTTATAGAGGAGAAATGCCCCAGAGGGCCCTGCAGGTAACTGCTAATCACTGGCAATGGCAAATTGTCAGGTGAATGTGTCACGATAGTGTGACGTTATTGGTCAGAAACCCTGGCACGGGAAACTATGTGTATATATCGTCAATCACTACTCCCAATGGAAAAATGAATCAACTCATTGTTCTTTTTGAACAGAATTTTGATTGTCACATAAAAACATTAGCTCAGTGACACAGCTTTGTGCATTTTATGCATTTGTTTATTCAAACAACTTACAGTCCCTTACAAGTTACATAATACTAAAATGTGTTCCCAGGAATGAACCTACAAACTTTTAGGCTGTGTTTATTTATTTAAATAAATAAATAACAGTAAAGCCAGTGACTACACCTTTGTTTCACTAATGATGACATCGTTTTGATACACATTATACCTAAATCCCTAAGTTTAGCATGCCCACGGGCTGAAAAATAGCTTAAAAAGTGATTTAAACACATTCGCTTTCAGGAACAGAGTTGAACAAACCACTAAAACAAAACGTTAGCCACCCTAAAGATGTTTCATTGCATGCGTGTGGTGTAGACATTGCACAGGCTGCACTGAGCTGAGTGTAATAGCAAGAGGACACCTGCATTTGGTTTTGCTTTATGGACTAACAAAATTTCTGCTACATAACATAAATATGGCTCTAGTACTGAAAAAGTTACTACATTGCATATATCAGCCAATGACATATGCTTCTTTGCAGTGTTGTGCCTGAACTCGTTCATTGAACGAAAGTTCATGAACTCGTTCATATTTTGGGTGAACATGAACTGAACGTACTGTACTGTCCTGTGAACTCGTTCATTCTGGTGTTTGTGAACAGCTCTCTCAGTTTAAAGTCATTCAAGTGCCAGCTTTCTCTATTCCAGTCTTCCAGGTGAAAACCTGGCTAAAACACACTGTAAACAGGCCTTAACTCTTTCCCCGCCAGCGTTTTTTAACTCTTTCACCGTCATTGACGAGATATCTCATCAATTAAGAGAAAACGCTTCCCCGCCAATGACGAGATTTTCCGTCTTTCTGCAATACCGCTATTATCCACCAGGTGGTGCCCTTCCGCAACTTTTTAACCCGGAAGTATTGCCCTATGGCAAGTGCCTGCATGTCCGTGTCTGTTTTAAAGATCGCTCTGAATGGGATCTCTATGAAAAGTCTGTCACAAAAATGGAATTATCTCTGCTTTTTGCTCAAAATGTGGTGTTTTTGCAGAAACCTACCCATATTCAAAAGCTGATTACAAAAGAACCACTGAAGGTAGGATGAAAGTTTTTTTTGTTTGAAAGCAGAGGGTCTGTTCTTTCATTTGGTATATTGTTTGTTTATATATTTAAAGAAGAACATTTTCTGGAAGGCATTAAACTTTGGTGAAAATCATGAAAAACGCTGGCGCTGGCTGGCAACTTTTTAAAAAAATGCTGGCGGTGAAAGAGTTAAAATAGTTGCCAGCGTTTTTCATGATTTTCACAAAAGTTTAATGCTTTCCAGAAAATGTTCTTCTTCAAATATATAAACATACAATATACCAAATGAAAGAACAGACCCTCTGCTTTCAAACAAACAAAAAAAAAAACGTTTCATCCTACCTTCAGTAGTTGTTTTGTAATCACAAATTATCATTGAATATGGGTAGGTTTCTGCAAAAACACCACATTTTGAGCAAAAAGCAGAGATAATTCCATTTTTGTGACGGACTTTTCATAGAGATCCCATTCAGAGCGATCTTAAAAACAGACACGGACATGCAGCAGCTTGCCATAGGGCAAAACTTCCGGTTTAAAAAAGTTGCGGAAGTGGATAACAGCGGTATTGCGGAAAGACGGAAATACTCGTCATTGGCGGGGAAGCGTTTTCTCTTGATTGACGAGATATCTCGTCAATGGCAGGGAAAGAGTTAATTTGTAGCCGAAAAAACACCCAATCTGGCAACACCAGCCATCAGTGTTTCACGGCTGCATGCGTCATCAAAACAAAAAGCAGCATGGAGGTGACGCACTGACTCTAGACGCTGCTGAAATCCCTGCCGCTCCACTCACATAGTTTAACATTAAATTACATCATATTTGTCCTAAATCATTAACGATTAGCATAGGCTGCTAACACATATTCTGGATCTTGAAATAGACTCTGACTAAGCTCATGCTATTTAATGTGCACATGCGGTGTGCGTACCTGTGCGTTGCAATATGCGACCCCCTTGAAGCCCTCGGCTAGCCTTTCAAGGTATGAGCAAGCAAATACAAAAATTAAAAGACAGTCAATGCTAATGTTAACCCTGGTTGGATAAGGATTTAAAGTTGGATGTGAAGATGAAATCTACGCATTTAGCTTCAGTGTTAAAACTGATAAAATAATTGCTGTCTGTGGATCTATATGGGCTATAATGGCAATACTGTTTTTAAAAATATTATGGGAAAAAACTATAAATTTGTTCATTTTTGGAACTGTGAAATAGTTCAACATTTTGAAATATGAACTATGAACTGAACCAGTTCATTTTAAAATTTGTGAACTGAACTTTGAACTAGTTAACTAGAAAGTGAACTTTCCTAACACTGCTTCTTTGAGCTGGGCTCATCAGGCCCTACTGAACTTAGCATAACATACATGGGAAATATTGGAAAATTCTGTTATATGGGTACAAAATCCATAAGCATTACTTTCTCTTAGACTAATATTAAAAAAGGGACTTAGAGTCAGCTTTTGCTCTTTTGACTTAGTGATCCTGAGCACTAAAAATCTTGGCATAAGAAGAGGAAGGTATTTTCTTCAGATAATGCAATATTATAGCTATCTGTCTTAAAGCTGCAAGAACCAGAATAGTTGTTTTTACCATTCCATTTGTAATTTCATCTATCCTTGAAACGTCCTTGTGCGTTTCTCTGGAGTACTAAAATCAGGAATGAAACATCAATACAAAGTTCGACCACTGTCCACAGAAAACACACAATAAAGGCTCATTACTGCTTTCACAGATAATGAAATGAATCAAACACACCCCAGTGTGAATAATTCATGTGAAGCAATGGGAGAAAAATAAAAGCCCATTTCTTTCAGCTATTCTGACATGGATTGAGCTGATGCCTTTTATATTTAGAAGTCATTAAATTGCCCGCCATACTTTCAGGCCCTACTGGCACTGAGATAGTGTTAATTATGCTCTGATAGAGGTCCAGTTCTTATCAGCTTTACCCATGATGCCAGATCAGAGCTGTATCAAAAACACTGGTCTATGCTTGAGGAAAATACGAGATGAGAAAGAAGCATGGAAAAACAGACAGGAGGGCTGTTTTGTTGGATGAGGTGGGCTGCTATAGTCAAATGATAAATGAGGTTAATCCAACACAACAGATAATGTTAATGTCACTTTTGTCTTGTACTATTGATTGTCCATCTATATCTTCTGTTCCCTACCTTGTTGAAAAAGACCAGCATGAATTTTCATGCCAGTCCAGGCTGGTTTGGTGATGGTCCAGCATAACAATGGCTTTAACCAGCAGAAAAATGCTGGCATTTCATTTACATTCGCATCGAATCATTTAGCAGACAGTTTTATGCAAAGCAACTAACAAATGAGAAACATCAAAAGCAATTTATCATACAGAAGCAAACACTTTCCATAGTACTGCGGTGTCAAGCGTGAAGAGTACAGTGGCTAGAGCTGAAAGAAAAAAATATCATATATGCACAAACATGCTTATGTCTTCAGGCATTTCTTGATGGTCTCAGCATGGTGCAAAAACTTGCCAGAGAGTGAGGATTCTGGAAAACAACTATTTTACCTTGTTGTGCTGAAAACTTTGTAGTTGATTAACCAAGGAAGTCTTGCTGGTTAAAGTGGTTTGGAAGACGACTGTTAGCATATTGCTTGTAGCACACTGGCCTGCTGAGTTCCAGTATGCAAATCATGCTGTTGACCAGCAATGCTGTTTTTAATTGTGTATAAAAACATTCAGAATTCACTGCACAGCAAGAATTCCAAAGATTATTTCTGACAAGTAAATTAAAGAGTTATATTTTGCAGACCCGTTTTCTGTTTCATTTGTCCTTTCAGTTTCATTCGGTGCATTTTAAAGAGATTAATATTGAAAATACAAACAGGTTCTTTAAGGCAAACACATCAAGAGAGTGGAAATTTCATCACCTGGATGGACTTAGAAGCCAAGATGTGTCAAGTGCCAGCTTCTATCTCTCTTAAGCTTTTCTCTCTGTCAGATTCCAGTTAAAAGGATGGTAGAAAGAGAGATAGATAGAGAGAGATAGAGAGAGAGAAAAATAGAGGGAAGTGAGAGAAAGAGAAAATAACTGTTGGTGCCTGTCATCTTTATATTCGCTAGCTAGACATCTCTTGTGCGTATCTAAACACTGCATACAAATGTAGTGTACACAGACTGTTCACTCTAGTGGTAAGTAAGGCAATGTCTGGGTAGTTACTATGTCACATGAAGATAAACAGCAGTACTTTTGAACAAAATTAGATTTAAACCATTTTATGGTTACAGTTTCGTGGCAGTTTAACTGTAAAACGTTATTCAGGTGCCACAGATGAAATGAAATTCATTGATTTTTGTCCCACACTTTTATGGGATGTAGCTCTTTATGCAATATGCGACAATGCCACCATTCAATATCGTCATTATTAGTGAGATTTATCTTTTTATATTGCTGTCTTTATAAGACTAGAGAAACATTCTAGGTTATTTTCAACCCTGATGGTCAATAATATCTGTAGTATGTTGTTGATTACACAATATAAGTCTTTGTCAAGCTTTAGGTGAGAAACCATAGAAAACGGGGCAGACTTTAAAAAGATTTGTCATTTTTTCTGCATTAGCTACAGTATAACCTTGTCTGGTCGATGCTGGTTGTGTCAATTCTAAAGTCATTTACAATTCTTTTCAGTGGATAATAAACAAAAAAATTGGTTTTATGTTGGATATGAAGTATTAAGGGTTCATTTTATTTGATACTATTGGAGTGGATTATGAATATCGCATTATATTGACAAATGGTCTCTATACAGTATTCAGTCACTGAAACCAAATGAGCACTATATTACACAAAGGTATGGTTTGGCTTTGTATCCATAAAAAGATTCTAGGAACAGCCATCATGAAAATGACGTATGTTATTTTTTAACATCCTTAAAAAGTAAGGGTTCCGAAAATGTTCTTTGTCATTCTGTATGGTTCCATAAAAAACCTTGAGCATTCATATAACTTTAAATGCTGCACTTAAGGTTTTTTGTACTGGATAAAGGTTGTACAGACTATGGAAGGGTAAGAAAGAAATGGTTATTTAAGAAACCTTGAGTTGTATTTTAACAAAAAAAAAAATGAAGAAAGTGTTTTTTATGACATCATTGCAATGAACTCTTTATAACCTGTATTTTTAGGAGTGTATGCACTGCCCCGAATTGTTTGTAATTGATGTGGAATGGTGGTCTAAGCTTGTGCATGTCTTGAGCCATTTGTCATTTTTATAATTCATAAGGGTGTTAACTCTTTCCCTGCCAGCGTTTTTTAAAAAGTTGCCAGCCAGAGCCAGCATTTTTTATGATTTTCACAAAAGTTAAATGTCTTCCAGAAAATGTTCTTTAAATATATAAACATACAAGGGGCCCTATTTTAACGATCTGAAACGCAAGTCTGAAGCGCAAAGCGCAAGTGACTTTGTGGGCGGATCTTGGGCGCTGTTGCTATTTTCCCGGCGGGAGAAATAAGTCTTGCGCCGGGCGCAAATCAATAAGGGGTTGGTCTGAAGTAGGTTCATTATTCATAGGTGTGGTTTGGGCGTAACGTCAAATAAACCAATCAGAACGCTATTCAACATTCCCTTTAAACGCAAGGGCGCAAGTTCCATGGCGGGTTGCTATTATTATGACGGATTTGACAGGCGCACGCCAGGAGCGGTTCACAGCCGAGGAGACCGACGTTTTTGTAAGAGCAGTCAAAGACAGAGAAGTTGTTTTGTATGGGGATGGGAGAAACCCGCCCAAATCAGCGTAGGTTAAACAGGCGTGAGAGGAAATAGCCGCAATTGCCTCATCAGCTGCGCCAAGCACTACAATGATGTCAGGAGACGGGGGGATCCCAAGCTTGCCAGCATAAATCGGGCACGCCGGGCACACAGGAGGACATCGCTGCGTCCACCCTCACCGCTGAAAGGGTTTGGGGGCTTTGAAATCGGACACAAGAAATGCAAGCAAGGTTCAACCCCAAAGTACACTTACAAATCAAGTTCACATACATGAAGGTTTCTTATGAAAACATTTTAATTATTATTTAGATAAAATAAACGTAATACAGCCACACAACAAACTTATGAAAATATTTTAATCGTTATTTGCATGATAATTGTTTAACGCTGCCACACACAATAAATAAAAACTATCACCACAATGCTCACCACAATGATTTCCCTTATCTCATGTGTTAATATTTTTATTGTAACAATTTATGATTTAATGATTTCCCTTATCTTATATTTTTTATTGTAACAATTTATGATTTGCAAAAATAACTGTTGCATCTGTGTAGATTAGATAAGCAATGCGCGTTGTGCACGCTATACATTATGGTCAAGCATGCGCCCTTAAAATAGCATAATGAACCACGCGCAATGCGCCACTGACTTTAGACTAGTTTTTTTTTTTGTTAGTAGCGCAATTGTTTTTTGAAACTGCAAAATAGCATAAGAGATGGTTTGCGCCGGAGCACGCCTCCTTTTTTGCGCTGAACCGCCCAGGGAGCGCAAGTTCATTCCCTAGTTTGCCGACGTGCGTCTGAGGAGGGAAAAACCCGCTGTGCGCCAGTGCAAAATACGAAATGATACATGCGTCACTGACAAAGTCTATTGCGCTGGGTGCAAGATAGGGCCCAATATATCAAATGAAGGAACAGACCCTCTGCTTTCAAAGAAACAAACAAACAAACAAAGCACATTTTTATTTGTTCTCTTTTTATTACCTCTCAAATATGGTAATTGCATTTTTGGGAATGACTTTTGATAGAGATCAGATTAAGAGCGATGATCAAAACTTACACAGAGTTTGAACTTATTTGGGGATACTTTATTATTGGAAATAATCAGATTATTGGTGTACATGTAAATGTGGTCATTGAGTTCTACTAAACCCACACAAATTATTATAATAATTTATAATCAGACGTTCATGGCAGTCTTGGTTTATTTTACTGAATTAATATAAATACTTTAACGAAAATACAACCATCTGTTTGCTGAAGGGGCACCTTTTAGGTCTGATTGTGTGCTAGACTTTTATTTAAAATGTATTAATGGAAAAAAGGAAACATTTCCTAAGGGGAGGAAAATAAATAGTTTGCAACTGACAACAGATGGACATTACATACATTATTGTTCTTTAAAATTCTGATTTTTATGACAATTTTGTTGAAAAGTGTTAATTTGTGTTTAGTTGTTTCAGTTGTCTACATTTGTTTTTGGACATAACGTTTGCTTTGGTGTGATGATGTGCTTTCATGGACGCACCTGTTTGGCTGCGTGTTTTTTGGCTGGTCCACCTGTTTGCCACCTGCTAGCGAAAAATCTCCTGCCAGGTATGAAAGCTCTGTATGCTTCATATCTCTCTGAGAAGCTGATGTGTGCTCCGACAACAGATGCACTCTCACATTTACACTTTGTAACATCCAGGTGAGCGAGACATATGTGGTCCAGAAGTAATGGATGTACATAGAAGAAAACAGAGAGAATGCTGATTGAATGCTGAGAGAATCTCTCTCTCTCTCTCTCTCTCTCTCTCTCTCTCCCTCTCTCTCTCTCTCTCTCTCTCACTCTCTGTGTTCACGGTGTCTCTCTATCTTACAAACACGCACACACACATTTAATCTTCACCCTTTTTTTTCCACTGGAAGGACAGGTGGATGCTGGACCATCCATTACTGTAAATAGAGTTTGAGACAGATGAAATGAGCAGAAATGTAGAGGTTGATGGGACGTCAAGGGCACATTATTGAAGTCTGGTGCTTTTGGGGCCTCTGTGTCACTAACGGACACTAATATTAAATGGGTGTCTCACCTACAGTGAAATGCTTGAGTGAGCCACCTGTTTGTGGAAACACACTATGAAAATTATATAAAAAATTTATATTTTGATAAATGATGGCAAGCGCACAGTTGACATTGACTTCCATACTGTTTTGCGAGCCTTTTAATACATATTATTGTAACTATTGTAATATTTATGTAACTTTCAAAAACACAAAGTTTTTTCATACGTTAAAATAAATGCTGAAGCATACAATGTAGATGTATTGGCAAAATTTAACCAGAGCATTATTATGTTTATACAGCTACACAATGTAGAACATTTACAAATCTTTTATACCTTAATGATTGGTGTACAGTGGTGCTCAAAAGTTTAGGCACCCTTGGTAAATATGAGCATAGAAAGATTATTCCTCCATACCGAATTTCTCCAGACCTTTCATATGTTGCTGCTCTCTAATCTTCAGTCATTTTCTGTATGGTTCAGGTCAGGGAAATGGGATGGACATGGCAGGACCTTGATTTTGTGTCAGGGACCCATTTTTTTTTTGTTTATTTTGATGTTTGTTTTTAACCAATGTCTTGATGAAAGATTTTACCATGACATATTTCTGAAGATTTCTAGCAGAGCAAGTCAGGTTTTGACTTTTGTATCTGTTAGTATTTGATATAATCCATGAAGCCATGTGTCTGAATAAGATGTCCAGGACCTCTGGTATAAAAGTAGGTTAAAAACAGTGAAGATCCAGCATCCAAATATTTAGTTGTAGACATGGAGCACTTTTTAATCATGTGTGCACCAAAACCATATAGAGGGTATGCATTGACGTCACTTTTCCACGCCGGAGTACACCCTGTTGAGTGGCAAACTTTCAACAAAATGGCTGGTTTAATAGCAGCTGCTGCGAAAATGTCAGATAATCAGCTTAAATTGAATTTAGTTGGACTTGATAGCAGAGGTGAACAATACTTAGTTACATTAGTTACATTTTCCAACCATCTGTGCTTTATTAGGGTGTTTGTCTTGGGAAAAAAATTACTTTACTACATTCTACTTTGTATTCTTTTATATTGCATATTAAAATGTTTTTAATAACTAATTACATTAAAATTGTGTACTTTTACTTAACTAAAATTACATGAATGTACTTAAATATTAAATGTAAAACAAAAACTTGTATTTATGAAATGTAATAAAGTAAAAATTATGATAATACACTTTGGAATGTATGTTTTCCACAAAAAACACTGATAAAATACAAATACTTGAAAAAATACTTTTAAGTAGACATCTGCTTAAAAACATCTGCTTGGTAGTGACTCTAGCAACTTGTCAACCCACCTATGGGCCACCTATAGTGGACGTTGGCATGAACGATCAATTTACTTCTCCCTTCAGTGTTTTTTTGGCAGTCTGTAAAACGATAGCTCCGAATTCTTGTTAAACGTGTTAGTACAGTCAATCGCACAACAGCTTTTCCCATTTAGATGCATTTTCCCCATGTTTTCGCTGATTTCACACTGCACACAAATGCTGCTGCTCTGTCTTTTGCCACTCAGTGGGCGTAACCGCAGTCACTTTCGCCACAGATGACGTCACATGCATACCCAAAAATACTCTTCTTCGTTTTACGAACCAAGTCCTATTTAAAGTTCAAGTATCGCAAATTAAATGGGACTTGGTTTTGCAGCCATATAAAACGAAAAAGAGTGTTTTTGGCAGCAGGGACACAAGATGGTTTTAGTGCACATATGGATTAAAAAGTGCCCCATGTCAGTTAAATATACTGCTGGATCTTCTTTGTTCCAGCAGTAACAAAGCAATGTGTTGTTAAGCTTCTTGAGGTACAATATTTGAATTAATAACAAACTCGAGATTTGACGTTTACGGTCGCTGCTTAGAACTTGAATCAAGATCGCTAGATAAAGGGCTGAATTTGGATCTGTTCCTCTAAATTTTTAAGATGTGAATTACAGTGAATGAATAAAATTAAGATTTTTTGTGAATTTATTTTATGTTTTTGTGTGGTTGTTGCATAGGAGAAAAAGCCTTTTGTGTGTCATGGGAAACAAACTAAATATTTCAAAATTGTTAAATGATTACAAAAATGTAATTTATTTTAAGTGTAGTCTTGTTTAATATTATGTAATTCTCTGAAAGTCATAAACATTTCATTAGGTAAATGAGTCCGAAAATACGACTGAAAAGTCGTTAATATGAGTAAGAAACACCATGCACTTATTGCATGCATGCATGGCTGTAACAGGTTTTGTACTATATTGTACACTTTTTAAGAAAAATAGCATTCCTTTTCAGAATAATTGGAATGTAAGCCTACTAGCTGAACTAATATGCTTGATTTAAATGATATGCTTATCATACACTTGACTGATGGAATCAAATTATCTCAAGAGTCTGTGATCAAAAACTACACCCCATGTAAAAGCTCATTATGGCACTGTTCCAAATCCTACTGATCTGACTAATTTTAAGCAGTTGTCTTCTAAGCAGGGATGTCTGCACATTTTTAGGCACAGTGGCAGGCCTTTAACATCACACCATGTTCAAAACAACTAAATGAAAGAAGATAGTTTTCATTCTAACAGATTTACGTTATATAGGTGTTGGTCAGGTGTTATGTTAAAAGCACCGTCCAGCAGTGGCAGAGCTAGACTTTTAAAACAGGGGTGACAAAGGGGTGGCAAGGTATTATTTTGGGGGGTCAATATACAAAGTGTTCAATTACACTAAAATAAATTATTTTCCACAAAATGTATATAGATTAAATTAAAGTTGTTTATTTTCCCAAATGTACACAATTATAGTATTAAGTATACAGCAAAAATAGAACAACTGGGATCTGTTTGGCCCTGATCTGCACCTGACTTTTGCTTCTTTTGAAAGAAGTTGGTAATATCGCTTTTTCTCTTCATTCTGCTGTCCCTAAAGGAAAACTTGGTTACACACCTCATGAAGAAACCAAAATTTGGAACAATTTGCTTGTTTTTATTTACCATAAGTACACAGTTACTAATAATACAAATACTAAAGTAATACATTACGACAAAATCTGAGTATTTTGAGGTCTAGCCTATTTGACAACACAAGGAAAATTGCTTAAAGACGTCTAGACATGTTATTTTAAGGGAGGGAACGAGTTTCCATAAACGTTAATGTAATGATGTAAATAGACTTCTGTCCCTCACATTAAGATATGGAATGGCTTCAGATGACTTTGTGAAATTATAATCCAACCCTCTTAGACCCAAGTCACCCAAAGTGACGTGAAAAAAACGTGAGGTGCCGAAAAGCGCGTTGTTTACTTCCCTGTACTATTTCCCCGGTTGTTTTATTAAGTTCAATATGCTGCATTACACGTGCCAATATGAATAAGCCTACCTAATGTCTGTGATTGTTGCTGGACATTTGCTAACGACATGTTTTTTATTGTTTTAAGCATCTTCACGCAGGCGTGACAGTATTAGTCAGTTTCGCAAGACTAGTAATGCTCATTGAAGTATTAATGCTAAGCACTACAGTGCAACGTCTCCCTTACTTCCCATTAAAACAGTACTTTGTATAATTTAATACCAATAAAAGCCGTACATACCAGCAAAACGCTCTTCATAGATCCTGTGTGTGCTGCCGCGTAACTTTGACGTCACAAGTCTAATGAAAAGTGTAGCAGCAACAGCATGCTGCACACTTGTGCGTGCTGCACATTCACGTCCGCTGGGAGATTTGAGAAATGTTCGTAAAAATCAAACAGTGTAATGTTTTCAGCGGGGTGGCAACAGGGGTCTGGGGTAGCCCTCTGGTTCCGCCACTGCCGTCCAGTACTGGTTACGTCAACCAAATATAATTTTCGAAAAATAATACTAATAAGTTTACCCCTGCTACTTAATTTATTCAAAATATGCATTGATTACTCTTGGAACACATTCTTTGTACACCAGTATTACTCATCAAGAATTTCAACATCCGCTCGTTTGGACTGATATTCATGAGTGACCAGACGGCCCACAAAAGTATGCACACACTTTAGCACAAAACCCAGATGGCAGCGTGCACCTCTACATTCTCAGAGTCCCAGAGTGCACTTATATGAATGCTTTTATATGTGAATGAGCACATGCATTTAAATAAGGACATTCAAAGGGCTTTTCGACCTTTTTGTATAAGCAGATGTAAAGGATGGATTTTGTAAATAAATATGTATGTATATGTAAATGCAATGTCTTTACATGGTTTCCACAGAGTTTGCATGTATGTAAAAATTATTTATTTTACCTGTTATGTTTGAAAAGCTGCTTACATTTTATATACTGTATTTACCTTGCGGAATAGACAATGTTTAAAAAATAACATTATTTATAGAACAGTTTATTATTTTCTTTATTTAAAGCAAGCATTCTCACTCCACAATTGCTCAATTGACAAAGATACTGTACAATTGTGTGAAACCATGTATACAACTCTTAACACATGACTATCAGTTGAACTGAACTTTCCGTATGGCCGATAGAGTCTCTGGTAAGGTTACGTTAGCGCATTAGCATTGTGTTCCAAGATGAATACACTAGAGCCCAAGCAGCGACAAACAGACTGGTTGGCGCATGACACCAAAGCACCACAAGAGCAACCCGAGAGCAAACTGCTTCGTAAGCTTTTAAATCACTCCAGCTGAATCCCAGTGCTACACATAGCTGTCGGTAACTTATAAATAAGACGCTGCAATAACCAGTGTCACTCGAAGCCCAGCAGGAAAGCTGTATGTGTGTATTTGAGGAGGACTGTTTATTTAAAATATATTTCCCCAGAAGTCCCTGTGGCAACATAAGTTATTTCATTAAAAAAATCAATTCCATTAAAGCGCACATAACACACACTGTTTTTGCATTTCTGATGTTAATCTGGAGGACCTATAGAGTAGTATTACATCCTTTATATCTCTGAAGTGTCTTTAGTTTAATCAGATTCATAAAATAAAGATTAGCTTTACCGATTCTTTCCGATAACGTACAAAAAAATTAAGAAGAAGGAGTTACTACCGTATGAGGAGCGAGTACGAGTCATGCAACACTATACAACACTGTTTAACTTATGATTCACTACATGTTCGTGTCATTTATATAATATGCACGAGCCTATTTCCAACATAAGACAGAAGCCTTACTTACTGCATGCAACCCATGACCCGGTTGGGACTTTTCAATGAAATCCAGCGCATCAAACACACACGCAAAACTTCGCTGCTACCCCGGATAATAAACTATATCCATTGTTTACATAAGGCTGGCGTTCTTCTCCTTACATCCAAAAACACACTTCTTTTGTGCCATTGTTGAGTTTTGAAATTAAACAATGCTGTCGCGTGATGTGATGTTTGTAAGTTCTAGCATCCCCCGCTGATTGACAGGGGAAGTGCCCATAAAAAGAAGTGATACGTATATAAACCCCTAAAACGTCAGCAGGACCCGTAATCGAAAAAACTTTCCAACACTTGTACTAACCCTGGCGAAGTGCATTCGGCACAGATGCTTTTTTGACACTTTGCATACGTTTAGCATGAGTAAAAACTCTTTAACTGTGTTAATAAGTCAGAATGCATGAAATACCATTGAACCACCCCTGTCAACCAGACAAAATTCTATGAGAATTGGAAGCTTCTGTGTTAGCTTTTCTGGATACACCTGTGGTAGCTAGTTATCCCATTTGATTTTATCATAACATAGCCTAAAGATCCACAAACAAACTGTTATTTGTTGCTTTAATGTAGAATCACATTTGTACCCCTCAAGACATCAGCTTGAATCCTCTTCCTTCTGCACTTCTCTTCCTTTAAGATCCGACTGTTCAGACAAAAATCTGTCACTGAACCATCAGACAGAGTGAACCCTGTGTTTATCTCTTTTATCAGGTGTGTATGTGTGCATGGCAGTAGAGGTGAAGATCCTAGACTTCCTCTTGAAGAGATGATTCAGTGGGCTTAGCACAGGCAGTTTGCCCAAAGCCCTAAACTCACACTGCCTGCCAAACAGTGACAGCCGACTCCAACCTGCCAGACAAATGATCGCCAAGAATAAACTCTTTGTCTGTTCTTTCATATCCTCTGATGAATTTTAACATCAATAATCATAAGAGCCTTCACCTTTGACCTTGTATCACTTTGGAGGAGAATATGTCACCTGTTAGAGTTCGCTAGAAAGAACCACTCAAGGCTGTCTGTCTTCTTGTGTTTCTTATTTTCTTCCATTGCTTTGTTTCACCCTCCCCCCCTCACCTTCAAAGGCTCATCTCATTTCAGGTAAAAACTTCAACCCTGGTTCAGGTGGCTATATGACTGATGAGGTTTTGTTTGTGATATTACTGTCTAGAGATTCATGGAAAGAAACGGCGCGCTGCATACAAAGTCTGCATCAGTGCACGCTTAGCTTCTGTCGTTTAATTAGCACACCATCCCATAGCAAGATGAATTTTCTTAGCCGCAAACAAGAGAGAAAGAGGCCATGTTAGATTTGCAGTGTTTCCAGCTGCTATCACCTGGTAAATCAAATCTAATGCCAGCCAAATAGTCTATGTCTCACTTATGGAGACTGATGTGACAAATAAGACACCCTGCTTTGCAATTCATCTCTCTAGAAGTCTATGATAAACAGTAATAGGAAGGAAAGTCTCACTGTCAGGATGACTGTGAGCAAGCGGCTTGTCATAAATAATGAGAGCCACCTGATTTGAGCCAGATGAGCTCTGTCTGTTACTTATGACAGTATGTTGTACACTGAGATAAAATTCTGTAGAAGTAAAACCAATATATCCTGTAGTACTCAACCTGACTATATTAAGAGGATATCTTTTAAAACCATGTCCAAGCAGGTAGCACACATATTGTGCTACAGACGCACTAGGTACTAGGGATGCAACAATACAGTTTGTCCAAGGTTCAATACAATTTTCGGTTCTTGTCCACGGTTTTCAGTTCAGTTCTGATGACTTGGCCTCTATTAAAGTGTTTTAAAATTATTCTATGCTTAGGTAACAGGAACAGTGATTGGCCATTTTATATACCTGTACTTTCTAAATTAAACTTACTGCACTACTGTTAAGTCCAACATCATTCTATGCCGTGTAGAAACCAAAAATCCGTTCCTCAATCAAGATTACTGGTGGGATTTACCTTAGCATCATGCAATTTACCCATGCATCTTTACATTGATGCTGTATGCAATCTACTCGTGCAAATAATTAATCCACACCACAGACAGTGGTGCTGTCTTTTTTGTTGTCGGACTTGTGATCACCATGTTGTGTGTGTGCGCGAATGAAATCTGACACCAGCATTGCAAGCAGAGTTAAAACAGATAGCGCATAGGGACTGGAGATCAACTCGTAGGCTTTAAGTGTTATATCCCAGCGTGCAGATCATGCGGGCGTGCACACAGTAACCGAAGTGTAGGGAATATAAAACAGACAGATGGATGGATGGATGGATAAACAACCACAATTCACATGGGCGTATTGGACCATGAGGGTCGATCCGAACAGTTCAATATTATATTGAGATCTGTGGCATCCCTACTAGGTACGTTAACATTTAACCAAATAATCCGTTTGTAATCGACTTGATGGCTCAGTCGTATTGAAAAGCCTTCATGTATACACCTTAATCAGTACGATTGAGGTTGATTGGATGCAAATTTGGATCGTATTGAAGGGGGTGTTGTACTCCGATCTGTGATTCGATCAGCTGGAGAAAGTACGCATGTAAATGCATGAATTGTAGTATTTTCTCAATTGGATGCAAAATACATTGTGCACAATCGCAGAATAGTTGTGCTCAAGTTCACGTCTTATTTTTACCTCATATTTACCTCTCAAAGAATTCTCGTCACAGAAACATGCAATTATTAAAGTAATGGGGTCACGCGCTGTACATTCTATACCGTTTATGTGTACGTTCATAACATTAGGCTACATAAAGCAATAAAATAGTGTCGTGCCTTTTGAAAATTGTGTCTTCACTGCCTATCTCTGATTACTTCTTAAAAACAACTTTTTTTCAACTCAGCTTTGTACATTCATCCAGAGATAAAGCGTGAACTTGACAAGAGGTGCTGTGCGCTGGGTAGCGTTGCCAAGTCCTCTGCTTTTTTTCGAGTTCAGATTTGGCTACTGTTTAAACTGGTTGTTTTTTACTGTGGGTTAAAGATGAAAAGATTTTGTTTATTAGTTATTGGTATTTGGACTGTGAATAGTTATTGGCAAACCTGGCTGTGCGCTTGCGAAGATGCTCGGTTCGGATTATATATAACAGTGGTTCTCAACTCCAGTCCTCGGGACCCACTGCTCTGCATATTGTGCATGTCTCCCTTATTTAAAGGATAATTGCGGTATTTAACACTTTGAGTCTCATTTCTGGTTTGTTTTGGATGAACTACAGTGATGGACACAGAAATTTTGACAATGGGTTGTGTCTTGAGTTTTGACTCGTTTAGAAGCGTCTCTTGACTGCTTCAGAATGGAAGTCAATGGCCATGCACAAACATGTCATTAAAACAACACTTAACGTACATTTTCAAAACTGTGCTACTCACCCAGTGGTTTGTGGTGTTTGTTGATGATTAAAAACAAATATATTGGTACAGCATGTAACAGATATCCGCCATTACGGGAGGTCACGCGGATTTGTTTGTAAATAAGCATGTAAACATGGAATCATATTACAGCACACACTTAAAAGATACAGCAGTTCAGGCTTACTGAAAGTTTCCATGAAGGATATAAGTGATTCAGATCATCAGCTCATTAGGATAGATTCCATGAACTGAACTGAGTGTGTCAGATATGAGAGACATCCAAAATGTGCAGAGCAACGGGTCCCGAGGACTGGAGTCGAGAACCACTGATATATAATGTACATGTAAATTAAGATTTTAATCAAATTGCAATGTTTAGGGTGCATGTAAATTGTATTGCCCTAAAATAGTCCCCTTGGTAACTGTCAGTAGCAGGGGACTATTTTTGGACGTATTCTGCATAATATCACTGCGCCTGCTTCAGCAATGGTACGGCAGTGAAGTTCTCGATTATTAGGCCGGAATGAGGGTATAGTTCCTAGTCATAACGGCCTAGAAAATCACAACTTTTAATTTTCCGTCTGTCTTAGTACATGATGTAACTACAGAAGAGTCAAGTTTTAAATAGGAAAAATATAAAAATTCTTTGGTTATTTTTGAGCATGATGCTAATGGTCTAATCAGATTCAATGGATTATGCTAAGCTATGCTAAAAGTGGCAACCCCAGACCAGGAGAATGGCTGAATGGATTCCAAATGGTAAAAATCTAATGTTTAACTCTAGGGGAGCTGGAAAATGAGCCTATTTTTAAAAAAAAGTGGAGTGTCTCTTTACGTGCAGAAGAAGAATTGGATAAATGGCGGCATGTGAAATTACCATGTTTCACATTCAAACTTTTGTTCCTCGTGAGTACTTGGACCTGAATACAACTCGAATGTGGCAGTGACATGGATCACAGCGCTCTCTAATGTGTGATTCAGTTTCTTCATTTTTGCATTCTGACATTTGCAATGTTTCTAGTTGCATCTTTATTTTGCAACTGTTAATAATGTCTTGTTCCAAGAATTGGATTTTTTAGAAGTGGACATTTTTGCCAAAACACTCGCATATACTTAGAGGGTTTTGCAGCGAAAGACTTGTCACATTTGTTGAACTCCAAGGAAATGACTAAAGTGACATTTGTGAAAATAAGCCATTTCAGTTACTGACTCATTGCCATAAAGTGAAATTACTGAACATAAACATAAGAGACTGATAAAAAATGCTCATTTACAAGAAAAAATGTCAGATGCATTTAGTGGGTTATATATATATATATATAGCAGAAAAAACCCTCGTCAACCTGGGCAGTCATCTGGTGCTTCTTTGTATTGTAAGGAGAATGTTTAATTCAGTGTTAACAACCTAGCCTTACTCCAAGCCACAGTAGTGATCTCAATAACTATGTGTAGGATTATAGCTTTTTTGCTATAAATAATAAGAATTCTTAATTTGAAAAGACTGTTTATAATACTTTCTATATCACTAAGCTACTTCCATGCTACCCACTGTTAATCTTTAGAACTCAAGTGTCCTGTGTTTGTTAATTATTGAGGTCATAGCCACCCTTCAGGGAGTGTCATGGAGAGACTACTGCATCAGGCAGGGGACAAAAGCTATGAATTGGCACCAATATGCTGGGCTCACAAACAGACAAAAGTATCTTAGCAAAGCCACACTATCCGGCCCCTATGGAGCTGGACTGCAGATGTGTCCTTTAGAATGACTCCTGCCAGCTATTGCTTATTTTCTCTCTTTCTCTCCTTTTAAGAAGACAAATGCAGTCTTCGAAGAATAGGAATGGTTTGGGGTCATGTTCTCCCTGGCCCCCCTGGGCATATAGAACAGTATTTCTCAAACTTTTTCTGCCATTCACCACTTTGGAGGTAGTGAAGGATTCCAAGCCCCACTTGTCCCCAATCACCTCAACAAAATGGTAACCAAGTAGGCTTTAAGTTTAACTGTTGAAATGTATTCACATTGTATTTTTTAAACATAACAGCATTAAACACTTTCAATAAAGAAAAAAAAAACATGCAGATGTATTATGACTTTGCATGAAATAAAAGTTTTTGTTCCGCTTTAATTAGCATTCCGATGTTAAATCATTCTTAGGCTATGGATCTGCGTGACATTTTCTTCACAGTCTGATGTTGTTTTTAGTTAGGCTTATATTTAAATGTTTTGTTTTAAGTGTATGGCCAATAAATAAAGGAATTAGTAGAGATAGGCACAAAATTAACAAAACTTCCTCCAGTTTGTCACGCCCCACTTGTAATCTTCCCATTCCCCACCATTGGGGCTCGCCCCACACTTTGAGAAACGCTGATATAGAAGAACGTGGAGTTCATGGAAAACTATATGAGCATTTCTGTGATTCCACCATTGGACCAAATTTTGATTGGGTGATGGGGAGGGGAAAATGGGGAGGTGAAGGGCTAGAAGTTTTAAAGCCTGTATTTGAAATATACTGTACATAAAGTCAAAGAAAACATATTTACAGTGTGCCTAAGGAACAGCTCCTTGTTTATTTACCAAGGAATTACAAATCAGTGTGTATTGAGGCTTGCCCTGTCATACAACTACGATTTTCTCCAATACAACACAGAGGAATATGAAGAAGCTTAGCACCTTTGTTGTATGCCCAAATCTCTTAACTGCTGCAGAAAACTTTTCAATTAGTTCTGCAAGTTCATCCAGCTAAGCGGAGTTCTACTCCAACATAGCAGAACTAAATAAATGCTGTTGGGAAATCAACCACTTCACTCACAGATTTTCTCTAGCGCAGAGAGGATGCCTCAACTGGAGTTTAAAGAACAAGTTAGCTTGACTAAATCAGAGAGAAAATAATTGAATGCTTTTTGGGTAATATGCTTCTCTTTCTACAGTCTGGGACTGGCAAACTGCCAGGTCCGGGGACTCACTTGATTACTTGGTGGGAATGAAGCCACGTTGGCAAATCCTATTTTTAATCACATGTTGGCTATGTGAGCTGGGACAAGACTGTTAATCCGCTCCAAATCTGTTTTTGTGTAGGAAGGCCTTGAAATGTTATTATCATCCTACTGGCGATGTTCCGGTAACAGATATGTCATATCTTCGGCAGCTGTGTGACCGCAGCATCAGTTATTTGACTTTGACTTACTTTTGAGAGGCACTTCAGTTAGGGATTGATTTTTAGGGTAGGGTAGCTCAAAGCACCAGACATGTGGTGACCCAGAAGCTTTCGAAACATAAATAACTTGTTTAATTCAGAAACCTTTATGTGCATGCAGTTCAAAGATAAGTTGATGACCAAAAGATGAGCATTACAATTAATTATTTATTATTAGATAAAAGAAAGCACATCTTCAGATCAAATATAAATACTATAGTGTATGATAAATGTTTTTTTATCTGCTTCACATTATCTTCTGACACCTGATTGCCAGACCCAGCCTTATTGCGCTGACCCAGCACCAGTTCGATTTAATATCCTGCTTTCTGTGTTAACTTGCTGTTATATTCTACAATGCAGTATTAATCCTACAGTATGTCATATAACGGCAAACTCTCAAAGGTAAAGGTAACGTTGTCACTGGGACAGTATCTTTAAAAAGGCCCCATTTTGGTACAGATATGTAGGGGTGAGCAGGGCACAAACTAATGCAGGGTTAATTGTAACTTGGCTACTTTAAATATTTATACAGGGTCGAGCAATCTGTGCTTTTGGTCTTTTCTTTTACTGTCTAAAGATGATCTCCTTTGAATATATGAAATTTTTTTTATGTGTTTTGGTTAGGATATTGAACAAAGACTGTTTTGGAGACATGAAAGTACATTTCTTCATCTAATTTCCCAACTGATAGCTGGGATTGAAAACATTTTTACAGAGTGGAGTCAGTGGTAACACAGTGTTACAATTAAGCCTCAGGTATACACTCACCTAAAGGATTACTAGGAACACCATACTAATACTGTGTTTGACCCCCTTTCGTCTTCAGAACTGCCTTAATTCTACATGGCATTGATTCAATAAGGTGCTGAAAGCATTCTTTAGAAATGTTGGCCCATATTGATAGGATAGCATCTTGCAGTTGATGGAGATTTGTGGGATGCACATCCAGGGCTTGAAGCTCCCGTTCCACCACATCCCAAAGATGCTCTATTGGGTTGAGATCTGGTGACTGTGGGGGCCAGTTTAGTACAGTGAACTCATTGTAACGTTCAATAAAGCAATTTGAAATTATTCACAAGCTTTGTGACATGGTGCATTATCTGCAAGTAGCTGGAAGTAGCCATCAGAGGATGGGTACATTGTGGTCATAAAGAGATAGACATGGTCAGAAACAATGCGTAGGTAGGCCGTGGCATTTAAACGATGCCCAATTTGCGCTAAGGGGCCTAAAGTGTGCCAAGATAACATCCCCCACGCCATTACACAATCACCACCAGCCTGCACAGTGGTAACAAGGCATGATGGATCCATGTTCTCATTCTGTTTACGCCAAATTCTGATTCTACTATCTGAATGTCTCAACAGAAATCAAGACTCATCAGACCAGGCAACATTTTTTCAGTCTTCAACTGTCCAATTTTGGTGAGCTTGTGCAAATTGTAGCCTCTTTTTCCTATTTGTAGTGGAGATGAGTGGTACCCGGTGGGGTCTTCTGCTGTTGTAGTCCATCCACCTCAAGGTTGTGCATGTTGTGGCTTCACAAATGCTTTGCTGCATACCTCGGTTGTAACGAGTGGTTATTTCAGTCAAAGTTGCTCTTCTATCAGCTTGAGTCAGGTGCCCCATTCTCCTCTAACATCAACAAGGCATTTTCGCCCACATGACTGCCCGTCTGGAACCAACAACCATGCCATGCTTAAAATTGCTTAAATCACCTTTCTTTCCCATTCTGAAATTCAGTTTGGAGTTCAGGAGATTGTCTTGACCAGGACCACACACCTAAATGCATTGAAGCAACTGCCATGTGATTGGTTGATAATAGATAATTGCATTCATGAGAAATTGAACATGTGTTCCTAATAATCCTTTAGGTGATTGTACAATGGTAATGAAATAAAAAAAATATTTTAATCAAAATGATAGCTGACAATTAAGATTGTCTTAAGTGTTCAGCCCTTTCAAAAAAAAAAAAAAAAAGTATTTATATGCCTTTGTGCATAATACAAGGATGGTTAGATAAAGGATCATGGATGAATGAATTTGTGTATATCTACAGGTATCTATTATCTACAGTATATATAAACAACATCCACCTTTAGTTTATAGACAGAATTTTATTGAATTATTTGTGTTTAAACTGCATTTTCTAGCAGGTGTTACAACAAACCCCCTGTTTGTTAGAACACAACAATGACATGTAAACAAATGATCTTAATTATTTAACTTAATTATTTTTTGAATGATAGAGCCAAAGTCAAAAGAGTTACTTTGTGCCCTGCTCTCCCTTACTTTTGAGGTAGCAATATGCCTTTTTTAGATACATAAGTGTACTTTTTGAAAAGCTACCACCCCTTTTGTACTTTCTTGTACTTTCGTTCAGTAACACTGCAGTCACTTGACATTCAGCACAAATTCAGACCTGAAAGTTTTACATCCAAGACAAATTAATTATAATGATTACAAATTACATTTATATGCTTACCCTTTAAACCACAAAATCTACTGATTGCAGCTGTAACATGTCAGAGGAGAACTGTCCCTCCTGGCTAAGCCTGTTTTTTATTCTCCATATAAACAACATAGAGTTTTTGGTTCCTAGACCACTGTTGCCCTGTTGGCTTGCTTACTGAGAGACTGCTCAGATTTAGTTTAGGTTTTGTACATTATGTTAATACTGTTTTTAAAA
Organism: Misgurnus anguillicaudatus; assembly: GCF_027580225.2. Lineage (NCBI taxonomy): Eukaryota > Metazoa > Chordata > Actinopteri > Cypriniformes > Cobitidae > Misgurnus > Misgurnus anguillicaudatus. The sequence goes on from NW_027395278.1 coordinate 7,685,888, forward strand.
TTATGGTACAACTTGTTTATTACTTAACTATGAATTTCCTTTTGAATAGCTAAATTAAAGTTTTCTGTGTTTCACTTACATTTCTTTTGTTTTCTTTATTCCATTTTGTGTGTTTCCTATATTCTGTGTTTTTATTTTGTCTGTGTTTCCTTTATTCCATAAAAAGCTGCTTTGTAACAATGCACAATTGTGAAAAGCGCTATATAAATACATTTTTAATTGAATCTTAAAAAAGGATCTGACAAACAGTAAGAGCATATGGCATGTGTCTTTAGTCAGGGTGTCTTTCAAAACCACATTCTGATTTGGACAGATTGTCATTAATTCTTTGCCTAACATACCAGCAATAACGAGTTTTTGATTCTACATCAGACTGTTTTAACCCTCTGACACAACTATTATTATAATCTCTGCTTCTGAATTATCACTGAACACATACTGTCGGAAAAGCTTAGTGAATATATTATTAGATATATAAGTTTAAACAGTATCTTATATTTTTTTCAGCAATCCTGTACCAGAGTAGCCTGGCTAACACCAGACCAGGCTAATTTTCTTGTATTTGAGGCGTGGTTTACGAATGCCCAGAGCCTTTTATTGGCCGCTACGAATGTCTATCAAATGCATCTGTACGTAGCTCATAGCCAATCATTTCAATCATACCAGATGACGTATTTAGAGCGACATAAATTCAAGCATCAACAACTTTTATCGGTACGTGTGCACACAGCTGAAAGCTATGCAACTAAACAAGTACCTGTATATTGATATTAAAAAGCAACACAACTTAGTGGCACTGTGACAACCACAGTACAGGCATAATGACAATGTGATATAAATAAAAACCACTTACCATTTATAAGTTAAATTGACTTTGTCAACGACAATGCCTGGCAGGTTGGTCCTATAAAACTCAGTGGCTATTATGTCTTGTCATATCCAAACATCCTTATTGGATATGAAATTGTTTAACGCCAAAAGTTGCTCTTTTTTTAAAATGAACTTGCGTTCAAAACTACTAAGAACACTATCTAACGCTGCATCAAAAAGTAACTTCACGTCTGCTGCCGTGTTGGATTAACAAAACTGCTTCGGTGTGTCACATTTACGATCTGCCCCCTTACAGTTCTGTGATTAGTTCCCTATTTCAGGGGAAAAATAGGTCCATGGTTTCCATGCTAGACTTGCAGCATGAATAAATTTGCGCGCAAGGCAGCATGGGGAAACCCAAGCTAGTACCAGAGTAGTTCATGCCAAATTTCTCCATATGTGACCCGCTCTGGCGAAATGAGTCGGAAGTCGCAACAGTCCGTTTTAAGATATGAGCCGATAATGTGGAAAAATAATGAAATTATGAAAAAAAATATTTTTAGCTAATTTCAAATAGCAGACATTAAAAAATAATCTCCCTAAGTTTCGTAGTCCAAATAATTGAGTAAAGGTGTTTAAATAACTAATAAAGTTGAAACAGTTTTACTAAATTCGCTGGAAATGAACATTGCTTTTCTCAAATCCTCTCGTCACCTCCGAGCATTTCCCGGGTATCCCCTGAAACGTCAATATCTCTCCAAATATGGTGTTACACGTTGTTTTAGAGCCAATCAGAAATCTTCATAAACGCTGATCATTTGTCAATGGGAAACCCCGTGGCACGCGATTGGTCCAGCCATCCTCCTGTCATAATCGCAGTACTCTCCTATTTAACTCCTTTTTGAATTGTTTATACTGTTAATGTCAACTAGCCTACACAAGCATATGATTGCATAGGCAAGCCTTATTTGTTTTCTTTTTGCTTGTCTCTCTGCCTCTCTCAATTTCTCTCACACGCACGCGCACACACACACACAAACACTTATTCTGGTTTACATGTTTTGTGAGGACATTCCATAGACGTAATGTTCTATTCCCTTCCCCTAACTCAAACCCCAACCATCACAGAAGCCTTTCTCTTACTTCACATTTTCAATAAACATCATTCTGTTTGATTAATAAACTTGTTTCTTGGTTTACTGTAATAGCATGTATATTAATGTCTTTGGTCAAATTAAGCTGTAAAATAAATCGTTTATCCCTTTAAAAATGCAATGGATTTTGAAAGATACACTGTAAAAAATTAGCTGTAATTATGCAGCTGGTTGCCAGTAACTTACTGTTGAAGATAAAGACTGAAAATGTTTCATGTTCATTGAACTTTGAACAAACTGTTGCCAGTAAATAACATAAATGTAAAATCTACAGTAAGTTACTGGCAGCTAGTTGTTAATACCCATTAATACTGTAATTTCTACAGAATTTTTTACAGTGTATCTACAAAAAACAGGCAAAAAACTTTAAAGGCTTTTTTCTCAGGTTTTCAGTTGGAAAAAGATGACAGACAAACATAATTCAAATGTCTATATCTTTAAAACCATTCAAGGTATGACTTTGACTAGGATATAATTTGAAAGCTCTCCTCTTTCCATTGATACCAAAATCTCAAATTTGAAATTTGGGTCACTGTGACTCATTTTGCTGGATCAGGTCACATATTATTCCCTGCATTCATATGTATTCTCATTATTCCAGAGCTGCAAACATATTATTGTTGCTAATATTTAAGGTTATACCAAAATAAATAATTTCAACCCAGCTTTGTGTCAAAAAAGGACAAACCCAAAACAGCTTTTAATGTGTTCTATCTAAACATATTTGTGGTGCATCTACATTTAAAATTTTAACGTGCAAAAGGACATTCAAAATAGATTCAAAATAAAATTGGATTGAAGCATCCGTCATTTTAGTTGAGAAATGGCTGCCCACCCAAAAATCCTGACTGCCCCCCCAGTCCAGCAAGCCTAGTACCGGGCCTGACCCCAAGTATTATACATTGCTGCATATGTTACTATGCTTTGTTTTTGCTATTAGATGAATGACACGTAAATTGCCTTTGTTACTGTTCTAAGTAAACAGACCATGTTCTTTTAGTTGACAACAAAACAAACATAAAAAAACGTCATAGACTTATAATAAAGGAGGAATCTGAGCTATTCCTAGAGTTATAGAGCTAAATCTCCTGAATATCATCACGATTCAGAAATGGGCTCCTCAGCCAGTATTCAACCACCCAGAACATCCTAGCAATGTCCTAGCCACCACCCAGAACAACCTACAAAGCATATGCCAACAGCAATATATTCAAAATACCTTAGCAACTGCACATTGTACCACCGAGAAGATAGGATTCAAATGCAAGTTCAAAGTATGTACACTGTAAAAAATAATATGCCCCATCTACTCAATAAAATTGTGGCAACAGATTACAAGCAATATCATTAATTACATTCAACAAATCAAAATTGATTTAGATTTACTCTATAACTCCTTAATATTTACATATTCAAAAAGCCAAACTGCAATTTGCAATTAAAATTTTTATTAAAATTTAAACAAAAATATTGTGTATACTAGACAAAGATCTAGCAGTATACAATAAAAAATATTATGCCATATCTACTCAATAAAAGTGTGGCAACAGATTACAAGCAATATCATTAATTAAATTCCACAAATAAAAATTGTGTTAGAATCACTACATAAACTCCTTAATAGTAACCCATTCAAAAAGGTAATCTGCAATTTGCAATTAGAAATTAATTTAAATTTAAACAAAATATTGGGTATACAGGACAAAGACCTAGCATTATACAATAAATTCTATTCAATTATACTATTTTAATTTAACATCATCCATTAATATTTTTATTAGTAATGAGTATTATATCTGATTTCAGAATGACAGACAAAGATGAATCAATTCTTATTTTATTGCAGTCAAAAGAAGAGGAAAGCATCTCATTTTAATGATGTATTTGTAACAGTGTACACTTCAAAAAGTATTTTACAGTCTTTAAAGAAAACCGTCCACATTTCCCATCCACAAGGTTCCATGTTTGTGTTCTGTTACATTGATTCACACCCAGAACATCAGACAGCAGTTTAGACTTACTGTACTGTAATCAGTTTATAAACTTTGAAGAATCCTGCTCCAAGAAAAGTTTCTGAAACACCTGAAAAGATGCCTGGGATACTGGAGATTCAATGCATAGATCCAAGGATAAAGCATGCCCTGTGAACACCTTTAAGGCCTCAATAACAATTCCAGCATCCTTTGGGCTGCCACTCCTAGAAGATCCATTCTTTACAATTACAGCCATCACAAGCTGCTCAAGTCCCTCCTCTTCATCTTTATCCTGCAACATTAAACAGCAAATATGTCCTAAAATCTTTATAAATGTATACAGCTTGAATATTGAAATAATCCACACATTAAACTTGTATATTAAAATGTTTTAAAGAAAACTGGAAGATATGTGCAATGGAGTTCATCTGAGTTTGTGGCTTATTAGGTATGTTTGAAATGTGCAATAATATTGAAAACTGATAAAAAAATTCTCATTGGAATTACAAATAATATCAAAAAATGTTTGAAAAGATATATAATCTATATTTATAATTAGGGCAAATCTTTTCCCTACATTTTTTTCTGTCACACGACAGTCACATATTTATTTGTTAGCCAAGTTACTCACATGTGTATATACACACACACATACACTATATACACAATATAATATGTACAATATATTCATTTAATAATATTCCTCACCTTTTGTTGTGAATAAAGTTCTCCCTCAGCAATGTTTCACGTTGCCTGCAGGAAGCTGCAGTACGTTACAGGCCTTCATGAACACACAATTTAGATAATAGGTCGCGAAATTAATAATAATAATAAAATGTTCAATTTACATTATGTAGAAAGCTTAAACATTTTAAAAAGACAACTTATACATTTAATATCTTACTCACCTTTTGTGGAATTATGTTATATTTCCCTTCAGTAATGATACTGTACTCGCGGGAAAATTCAACACAGGGCGTCGCAATTGAGCACACAATTAATTTACAGCGAAGAATAGTTTTATATTACCAATTTATTCGAATACTTTGTGGATATAGTTAACACAAAACTAAATAAACCGAAAAAGACCGCAGTAAAGTCACATTTATTTTTATAACACGAACCAAGCGAGCGAGCGAGCAGAATTTGTCATAATAGATACATACATGATACATATCTATGAGAGTTAGTGATAAGAGAACCCACCCATTCAGAGGAACAGTATGATTGGTCAGTTTTTCTGTCACTCAAAATGAGTTGCATCTGGACCACCAATCGCAGCATGCGAATCGACGAATGCAGACCTCCTGGGTCCTAAAGCTGAAGTTACGTACAAACCCAGTTCATATTAATCCTTATTGTAATTAATATTTACAAATTACAAACAAATTATACAAAGAAACCCTGCTTATAGACTTATAAGACTAAAGATTGCCCGTTAAATTTACCCGAAATGAATTTTATCCACAGTTTAAACACTACATTGACGTCACAGCCAGCGGAGATTTTCAGAGACTGGCCGAGGTGAGGCGACGTTGACCGGTATATTTACGCGCGGAGCGCCGGCTGATTATCTGGAGCTCCCATCGCCACAAAACTCGAAGGAAATGTTTAAATAGGCGATATCTTTATGAACCTACTGCAGATTCTTGTTTAAAAAACATACATTCTCGACTGAAATGCTTTCAAAACTTTGAATGTTGGCACAATAACAGAAATATTTCCTAAATCCGTCTGCTCAGCGCTCACGACCTGCAATACAACCCGGAATGGTTTTTGATTTAAAACAGCTGATTAACTTGTTTGACTCTGTGGACCCTGTACCGGGTCCAGAATTATCTTATTTTGACTTCATATAAAATATTCCTTTCATTTTTAATGGTCTGTCATGGACCCAGTACCACATATGAGATACTGTTTGAAAGCTTAGACTCTCTACTTTCTGCAGATATGCATCACTTTGAGATATGTTTTACTGTAAGAAAGTTAGTTACACTTAATTTACACTATCACCCCCCCCCCCCATATTTTTGAATATCATTTAATATTCACATATTTCATATTTTTCAAGTATGACAAACATGGGCAAGTCTTATATCAGATGAAAGCTCTCATTCTCAGGAATAAAACCGCAGCGTTATTTTTGTCCTATTGTTATCACATATCCTACAATCGTCGAATGAATAATGAGGTAAAAAATTGTCTTTTGTAAACGTATGGGAAACTTGGGTGTGGACTGCCTCAGATAGCACATATAGCCACAAATGATACATCATCTTTTCTCTTAGGTCCTACTCTAAAAAATGAGTCCATTAACAGCATTTTCTTTGGTTTTGTGCATAATTAATCCCTTGCTATTTATTATATGTGCAAAACAAAAAATTAATATTTATATGAAAAATGTATTTTCGCACACTTCAGTAAAATGAGAATAACTTTTGAATGCGACATGCTAAAGAGTTCATTCTTTTTTTGGGTGTTTACTGTCTGCTGCTGGCAACAACCAGAACTGTCTGCAGTCTGCTAGAGCACCCAGAACCAGAGTTATACACTATCAAAGGCAGTATTTATGACATAAAAAAATAAAATTTGGTGTTTTATCATATGAAAAACCACATAAATAACAATATTTGTCACAAACAGCAGCTTTTTATGTAACTTCAAATGGTTTTCTTTAAAATGATATAAAGCAATTGAATTTATTCCACTGTATGTGGTTATGGGAGCACTTCAAATGTTTTTAGGCAGAAATATATATACAAAGTATACAAAAAGCGTATTATTCCTCCCATCAGTTGGAGTAAAATAACTTTTGCATTTATAATGATAGAGAAAAAATTCCTTTTTCCTCTGTAAGCTGGCAATTTCTGGAATCAAACAAAACTGTCTGCAGGTTTCGTTCCCACTCAGGGCCAGAGTTATACACTTTTAAATACAGACTTTAGAAAAAAAACACCAAAAAGCGCCTATTTATTTTTGTGTTTATTAGAGGACTGACAACACATACAACCATGTTGAGCACTTTTAACAGTGTTTTATGTAATTTCAAAGGGTTTCCTGTAAAATGATACCAAACTTTTGTATGTGCACCTCTGCTTGTGGGTATGAGAAGCTTTTGAAATTGGGTAGGCCAAATCCAGGCGAAAATCCCCAAAATAGCCCCAGAGTGTAAGAGGTTAATATTACGTTGGATTTATTCAGTATTCGCTACATGCGCAGATACACAATAAGAATAGCTAAATCCTTCACAAAAACAATAAGTTGTTTTTATTCCAGTCATTTTTAAAGAATTTTAACACAAAAAAAATAACAAACTACATGAAATTAATTTTATTAAATAAAGTTTACATATTCAATTTCATAAAATCTACAAGCCTGCAGAATGACTTTTTACAGTGTAGGTGAGAACCGGGTGAAAGTAACATGGGATGAAAGTAACAAAGGGATTTTCTCAGAGCCCTGACTACATTTGCATTCCAAACTATGACATTATCTTCAGCATGCAACCCTTGACAGAGCTGACAAATACTGCGGTGTTTCATCATCGTTTCCCATGTGTAGGTTCGGAAAGCTGTTTTCGACCATGGTAAGTCAATTCCTAAAGGGTTTGCCTTCTCATAGTTTTTCAGAATAAAAGTAAATCAGGTTGTTTTACATTTGTTCAAAATCCCACCTGTTATTGATACTACACTTGTGAGTTATTGACCACAGCAAATATATATCTCTGTCTAAAACATTATCTTTTAAATTGTTTTTTTTCCTGAAAAATTTTACTTTCGCCCTTCTTTCCCGTACTGTATCATGCTGTATCAAGAGAATAATCAGGAATATCACTGGGGAACAGGAACAATCAATAAAAGCACACACAAAACACCAGAGAACAAACAAATCAAAGTACACCAAGAGTGATTTGAAAGCACAGCTGTGTTCAATGTGGCACAGCTTTTGAATTACTTTAGTTGTCTAGAACCAGGTGGAGACAATTAGGGTGTAGTCACAGGGACAGGACTACAACCTGACTACAGCAGGAGGTGACATTGCCAAAATGAAAGACAAGACAGACTGGCAGATAAATAACCCATAGCAGCAACACCAGCACAGAACCGATCGCAGGTGATCACTGCTAGGTGCATGCTGTTCAGAATTGTGTCCAAGTGTGGTCTGCCTTGCTCTGATGTTAAGCTGACATGCGGCAAAAAAAAAAAAAAAAAACATCTGGCTTCTGAAAGCCAGGTGGCCTTGCCAGATTCTGGAGTCGTGCACAGTTCCACTTTTTTACATTTTTAATGAACTGCTTCAAACTTTTCCCTTTTTGGTGCTAAATTATCTGTAGTGTGAGCTGTTTATATTTAACACATAATTACAATATTTGTTTGTTTATTCTTAACATCTATGGCTATATTCATGGCAATAACTGGTTAATCCAGTACCCTGCCACAGGGAGAAAATGCAAACTCCACACAGAAAGGCCACCTGACCTCGCTGGTGCAAAATCCATTAAGGTTCTTACTAGTGATACCAACTTAGCCATAGTGCAACCCCACGATACACTGTCAGAAATAAAAGTACAAAACTGTACCTTTTTTGTCACTGGGGCTGTACCCTAAGTTTCTGTTTGGTACCTTTACAGGGATACAAAACAGACTACAATTTTGGGTAGATTACCGTACCTTAAAGGGGTCATATTATGAGATATTTTTAAGATGTAAAATAAATTTTTGCTTTCCCCAGAGTGTGTATGTGAAGTTTTAGCTCAAAATACTCCACAGATAATTAATTATAGCAAGTTAAAATCGCAAATTTGTAGGCCTGAGCAAAAGTGTGCCGTTTTTGGGTGGTGTCCTTTAAAATGCAAATGAGCGGATGAAATGCAAACACTGATTACAATAATGGTGGTTTGTTGTAATTGAAACTCAATTGCGCTGTCAAGTCCTTCTTTTCTCCCTCTTTCTCTCTGCACTAAGTTGCAGTGCTGTGGTTGGATAGTGCAGATAAAGGGGGCGGTATTATTGTAATTCGCCTTGCTACCTACCTCACAAAACAGGTGAAATCTGAACAACCTAATTTTTCACATGCTTGCATAAAATGGCTTACTCAAATTAACTTACTGGGTTGATCTTTATCACATTTTCTAGGTTGATAGAAGCACTGGGGACCCAATAATAGCACTTAAACATGGAAAAGGTCAAATTTTCATCCTATGATCCCTTTAAGGACCTACATTGTAAAAAAAAATGTCAAAATATGTACCCTAGCTGTCAGTGGGGCAGCACCCTTTAAAAAGGTAATTTTATGGATCATTAGTACAAATATGTAAACATTTAGTACCATATGTACCTTTGAGATACTAATGTACTTTTGAGGTACTAATAAGCTCTCTTTGGTCCCAGTATGTACCTCTGAGGTACTAAAATGAAATCCCTAGGTAGCCTGGCTCCACCCTCCTACGTGCTTCCGCTTAATTTTCATTTCGCTTCAGTACTACGTCTGGGACTGCTGTGTAGAGTTTTGTTTTCTCCTGCAAAAAACATCAGGTCCAATCAGTGAACAGATGGGGGTGGCTAAGAACGATGACGTTGAGGTCATGCGTCACTTTGAGTTTTAGTTCAGTAATGGCAGTGGAGAAAGACGTGAGAAAAGCTATTCGGTCCGTTGTTGCAAAACTGCCGAATATACAGAAGTTAAAGCTGGAGCAAGAACAATGTTTGCTAAGTTTTGTTGGTCTGATCATTCAGACTGTTTTTTTTCCGGCCGGTTTTGGCGCATGACATACGTCACGACCGAACGTTAGCGATTGGTTATGGCAGATTCAGAGTGATCCAATAGTTTTAAACTTCAACAAAGGACCCTCCTTGACGGAAGTAACGCTTTGCAATGGAGCTTGGCCAGACTCTCTGTACAAATGAAATGAATGTACGAGAGTCTGGTTGGACCAGGCTAATCCCTAGGTGCAAAGCTGTACTTTTTGAAAGGGTACAGCCCCAGTGACAGTGTAACACACCCTGCCACCCTATCAGTTCTATACTGCTCTTTGTGTAAATGGTGTGGTATTTCAATTCATAAATTTAGCTGTGAGATATTAGTTGTCAACAAATTGGGAAATATCTTACTTACAATCTCTTTTTCACTCCCCCCTCAATGCAGCTGCCTACTCTCATCTAAATTTCATGTGAGACACATCTCAAAGGAGACTATTGTCCTGACAAACACCCGTAACACCATAGCATCACGTTGAGTTAAGCCAAAGTCCCCTTAAAGTCTTCACGCTTTGGTGGCCATATTTCTAACCACTCCCGACAGCTATTTCAGACAACATGATAATATCCATGATCTTTGGTAAAACACAAGCAAGCACTATTTGGATTTTCTTGTCAATTCAAACTGAATTTGTACCAGGGGACTAATATGCATGTGAACATTTTGAGTTACAGCTTTGACATATAATTCGTACACTTCTCACATCTCTTAAGGGGCATTTTTCGGTTGAAACTATGTCTGGAGGTCAACAACAGAGCTCTCTGATTATCTCCGTCTGTGATTTTGTATCTCCCGGCCAATCAGCCTGGACACTTGTCTTCTTGATTAGCACTTTCCTGGTGAGAAAAGGTGCCTGAAACGTTGCTTTTTTCTAGATACCACAAGTGTTTCTCTCCCATGCTGCCTTTAATCCATTTTAAAGGAAGATTGCTGGAGTCTTGCACAGAATCCCAGCTCTGTCAAACAATGTATATTTTGCAATAAAGCATTTGTACTAAGATTCACTTCTTTGACAAGCAGTTCAAGTAGCTCTCAGAGCTCAGTAAAGCTAATGTGATTTCCCTGCTCTCTGATCTGTACTGTCAGTTGAATTAAGTGAAAAGGTCAGCAGATCAATCAGATTGGAGTCAGGCGCTTTAAAGATGGTCAGGGTGGGGTGGAGTCATCACAGTGCTGCTCTTATAGATTTCTGAGATATGGATTGTATTTGTCCTAATGGCATCATAAGCAGTGTTGGGCAGTTGCTAGTAGTTTAACTACATTTTTCAGTAGCTTGGCGGTAGCTTAGCTGCTTTCTAAATCAAATAGCTTTTCAGTAGCGAAGTAGTGCTGTAGCTTCCACACAAGCTACAATTTTCCGAACATTTCTGAAGTTGTCCTGAGTTTTAGAATAGGCGCGTAATTTTGAATCGACACAGGACGTCGTTTGTCTCGTATTTTCGAAGTTGTGCAGCCATCATTCACACAAAACATTACCATTCTGTGAAGACTCGTGCTCTACCTCTGACTGGGTAATGTCACTGCCATCATCAGTTTGATAAGTTGTTTAATACAGTCAGGATCAGGTCAGGGCCAATCAGGGTCAAAGGGAGGGCAGGTCTCGTTGCTGTGTCTGGAGTCGAGATGGCAGAGTTAGCTCCAGATCCGTGTAGACCTTTTAGAGCTGAAGGTATCGACAAGATGTAACTGCACTATTTGTCGTTGAGTAACAGTTACTGTCTGAGGCGCTTGCTGGTTTGTCAGATGTGCTACAGCAATCATATCATGCATCAGGGGAGGAACATTCATGCAAAACTTTTACAGAAATCAGAGCACCCTGTCACAATTCAAGTATCTCCCAAGGTACAGTGTAATACTTTTCTCATTTTCACGTCAAGTTTGATTACATTACATTTCAAATGCTGCCTATTTGTTTTGTAAATGAATCACATCCTGTAGTTATAATATGTCTTTATGAAGGCTGAAATGTAGCATGTATAGTCAGACACATAAGCATTAATTTAATAAGAGTTAAAGAGATACACTCACCTAAAGAATGATTAGGAACCCCATAATAATATTGTGTTTGACCCCTTTTTGCCTTCAGAACTGCCTTAATTCTACGTGGCATTAATTCAGCAATTTGCTGAAAGCATTCTTTAGAAATGTTCCCCAATATTGATAGGATAGCATCTTGCAGTTGATGGAGATTTGTGGGATGCACATTCAGGGCACAAAGCTCCCGTTCCACCACATCCCAAAGATACTCTATTGGGTTGAGATCTTGTGACTTTGTGGGCCATTTAAGTACAGTGAACTCATTGTCATGTTTAAGAAACCAATTTGAAATGAATCGAGCTTTGTGACATGGTGCATTATCCTGGTGGAAGTAGCCATCAGAGCATGGGTACATTGTGGTCATAAAGGGATGGACATGGTCAGAAACAAAGCTCAGGTAGGCCGTGGCATGTAAATGATGCCCAATTGGCACTAAAGGGCCTAAAGTGTGCCAAGAAAACATCCCAAACACCATTACACCACCACCACCGCCTGCACAGTGGTAATAAGGCATGATGGATCCATGTTCTCATTCTGTTTATGGCAAATTCTGACTCTACCATCTGAATGTCTCAACAGAAATCGAGACTCATCAGACCAGGCAACATTTTTCCAGTCTTCAACTGTCCAATTTTGGTGAGATTGTGCAAATTGTAGCCTCTTTTTCTAATTTGTAGTGGAGATGAGTGGTACCCAGTGGGGTCTTCTGCTGTTGTAGCCCATCCACCTCAAGGTTGTGCGTGTTGTGGCTTTACAGATGCTTTGCTGCACACCTTGGTTGTAACGAGTGGTTATTTCAGTCAAAGCTGCTCTTCTATCAGCTTGAATTAGTCTGCCCATTCTCCTCTGACCTCTAGCATCAACAAGGCATTTTCGCCAACAGGACTGCCACATACTGGATGTTTTTCCCTTTTCACACCATTCTTTGTAAACCCTAGAAATGGTTGTGTGTGAAAATCCCAGTAACTCAGCAGATTGTGAAATACTCAGACCGGCCCATTTGGCACCAACAACCATGCCACGGTCCAAATTGCTTAAATCACCTTTCTTTCCTATTCTGACATTCAGTTTGGAGTTCAGGACATTGTCTTGACCAGGACCACACCCCTAAATGCATTGAAGCAACTGCCATGTGATTGATTGATAGTAGTACATATAGTGGCCATATTGTCACATAAAAATGATTGATGGTGCCCTTTGACCTTAGGGGAGGGGCTAACCTTTGACCTCCGAGGGAGGGGCTAACCTTTGACCTTAGGGGAGGGGTGACCTTTTGACCTCCGAGGGAGGGGCTAACCTTTTGACCTGCGAGGGAGGGGTGACCTTTGACCGGACCACCCACGTCGTGAACCTTTGACCTCCGGGGAGGGGCTAACCTTTGACCGGACCTCCCACATCGTGAACTTTTGACCGGGACCACCCACGTCGCGCTGAACTTTTGAACCGACCGCCCACGTCGTGAACTTTTGAACCGACCGCCCACGTAGCGTTGAACTTTTGAACCGACCGCCCATGCTGCTCTGAACTTTTAACCGGACCGCCCACGTAGCATTGAACTTTTAACCGGTACGCCCGCGTCACGTTGACATGTTTACGTCCGGGGTTATCTCCGGGGCGCGTTAAATCATGTCCTCCTACGATAAAACAATAAAAACAGTGTTTACACAAGTGGTCTTCATTAAAACACATTCCATGCTCCCATCATAATTTATATAAGGTGGGGCCCGATATGTCTAATAAAAGCCGGGAAAATCACAGTTACGAAAATCACAAACACGGATACCATGGATACGCCATGCAGCTCACTCAGTACTCCGGCGAGTGAATGGCAAATTGACTTGAATCATCTCGGTATGGCGACGAAAAATTTAACTTTTAACATGCATTGAAATTTTAACATGCACCATTTTAGAATGCGTGACATCGTTATAATCTGCCATGCTGGCATTGAAATATTGTGAAATCCTCTCATTGATTAGTTTCATTAAACACAATTTTTTATGTGAAATGATCAAAGAAATTAAGTGTTCTTTCTTTTCTTTTAAACGTCATCCTGGCTTATAAGGCTATATTCATGGTGAGAATAAGCTGTAATTATATAAAGTAAGATTAGAAAAGATGTTTAAAATGAACTTTCTCTAATAATCTTAGCACTATGTATGGATACGACTGATTAAAAAACATGTTCAAAAGTATCAACATAATAAAAAAGGTTTCTCACAGCGGCAGATGAAATACAATCTAAAAGAATAAAGAACAATGAATTCTGTCAAGATGAACATTTTGTAGGATTTTCTCTAGAGAGTAAAAATTGATGTGTAATTTTTAAATGTCCTATTCTGCATTTTGTATAGATGACCTGATTTTCAAAACAGAAATTATGTTTTTACAAATAAACTGTTCAATACAAAGATATGGTCTTCTGCCACTTACACAGATCGTAGTCCTTTCCTTGAAGTTCCATTCCTGAGAGATGCTTCCACTCCGAATCGTAAATCGTTTTGGCAGTGCCCGTGTGAGGACCGAGATATTTTGTTTTTTAACTCGTAAAGCATGTCCAGTCCTCCTGCGATAGCAGGACAGTGTTTATACAAGGGGCCTGCATTAATGCAGCTTGCGTTGCTTTCATCATACTAATAAGAACAGCATAAGTAAAGACAAAAAGACACATAGGCCTATTACAAAACATTACCTGTCTAAAAACTGAGACTTTTAACTTTAGGTTATTAGTATATTAGGTTTAGTATAGTTTTCAGACTTTCAGAAAGAACTCATCAACTTAAAGAATAAAGCACTTATCAATTACATTTATTTTAATCTCAAAAACTCAAGTTTTCGTTTAGTATTTATTATTGCACCTGAAATACAAGTACCTGAGACATGCTCACACTCCTTAGCCAAAACACTAAAACTTTTAGTGCTTTTGTATTTAATATAATATTTAATAATATTTGACAAATTACTCCATACAAGACAATCAAATTATATACATTCAATGAACACAACATACAAAGTCTAACTTCATCACATGCTTTGATGCACTCATTTCTCTGTCTCTGCTGTTCTCAGTTATCAGTTGTCGGCTATGTAAACGGTGTTTTTTTTTTTTTTATAAAGTGTATTAAACTCACACTACTCTTTACCCAGAATAACATGTACTTCTTCCGTGGTGACAAAGCGAGGTACATGATTTCTTCAATTTATAAAAACACAAGTAAACTTTTTATTGTAAAATAGTCAAATAAAAGACATAGGCTAACTGAGGATCCTTACATATGAAATACCCGCACAAAATCATCTAGGTATATTCTTAAAGCGACGTTGGTTTTATTACACCATAATATAAGAATAATAAATCAGTATAAAGATTCACTTTGCTATCATTTCCAACTAATGTTGATTTATTGTGTTGTACTCAAAACATCTGAACTTCAGTCAGCTTTTTGGGGGGCTGAGCATTAATTTACTTTTTAAAGATTCCAACATCTAGTTGATTTTTAACCCTTACCTATACATGTTGCTTGGCTCACTGTAAACCCGGCATGCTTACCGTTATGTTTACCTTTAAATGACAGAGAATATAATAGCACTTACCCCATAAAAACAAAAAATGTCATCACAGAAAACAGTAACAAACCATCTGGTAAATCGAGTGTTGTAGAACAACGAGTGAAATCTATGTGTTAGTTAAGATTAAAAATACCTTGCTTTATTATATACAGCTCCACAAGGCAAAACAAAGATCTCACGTAGTCCATCATGTTACACTGGCAGTTTGATTATTGTGACTTCCGTGTCCTTTAGTGCACTAGGGGCATTATGGGAAATGTAGTCATTTTCACAAGGCGAATCGAACGCTGTATATGTTAAAGGTGCATTGTGCTACTTTAAAAAAAGACAAAAATGCTAAATAATATACATAACTATATTATCAGTGGTGTATAAGGACCTTACATAATGAACTGAATTGTTTCTATTACCTAAGAACGAGCCATTTTCATCTCCATACACCGCGGGTCCCCTTATACGGAAGTCACCGTCATATCTCTACAGTAGCCCTAAACGTACAAACTGGTCTAAAGAGCACGTTTCTTCCCTACGTTGTCTCAGACGATGACATGTTTGTCGTGCGACAGCTACCATATGCGTTTTAAAATTGAAGAGTGAGTTGTCTGTGGCAATTCACAATCTCACCACTAGATACCGCTAAATTCTACACACACCACCTTTAACTGGCTACTGTTTCCAAGATGCATTACGATCTAAGCCATCGCACTGGGAGAGAGAGTACATAGTGAGACATATTATTTACCATTTTATTTGTTGTTGTTGACACAATTTAATGTAAAGTGGAAGATCTTATTAATTTATAAAAAATAACAGCTTAAAGATAACTATAAGGGCTGAAACTAAAAACCCTCATATTAGCTGTGTACATTATGAAACTGATTTTATTTCACCTGTTTTACAAGTTAAGAAAAATTTAAGCGTTCCATATAAGAAGCAAGAATTCCTTTTCCTACGGGCGCATAGAGCGGAGAGGATGATATAGAAAATACGGGGAAAGACCTTTCCCACTGACACTTTAATATTCTATGGCTTCATAACTCACACCGATGACTATGTGATGAGGGGCGTGTGAATTGCTGTGTTTAGAGGGGACGGGTCAGGATTTTTAGGTTACAAATCAGAGCCCGAAACTTAGAGCTCTCACACCTCAGATACGACGCTCTGGCATGTTCATTTAGCGGCAAATTTGAAGGCTACTTCTCCATTAAATTGTTTAAAGCAAAGTTTTTAACACAGCATAGCTCAACTGTGCAGGATTCAAGGAGTTGCAGACGCTATTTTTGAGGACGGTGCAAGCACGACCGGAAGCTTAACAAAATCAAGGAGAGACTTGTGGACATACATCGTGTAAAGTTGTCTACTACGCTGCAGATTCTTGAAAGGAGAGAACAAATGTCACTTGAGGGTGATCACAAACGCAAGATGCCGTACGTGTGTGGTCCTCCAGTTTTTAAAGAAATGCTTTCAGAACACTGCAGAAGTGAGCTTGTTAATATTTTTTATGCAGTAATATCTGCAAATGCTGATGTGTGCTTGCCGCAAAATTACTGCGAAACTGATGCCGTGCGCGTAACCAACCTCAAGAAAAAAACTGATGTCGTGAAAAGTCTGGACAAATCTTTTGATAAGATGGTTCAAGTGTCTGTTAACGCCGATGAACCGATCAATGTGTTCATCAAAAAAGCCCTAGATGCTATGTATGAATGTGATGATGAGGAGGAGTTTGACATTGCTAACATCCTCCTCATGTCTGCATATGTAATAGATGTATGTGTTGCCGTAGCGACAAAGAAGGACCAAATCAATGTGCGTGAAATTGTTGAAGTTGCTGCTGACTTTATGATCGACAAGGGTCTTGGCACATGCCTACACTTTCTATTGTATCTAGACAACATCATAACCTTTGGTGATGATTGAAAACAAAGCAAGTTCCTGGGACACCTCGTACACCTGAAAAAAACATTCACTTTTTTCACGACCTACCTTTAAACATTTGAACATGGTCTTTTAATTTTTCTTCACCTTCTTTCCATCTATAGCCTGCTTATTTGATAAGTTATGGTTTCAGCTCTTAGAAAGTTCGTGATAAACGTTTGTGTGAAATGTTACCACTACATTCGGTCATTTGGACTTGTAAACATCTTGTTCATACAAAGTGTGACACTTATTATGTTATGTAAAAATAAAAGTGACTTGCATCAGTATGAAAAGCTAAATCCGTATGCATGACCTGATACAAATTTGGTGATTTGTAACTTAGTGATTTTTACATAGACACGTCAGTTACTTTGCATAACCTGTATAACTCTATGAAACGTGTCCTTCAATAACTGAATCATGCCAACATTTTTACTCAAGAATTTCAATACTTATCAGGACCATTTTAAGCACATTACAATATACCATCATTTATTTACCATTCGTAAAACATACGTACACAGCAAAAACTCCAGTGTTAAATTAACTCTCACAGAGTTGATTTCAACACTTTTTCAGAGTTTATATAGCTCCACACTTATCAGAGTTAAATGAACACTTTCAAGAGAGTTAATTTTTTAACACTAGGTCAGAGTTAAAATTTTAACACGAGGTCAGAGTTTCTTTGACTCAAATAAGTGTTAGTTAATTTTTAACACTAGGTCAGAGTTAATATTTTAACACTAGGCCAGAGTTTCTTTGACTCAAAAAAGTGTTAAAGGGGTCATATTATGAGATTTCTAACATGTAAAATAACTCTTTGGTGTTCCCAGAGTGCAAATGTGAAGTTTTATCTCAAAACACCCCACATGTAATTTACCTGTTAAAATTACCACTTTGTAGGTGCAGGCAAAAGTGTGCCATCTTTAGCTGTGACCATTAAAATGCAAATGAGCTAATGAAATGGAAACACTGATCACAATGATGGTGACTTTAAATAAAACAGCCAACAAACTTTACAAGTTAGATGTAAAATGCAATTTTAGGTTTCAAACAGAGATGGTGATAGAGAAGATAAAGTTACAGAGGAGCATTAAAAAAAATAGTGTAAACAATTCCGTTTTACTTACAATTCAATCTGCAGGACACATGGAAATGGAAGACTGAAATGTGTGGGCGGAGTGTAATTACATCTCCAAGGAGTTAGTTTAACACCGCCATGATTAACTCTGTAGATTAACTCCAACTCTGAACAACAATTTACTCTAAATATGTTAAATTTACTCTTTGGGTGTTGAATTAAACTCAGAAATGTTTAACACTGAAATTTTAACTCTCCAGTTTTTGCTGTGTAGTTGCAACACTACCATTCAGTTAGACTTTACATTTCTAGACTGTGTTTTTTCTCAAAGGTTGCTTATATTTACAGACAACACACTACACCTAAGTGTATCTTAACAATGGCAAACAGGAATACCAACGTTTGCAAACAAGTGTAGTTAAGCACTTTGATTTTTGACATGATTCACAGAAAGCAACAGTGAATCATCAAAACGTTGCTAGTTTTTTAGTTTCCGAAAGTTTACATTTTTACTTGCAAACAAACCAGGAACATTATTCATCTGAACACTTTCACCAAACCTATGTCTTTGTTGTTTTTATTTAGACAATCTTTTGTTTTCATAGTTTTGATCTGTTCATGTTAAATTTCTTCTGTATATCTTCTAAAGATAAATAAGGTCATTGTCCTTGGGTTTTCTCAGATTTCATAAACCTTTGAAACCTTCTTTGTCTTAATGCCATCAATGTATTTATTACTTATCCATTATTTGCTATACTGTATGCCATCTTTTTTAGTTTACACCATTCATTTTTACAGAAAGTTTCAGAAACTCACATTTACATGGAATTATGATACATTTGACTTTTAATGATCTCCAGGAGTGAGTGGTGGTTTAACAGGGGTAAACTGTTATCATGCCACAATCCTGAAGGTTTATAAGCCAAACAAGAGCCATTCAACACCTCACACCATACTGATTTCGTTTAACTGAAAAATGATGTACAGACAAGTTCAAATGGTAAAACAGTAGTAAGAAAACTAATAATGTTTAACTAGTACAATCGTCACTTATAGTTTTGTCATATGATAATGATATGATGTTTTATCTGTCCGGTGGTTGTCGAAGTATTTTGGCACAACTGTTTATTCCAATCTTTAAACACCCATACATGACAAAAGTTTTTTTTTTTTGTCTGAAGCGACATTAAGCATCTAATCTACAGCACCGCACTGTAAATGTTTAAAAAATTTATACAAAACCATCCTCACCACAATATACTGAAGATGCTGTAAAGTGTTTAAGCACATGGTACTGATGTCACATGATACATTTTCAAACAAATTCAAAATTACATTTCACTATGTTTGCATCACAATTTTTTAGCCAACTTAACAAACACTGTCTGGTTTAGTCTTATTTTTAAGCGCATTGATACCATTACACTTAGCATGCACTGCACTTAATGTTGAAAGATTACTCGGTACACGTTGTAATGTTTTTTCACTTGGTACTGATTTTACACATTTTACATTGTCATAAGAATTTATAAGATACTTTTTGACATCTCCACTGTTTCACGATAACAGATTTAGTAAGTATATCTAAAATATACTTCACTATGTTGTGGAGTTGTTTTAGTGCCATTTTTAGAGGTAAGCTGCACATTAACTTGAGTACTGTACTTACTGTGAGTACCGGGTTTTGGTATCTGTACTTTACTTTATTATTTTCTAGAGAAAAAAATCCTTTAACAACAGTGTTGGTTAATGGTTGTAGGATTTTTGTACGTAGTTCTCTCAATACATTATGCCTCTGAAGCAACCTACTGAATACACTGACTAGTTTGTAGTATCTTTGGAATAACGAGCTTGATGAATGATACAGACCCTATAGAAATTAAACAAAAACAAGATCATTAATAAAGGCATCTTTATTTAAAACTATAAAAGTTACAGGATTGAAAAAGTCTTAAACTCATTTACATTTGACAAATATCTCACTTTTCATGTCAATATATTTCTATTAGGGTACTTGGGAGTCGAAAGTTGTTACTCTGTAGGAGGTTTGAAAGTCAGCGGATGATGTTTGAACACTAATCGGTGGTGCCGAAATAGGCAAAGGTGATTATTTGGCACAGTGCTTTCCAATGGTCATACTTAATAAAGTCTACTGCAGTTTTCTGAAAAGATTAAACATTTGTTTCATTCTAAATGTTTGTTTATATCACAACCTTTAAAACCTAGCCATTAGCTTGGCTAGGTCTGTGTACGCATTTAGGTATGTTAAGTTTTAATTTCTGCTAAAATCTTAAATTGGATATTGTTTCATAGGCTAGCTAAAGTTTCTATAATTTTCTAGGTGAAATGATTTTATTATTTTGCCTGACAAGTGGCTTAGGTCAGGTTCGACAATCACAATAGTTACAGTAGCCCGCAAAACATAGATCGGCTTATTAAGTCAAGCCCTTTAATACATGTTTTAATCTTTATCTTGTCATGTTTTTTTTTTATTTGAAAAAGGTTTGTTACTATTAAACAAGTATTTAAATGAACTCAAGTTAGTCCTATACTTGCATGTTGGATAGAGCATTGCTGATTGTAAACCACCATTACATTTACATTTCATTATTTAGCAGGAGCAACAGTAGCAATGAAATCAACAAAAGAGCAAAAGTGTTCTGAAAACTATAGTCTCATTTAACTTTACATAATGTAAACTATTTTTATTTATTGAAAGGGAAGAATAGGTCAGAAAAGAAGAGGTGAAAGAGAAATAAGTGTTTAGTATTCCAGGGTCGCGTATAATTGAGAGATGTGTCTTCAGTCAGGTTTTGAAGCCGGCAAATGACTCTGAGATCTTATGGCGCAGACATCTGGTGGGGCACGTATGATCGAATAGTGAGTGTATTTGATGCGGTTGTCTTAGGTTAACAGCAGAGTTTTGAATTTAACGAAGGCAACTATAGCTGGTGAGTGTAAACTGATAAGGAGAGGTGCAATGTGCACTCTTTGGGTCGTTATGTCACAGTGTAACCATTTTGTGAAGTCAAATGTAAATGAGTTTAAGACTTTTTCAATCCTGTAACTTTTATAGTTTTAAATAAAGATGCCTTTATTAATGATCTTGTTTTTGTTTAATTTCTATAGGGTCTGTATCATTCATCAAGCTCGTTATTCCAAAGATACTACAAACTAGTCAGTGTATTCAGTAGGTTGCTTCAGAGGCATAATGTATTGAGAGAACTACGTACAAAAATCCTACAACCATTAACCAACACTGTTGTTAAAGGATTTTTTTCTCTAGAAAATAATAAAGTAAAGTACAGATACCAAAACCCGGTACTCACAGTAAGTACAGTACTCAAGTTAATGTGCAGCTTACCTCTAAAAATGGCACTAAAACAACTCCACAACATAGTGAAGTATATTTTAGATATACTTACTAAATCTGTTATCGTGAAACAGTGGAGATGTCAAAAAGTATCTTATAAATTCTTATGACAATGTAAAATGTGTAAAATCAGTACCAAGTGAAAAAACATTACAACGTGTACCGAGTAATCTTTCAACATTAAGTGCAGTGCATGCTAAGTGTAATGGTATCAATGCGCTTAAAAATAAGACTAAACCAGACAGTGTTTGTTAAGTTGGCTAAAAAATTGTGATGCAAACATAGTGAAATGTAATTTTGAATTTGTTTGAAAATGTATCATGTGACATCAGTACCATGTGCTTAAACACTTTACAGCATCTTCAGTATATTGTGGTGAGGATGGTTTTGTATAAATTTTTTAAACATTTACAGTGCGGTGCTGTAGATTAGATGCTTAATGTCGCTTCAGACAAAAAAAAAAACTTTTGTCATGTATGGGTGTTTAAAGATTGGAATAAACAGTTGTGCCAAAATACTTCGACAACCACCGGACAGATAAAACATCATATCATTATCATATGACAAAACTATAAGTGACGATTGTACTAGTTAAACATTATTAGTTTTCTTACTACTGTTTTACCATTTGAACTTGTCTGTACATCATTTTTCAGTTAAACGAAATCAGTATGGTGTGAGGTGTTGAATGGCTCTTGTTTGGCTTATAAACCTTCAGGATTGTGGCATGATAACAGTTTACCCCTGTTAAACCACCACTCACTCCTGGAGATCATTAAAAGTCAAATGTATCATAATTCCATGTAAATGTGAGTTTCTGAAACTTTCTGTAAAAATGAATGGTGTAAACTAAAAAAGATGGCATACAGTATAGCAAATAATGGATAAGTAATAAATACATTGATGGCATTAAGACAAAGAAGGTTTCAAAGGTTTATGAAATCTGAGAAAACCCAAGGACAATGACCTTATTTATCTTTAGAAGATATACAGAAGAAATTTAACATGAACAGATCAAAACTATGAAAACAAAAGATTGTCTAAATAAAAACAACAAAGACATAGGTTTGGTGAAAGTGTTCAGATGAATAATGTTCCTGGTTTGTTTGCAAGTAAAAATGTAAACTTTCGGAAACTAAAAAACTAGCAACGTTTTGATGATTCACTGTTGCTTTCTGTGAATCATGTCAAAAATCAAAGTGCTTAACTACACTTGTTTGCAAACGTTGGTATTCCTGTTTGCCATTGTTAAGATACACTTAGGTGTAGTGTGTTGTCTGTAAATATAAGCAACCTTTGAGAAAAAACACAGTCTAGAAATGTAAAGTCTAACTGAATGGTAGTGTTGCAACTACGTATGTTTTACGAATGGTAAATAAATGATGGTATATTGTAATGTGCTTAAAATGGTCCTGATAAGTATTGAAATTCTTGAGTAAAAATGTTGGCATGATTCAGTTATTGAAGGACACGTTTCATAGAGTTATACAGGTTATGCAAAGTAACTGACGTGTCTATGTAAAAATCACTAAGTTACAAATCACCAAATTTGTATCAGGTCATGCATACGGATTTAGCTTTTCATACTGATGCAAGTCACTTTTATTTTTACATAACATAATAAGTGTCACACTTTGTATGAACAAGATGTTTACAAGTCCAAATGACCGAATGTAGTGGTAACATTTCACACAAACGTTTATCACGAACTTTCTAAGAGCTGAAACCATAACTTATCAAATAAGCAGGCTATAGATGGAAAGAAGGTGAAGAAAAATTAAAAGACCATGTTCAAATGTTTAAAGGTAGGTCGTGAAAAAAGTGAATGTTTTTTTCAGGTGTACGAGGTGTCCCAGGAACTTGCTTTGTTTTCAATCATCACCAAAGGTTATGATGTTGTCTAGATACAATAGAAAGTGTAGGCATGTGCCAAGACCCTTGTCGATCATAAAGTCAGCAGCAACTTCAACAATTTCACGCACATTGATTTGGTCCTTCTTTGTCGCTACGGCAACACATACATCTATTACATATGCAGACATGAGGAGGATGTTAGCAATGTCAAACTCCTCCTCATCATCACATTCATACATAGCATCTAGGGCTTTTTTGATGAACACATTGATCGGTTCATCGGCGTTAACAGACACTTGAACCATCTTATCAAAAGATTTGTCCAGACTTTTCACGACATCAGTTTTTTTCTTGAGGTTGGTTACGCGCACGGCATCAGTTTCGCAGTAATTTTGCGGCAAGCACACATCAGCATTTGCAGATATTACTGCATAAAAAATATTAACAAGCTCACTTCTGCAGTGTTCTGAAAGCATTTCTTTAAAAACTGGAGGACCACACACGTACGGCATCTTGCGTTTGTGATCACCCTCAAGTGACATTTGTTCTCTCCTTTCAAGAATCTGCAGCGTAGTAGACAACTTTACACGATGTATGTCCACAAGTCTCTCCTTGATTTTGTTAAGCTTCCGGTCGTGCTTGCACCGTCCTCAAAAATAGCGTCTGCAACTCCTTGAATCCTGCACAGTTGAGCTATGCTGTGTTAAAAACTTTGCTTTAAACAATTTAATGGAGAAGTAGCCTTCAAATTTGCCGCTAAATGAACATGCCAGAGCGTCGTATCTGAGGTGTGAGAGCTCTAAGTTTCGGGCTCTGATTTGTAACCTAAAAATCCTGACCCGTCCCCTCTAAACACAGCAATTCACACGCCCCTCATCACATAGTCATCGGTGTGAGTTATGAAGCCATAGAATATTAAAGTGTCAGTGGGAAAGGTCTTTCCCCGTATTTTCTATATCATCCTCTCCGCTCTATGCGCCCGTAGGAAAAGGAATTCTTGCTTCTTATATGGAACGCTTAAATTTTTCTTAACTTGTAAAACAGGTGAAATAAAATCAGTTTCATAATGTACACAGCTAATATGAGGGTTTTTAGTTTCAGCCCTTATAGTTATCTTTAAGCTGTTATTTTTTATAAATTAATAAGATCTTCCACTTTACATTAAATTGTGTCAACAACAACAAATAAAATGGTAAATAATATGTCTCACTATGTACTCTCTCTCCCAGTGCGATGGCTTAGATCGTAATGCATCTTGGAAACAGTAGCCAGTTAAAGGTGGTGTGTGTAGAATTTAGCGGTATCTAGTGGTGAGATTGTGAATTGCCACAGACAACTCACTCTTCAATTTTAAAACGCATATGGTAGCTGTCGCACGACAAACATGTCATCGTCTGAGACAACGTAGGGAAGAAACGTGCTCTTTAGACCAGTTTGTACGTTTAGGGCTACTGTAGAGATATGACGGTGACTTCCGTATAAGGGGACCCGCGGTGTATGGAGATGAAAATGGCTCGTTCTTAGGTAATAGAAACAATTCAGTTCATTATGTAAGGTCCTTATACACCACTGATAATATAGTTATGTATATTATTTAGCATTTTTGTCTTTTTTTAAAGTAGCACAATGCACCTTTAACATATACAGCGTTCGATTCGCCTTGTGAAAATGACTACATTTCCCATAATGCCCCTAGTGCACTAAAGGACACGGAAGTCACAATAATCAAACTGCCAGTGTAACATGATGGACTACGTGAGATCTTTGTTTTGCCTTGTGGAGCTGTATATAATAAAGCAAGGTATTTTTAATCTTAACTAACACATAGATTTCACTCGTTGTTCTACAACACTCGATTTACCAGATGGTTTGTTACTGTTTTCTGTGATGACATTTTTTGTTTTTATGGGGTAAGTGCTATTATATTCTCTGTCATTTAAAGGTAAACATAACGGTAAGCATGCCGGGTTTACAGTGAGCCAAGCAACATGTATAGGTAAGGGTTAAAAATCAACTAGATGTTGGAATCTTTAAAAAGTAAATTAATGCTCAGCCCCCCAAAAAGCTGACTGAAGTTCAGATGTTTTGAGTACAACACAATAAATCAACATTAGTTGGAAATGATAGCAAAGTGAATCTTTATACTGATTTATTATTCTTATATTATGGTGTAATAAAACCAACGTCGCTTTAAGAATATACCTAGATGATTTTGTGCGGGTATTTCATATGTAAGGATCCTCAGTTAGCCTATGTCTTTTATTTGACTATTTTACAATAAAAAGTTTACTTGTGTTTTTATAAATTGAAGAAATCATGTACCTCGCTTTGTCACCACGGAAGAAGTACATGTTATTCTGGGTAAAGAGTAGTGTGAGTTTAATACACTTTATAAAAAAAAAACACCGTTTACATAGCCGACAACTGATAACTGAGAACAGCAGAGACAGAGAAATGAGTGCATCAAAGCATGTGATGAAGTTAGACTTTGTATGTTGTGTTCATTGAATGTATATAATTTGATTGTCTTGTATGGAGTAATTTGTCAAATATTATTAAATATTATATTAAATACAAAAGCACTAAAAGTTTTAGTGTTTTGGCTAAGGAGTGTGAGCATGTCTCAGGTACTTGTATTTCAGGTGCAATAATAAATACTAAACGAAAACTTGAGTTTTTGAGATTAAAATAAATGTAATTGATAAGTGCTTTATTCTTTAAGTTGATGAGTTCTTTCTGAAAGTCTGAAAACTATACTAAACCTAATATACTAATAACCTAAAGTTAAAAGTCTCAGTTTTTAGACAGGTAATGTTTTGTAATAGGCCTATGTGTCTTTTTGTCTTTACTTATGCTGTTCTTATTAGTATGATGAAAGCAACGCAAGCTGCATTAATGCAGGCCCCTTGTATAAACACTGTCCTGCTATCGCAGGAGGACTGGACATGCTTTACGAGTTAAAAAACAAAATATCTCGGTCCTCACACGGGCACTGCCAAAACGATTTACGATTCGGAGTGGAAGCATCTCTCAGGAATGGAACTTCAAGGAAAGGACTACGATCTGTGTAAGTGGCAGAAGACCATATCTTTGTATTGAACAGTTTATTTGTAAAAACATAATTTCTGTTTTGAAAATCAGGTCATCTATACAAAATGCAGAATAGGACATTTAAAAATTACACATCAATTTTTACTCTCTAGAGAAAATCCTACAAAATGTTCATCTTGACAGAATTCATTGTTCTTTATTCTTTTAGATTGTATTTCATCTGCCGCTGTGAGAAACCTTTTTTATTATGTTGATACTTTTGAACATGTTTTTTAATCAGTCGTATCCATACATAGTGCTAAGATTATTAGAGAAAGTTCATTTTAAACATCTTTTCTAATCTTACTTTATATAATTACAGCTTATTCTCACCATGAATATAGCCTTATAAGCCAGGATGACGTTTAAAAGAAAAGAAAGAACACTTAATTTCTTTGATCATTTCACATAAAAAATTGTGTTTAATGAAACTAATCAATGAGAGGATTTCACAATATTTCAATGCCAGCATGGCAGATTATAACGATGTCACGCATTCTAAAATGGTGCATGTTAAAATTTCAATGCATG
The DNA here is from genome assembly GCF_027580225.2 of Misgurnus anguillicaudatus. Lineage (NCBI taxonomy): Eukaryota > Metazoa > Chordata > Actinopteri > Cypriniformes > Cobitidae > Misgurnus > Misgurnus anguillicaudatus. The sequence continues at coordinate 7,713,035 of NW_027395278.1, forward strand.
TTAAAAGTTAAATTTTTCGTCGCCATACCGAGATGATTCAAGTCAATTTGCCATTCACTCGCCGGAGTACTGAGTGAGCTGCATGGCGTATCCATGGTATCCGTGTTTGTGATTTTCGTAACTGTGATTTTCCCGGCTTTTATTAGACATATCGGGCCCCACCTTATATAAATTATGATGGGAGCATGGAATGTGTTTTAATGAAGACCACTTGTGTAAACACTGTTTTTATTGTTTTATCGTAGGAGGACATGATTTAACGCGCCCCGGAGATAACCCCGGACGTAAACATGTCAACGTGACGCGGGCGTACCGGTTAAAAGTTCAATGCTACGTGGGCGGTCCGGTTAAAAGTTCAGAGCAGCATGGGCGGTCGGTTCAAAAGTTCAACGCTACGTGGGCGGTCGGTTCAAAAGTTCACGACGTGGGCGGTCGGTTCAAAAGTTCAGCGCGACGTGGGTGGTCCCGGTCAAAAGTTCACGATGTGGGAGGTCCGGTCAAAGGTTAGCCCCTCCCCGGAGGTCAAAGGTTCACGACGTGGGTGGTCCGGTCAAAGGTCACCCCTCCCTCGCAGGTCAAAAGGTTAGCCCCTCCCTCGGAGGTCAAAAGGTCACCCCTCCCCTAAGGTCAAAGGTTAGCCCCTCCCTCGGAGGTCAAAGGTTAGCCCCTCCCCTAAGGTCAAAGGGCACCATCAATCATTTTTATGTGACAATATGGCCACTATATGTACTACTATTGATTAGATAAATTATATTAATGAGAAATTGAACAGGTGTTCCTAATAATCCTTTAGGTGAGTGTATATATTTTAATACGGATTTAATAAAATCTAGAGGCTGTTTCCAGGACAAGGTTTAGATGAATCCAGAACTAGGCCTCAGCTATATTAGGTCATTTAAGTGTTTTTTATAAACATATCTTACAAAAACAATACTGGTTTGCATTTTGACACAAACCCTTATGAAAATTAACCATGGTTTTACTACATTTAAAACAACAACAAAAATGGTAACTGTAGTAAAACCATGGTAACCACAAAATAACCATGGTTTGGCAATCATGGTTTTGAAAAACCTAGTTAAAACATGGTTAGTGAAATCATGATTTTGCTGATAGTAATCAATACATCAAAAACCATGTTTACTATACATTTACCACAATAAAACTATGGTTAATTTTTTTTGGTTATATTTTACTTGTTGATTTTATTTTATTTTACTTGCTTATATGTTTTACTATTGTTTAAAATGTTAAGATGCGTAAGCCAAGCTAATATAAAAATATGTAATAAATATGACAATTAAAACTATTAATAGAATGTGCTTTGGCCGGCACCACGTTGGGGACCACTGTGTTAAGATATGTCAGGGCAAGGTGTTTTAAATTAAGGCTGCTCAAACATGCATTTTATTCTGGGAGTAGTATAAGAACTGTCCAGGAAACCGCCCCATAATGTGAAGTACCTAGCCCTACATTGTGGTTTAATTGCCTATAATTACCAAAATGCTAAATGGAAACTGACCAAATAATTACATAATAAAACTGGTTAAAAATAAAAAAGTAGCTTGGATGTACATTTCCCAGGATAGCTTGCCCAACACTGATCATAAGGAATTCAAAATCTCCCTTTAACTCCCTTTAGTTAAATACATCTTGGCGCATTTGTACATTTTCCTAATATTGTGTTTCAGGAAATATTAATTATTATTTTTTTAGACTTCTGTTTTTATTCTGTTACACCAGTACTATAATAGTTGGAGTGGTCTGGATAAGGATAGTTTTATATCAAAAGGAAGTATGTAGATGTTAGTTGGTTCTGGCTTGATGTTTAGTAGCTACTGGCCCAGATCAAAGAGGCTATGTTTCTTAGAATATGTCTCTTCTTACCAAGCTACTTGCCTTGCTTCATGCATATTGCATGTCTATATCACAAATTGTGTTGAATAAATTACAAGCTAAGGTTTAGTACTTGAGGTTGGGAAAACACATTGAAATATGAGCAATAATAATAATGACGGTTGCTTCTTAATACGGTATGTTTTTGGGTTTGTTACCTTGTATATGTTTAGTATGGACAAAACAATGCACAATGGTTTACTTATAAGCAGAATTGGTAATTTAATGGACTCAAAAATTTGTACTACTTTGTTAATGGGCCCTATTATACACACAGCACAATGCGCGACACATATGTTTTTTGCTAGTTTCAGCCCGACGCAGTTATCATTTTCACATCCAGCTTCACGTTGCTTAACCCTCTTGGGTCTTGGCTGATTTTGCATCCTTGGGCAGTTTTGACCTGCACTGACATTTGTGCTTTTATCAGTTGAATTGTTATTAATTTCTGGTAAAAGTACTGTTTGGCCATTGTAAAAATTATCCCAGAATTAGAGTTCTCATTTATAAAACTGTGCGTAGGATCCCTACAAAAAGTTTATGTGCCCCTAAAAGCCAAAAATACCGTATGCCAATATTCTGATTTATAAAACCATGCTTATGCACACCTGCAGGCAGTGTTTTCTTTATAAATCACAGATCACTTGCATGTGTGGTACGTAAACCAGCCTCAAATCTTGCACTGTACACGTCCATTTTTAACCATAAATAGTCAAGGCAAATCACCTCCTGAATGCTGATAAGCATGATAATAATACTGGCATCCAATTATTTGTTCGCAACATGGTATGCGCTCCGCCAATAAATGCCAGCAATTGGCGTAATCCTCCAGCAGTATAATCACGCAGCATTACACACAGGGCTCACCGCAGCATTAATATGTTTACAGTAGTTTGACTCATCATTAACACATTGCTAAAATTACAGCATAAATTAGTAGTATCACTGAAATAAAATAAATGGTTTATGCTTCTTTAGTGCACTTGTCTGAGATATGCGTGCTCTTCTGCAGCAGCACGACTGTTTTTCTCTGCTCTACAAAGAAACTAATGATTTTTATGTAAAAAAACATAAATAGCAATTTCCTTTTACCAACAGACTTATTACTTTAGTGATCTCCATTTTTTATTTCTTAATAACTTGCACATGTGAAGTAAATATATATTTTTTATTGTTTTAAGCGAATGCATGTTTTTCATGCCGGTTGTATTATGAACACATACACAGCAAAAAATTATTTTCCAGAAAAAAAATCTTCATATTTTTGTCTTGTTTTCAGTAAAAATATCAAAAAATTCTTAAATAAGATGCTTTTTTTGATGAGCTTTTTTTGCTTACCCCATTGGCAGATTTTTTTTTTCTTTGGTTGTTTTATGCACAAAATGACTTACATTTTATATTTTTTATTTAGATATTTTTACTGAAAACAAAACAAAAATACTAAATACTAATTTTTTTTCTTGAAAATCATTTTTTGCACTGTAGAGAGTGGCCTAGTGTTTGTCCGAGAGTTTAATGGCTGTATTTCCACACTTTAAGATTTGATAATAAAAGGCATAGTAATTAAGGCAAATATATTGTTATTACACTGTGTTCTGTAATAATTTAATGGTAGGGTATTTGATGCTATCTTGCATTTGATGAAATCGGGCCATCTTCTCCTCCTGCGCTCCCTTAGTGGACAATGTGACAGTGAGACAGCATTGATTAAATATTAAACATTACTTTATAATTTAAGATTTTAGAAAAAAATTTAGACCAATATGAAACAATTATCACTAAGTACAAGGGCAAATAACACTGCTGGATTTAATCTTCATGATAACGTGGATCTACATGATATGGAGTGAAATTATGTGTGTGTGGCATCTATACTTATAATAATTTGTCTAACATTTACTTTCGCAAAAGTTGTTGGAACAAACGCAGCCGCACAACAAAAAATAAAATTATTCTGCTGAACTACCGTTACCAGAAGCGGCAATCTCCTTGACTACTGGCACGCGAACAAAGAGCCATTTCCATTGCGTGCATGGATTGCACCCAGGTATTTATTTATCTGTCCCAAGCACCAGCACAGACAGTAAAAGAAATAATCAGTGCAGCATCTCATGTTCTTAATGAGAACATTATTACGTTCTTTTCAGCCAAAAAGCTAAGCATCTTTTGTTCTTAAAAAGAAACCTGCCACGTTTGCTTAAAAAACAACAGTCCATTTTTCTGTGTGTAGCAGTAACATAAAAAATTGCATAGCACTGCACAACTCTGTTTTGCTAAGGCTTAATCTTGTTTACAGTTTGAGTTTGGATTAAGTTTTATTGCTGTTGTTTTGCACAGCAATTTAAAATGCAAATGAAAAATTGTCATGCACTGCCATTCTGTATTTCAGAATTCAGCTTCTTTAAACTCAAGCAATTTAGGTGTGTGTGTGTGTGTGTGTGTGTGTTTTTGTGTGTGTTTTTGTGTGTGTGTGTGTGTGTGTGTGTGTGTGTGTGTGTGTGTGTGTGTGTGTGTGTGTGTGTGTGTGTGCGTGCGTGTACAAATATACAGAGAAAAGTTTAACATTTTGGAATTTTAAAAAGAAGCCATTTTTGGCTTCAGTTTCGGTTTTCGGCCAAGTGCATCCTAAATTTTCAGTTTCCATTTCAGCCCAAAAGGGGATAATCAACTTATCAGTACTTCTTGTTTGTTTACAGACGGCATGGTTTTAGATGTTCTCTGTGAAATCGCGTCTTTTATAAGAATACCACAAAGTGCGTCAAATATGATGCCTCATGTGTTTGTGATTGCACAAAGACATCACTCGCATCTGGACTTTCAGAGACACATACGCAAGTAAATAAGGATTTAAATGTCATGTTTGCTGCACTCAGATAAAAAGATCAGGGATGAGTGTCCATTGACTGTGGGCATGAGCAATGCTTATGGATAGTCCTACCCATTCTCACAAAGATGCGTACAAATGACACGCAGTGTGATTATCGTGCAATAGATACGCCAAATTCCGATTTTGCGTGCACATGATACGCCAGTCCTTCCCATTCAATTATATGGTGAATCGTTTCATGTCATTTTATTTATTGTTTTCTCATTTGTTTTCTGTTTTTTAAACCATTTTCGCTTGGGTTTAGGGTTAGATTTTAGATTTGCTTAAAGCTCACGTAACACACGCTGTTTCTGCATTTCTGATATTAATCTGGAGTACCTATGGAGTAGTATGACATCCTTTATATCTCTGAAGAGTCTTTAGTTTAATCAGATTTATAAAAGAAAGATTAGTTTTACCGAATCTTTCCGATAACGTACGAAAAAATGAAGAAGGAGGAGTTATAACACGGGAGGAGCGAGTACGAGTCATGCAACACTATACAACACTGTTTTAACTTATGATTCACTACATGTTCGTGTCATTTATATAATATACACGCGCCTATTTCCAACATAAGACAGAAGTCTTACTTACCACGTGTAACTCGTCATGACCCGGTTCTGAAAATCCACCGCATCAAACACACACGCAAAACTCCGCTGCTAATCCGGATAATAAACTATATCCATTGTTTCCATAAGGCTGGATGTCTTCTCCTTACATCCAAAAACACACTTCTTGTTGTGCCATTGTTGACTTTTGAAATTAAACAAAGCTGAGTGGCGTGATAAGCTGTTAGCAGCTCTAGCGTCTCCCGCTGACTGACGGCTGGGCGGGGTTTTCCGGGGGAAGTTTTCCGGCGGAAGCCCATATAAAGAAGTGATACGTATCGAAAACCCCTGAAACCTCAGTTAGAACCGTAATCGAAAAAAATTAGCCGAAACTTGTACGAACCCTGGCGAAGTGCATTCGGCACAGAAATACTCTGAAACACGCCCAACTGCATTTTTGACACTTTGCCTACGTTTAGCATGAGGAAACAACTCTATAACTGTGTTAATAAGTCAGAATGCTTGAAATACCATTAAACCCCCCCCTTAAATGGGGTTATTTAATATACAGGTTTCTCCATGTTTTTGTCCAAATTTAAGCCATGGTCACTTGGAGTTGGGGTTAGAGATGGGGTTTGGAGTAGGATGTCATTTTTATATAACAAAAAGTTGTTCTAACCCTAAACCCAAGCGACAATGGTAAAAAAACAGAAAACAAATGAGAAAACAATAAATAAAATGACACAAAACGATTCGCCATAAAAGTGAATGGGAAGGACTGGCGTATCATATGCACGCAAAATTGGAATTTGGCGTATCTATTGCACGATAATCACACTGTGTGTCATTTGTACGCTTTTTGGTGAGAATGGGTTGGATAGTCTCTGCTCTTTTGCTATAAACGGCGCGGGGGTGTGGCGATCTCAGCTCATTTTAGATAATGAAGTAACCGGAGAAAGACGTTATGGTACCTCTCCCTCTTCTTACCCATTTGTGCGCCCATGGGCATGCTCGGTTGAAAACGAGGTGTGTTCAGGTGCATTGTTGGTGCGTTATTATTTTGATTTAAAGTAGACTATGCCATTGATTAACTAAAACCTGATCTTAAGTCTAAAGTCAATTACACACTATTGTTTTTGTTATTTAAAGAGCGCGTTAGTAATATGCACCTAATAACGGAACAACAACGCGTGTTGCTTATTACACACATGAATGCTACCCTCTAAAAACAAATGGTGCTAAATAGCACTTAAAGTGGTTCTTCCTATCAAGCACAAGACATCATTTAGACGTTGTTTTTTGGGCTAAATGAAGGCCATTAGCACCGGTGAAGTACCTGTGTAGCACCGGTGTAGAACCATATTGTGCTATGTAGAACCAGATGTGGTGCTATAGTGGTGCTATATGGCCCCCGTATGGTTCCTCATACAGTAGGTGCTTTATAGGTGCCATATAGCACTAAAAATGGTTCCTCTATGATTACAAGTCAACCCACCAAGCACAAGACGTCCAAATTATGTCTTGTGCTTTGTGCGTTGGCACCAAGCCTAAGACATCATTTAGATGTTGTTTTTTGGGCTAAATGAAGGCCATGAGCACAGATGAAGTACCTGTGTAGAACCATATTGTGCTATGTAGAACTAGATGTGGTGCTATAGTGGTGCTAAATGGCCCCCCCCGTATGGTTCTTCATAGGTGCTTCATAGGTGCTATATAGCACTAAAAATGGTTCCTCTATGATTACAAGCCAACCCACCAAGCACAAGATGTCCAAATGATGTTGGTTCCTCTATGATTACGAGCCAAGAACCACTTTTAGAGCTATTTTGCACCATTTGTTTTTATACCCCACAGATTTATTGTATGTGATGTCTTTGTACCTTTGGATATGGTGAGATGACAATCATTTTTAAGTAATATTAAAAAAAAAAAACTCAGGATGCTGTCTTCCCTGTTTGTTTTGAAATAAAGTATTTTTACTTATGCAAACCTTTTTGTTTGCATATTTATAAATTATTCTTATAAAAACTTTTGAGATTACAGTGATCATACTTTACCAGCAATTAAAACACTGTTTATTTTAATAAAAAAAATGATTTGACAAAACTTTTGAAGAGAACCAAAGCTTTAATAACAAAAATAACAATTTCAATAAATAAACACAATTAAATTTTTAACATCAATCTTAAACTGGTGATCTTCTTCCTCTGCTAACAGTTTTCCCACTACAATCTACACCGTAAATAGGGAATCTGCCTTTGCATGAGCGCAACTGGTTTTTAAAGGGAATTGGAGATAAGACTCTCATCAGTTTATTGCATGTTACAGCCAAACACACCCATTACTCATTTCGAGAATAGGAACAATCCTTTTAGACTGTGTAGAAGGCACAAAGACCATTTTTCCTGTCGTTAAGCAAAAGTGGATTTGGACACGCCTTAAGTGCACTTGCGCCATGTGCTTTAGACCAAGTGCATAGATCATTAAAATCGGGCCTAATAAGTTAAAATCATATGTTAAAAAATACCAGAATTAATATTCAATTTTAGGAATAGAAAAATATGTAATACTGTACATTCTTATAAAGTTGACACTGGGGCAGTAGCCTTTCAAAAACTACATATTTGTACCTAAAAAGTCCATATACCTCAAAGGTACATTTTGGTACCAAATGCATAAATGAAGAGCTCAGATGGAAAAGCTGCCACCTCTGTTTGTTAGTAGAATCCATTTGAGTGTGACAAAAAATGCTAACTTATAAGAAAACATGTCAAACCAATGTAGAGGGTTTTACATCTGAGCTCCTTAGTTATATCAGTACCTAAAATACACATAGGACCTTTTTAAAGGGTACAATTTTAGTGATAGCTAGTAATGCAAAGTTGAGATATTTTACTGATTCAGATCCTTAAATTTTGTTTATCGAAATGAACTAATGTTTTTTCAAGTCATTTCGTTCTTTTTAATAGGATTAAAATAAATGTTACATTTTAATTCACAAATTCCCCCAGAACGACTGCACTCTAAGAAAGGATGTGTTAATTTTCACATTAGATGTGTTTTCCTTAACTAGACACAATATCTGTTATTTTAACACATTTGTTTTAAGAGTGTACTTATGGAAACTACAGTATGATAACATTTTTAACAGGAAAAAGATGATAATGCAGTCTAGTTAAAATTATGAGAAACCAAAAATGTTGATTTCATTATTTCTTGACATCCACATAAGCTCTGAAACCTGCATAAGACACTGACTGAAATGATTAGTTCACCTCCTGAATCATTGTGTCCAAGAAATTTGTGCTTCTATAACATAAAAGCCCCCTACAGGCTGTGTATACTCTCCGGAAACAGAATTCATTAATTCACCTCTCAAGTCTTCGGGTTCAAACCGCTCAGACCTGAAGATTTAAGAGGTGAACAAATGAATTACTTTTTCCAGTACAGATAACATACCGTAGCCTATTGGGTTGTGAAAGGGATGAACGACTCAAAGACTGGAGAGGTGCACTAATACGGCACATAACCTATAGGATTTTGCACATGTGCGGCCAACACAAAATAAACGAATCAGTCTTTGAGACAACCAATTTCTGCCAAGTCATATAAAAGATTTGTTCAAAATGAACGAACCCGTGCATGAACGACCCATCACTAGTGACGGCTTTTGCACCTTATTATCTGAGAGTATACATACATTAATACATACAGTGCAAAATAGGCCACCATGCCAGAATTAGATTAGTTTTTTTGGTTGTTTTTTGCAATGTTATGTGATCATATATAATTGTTTCTCAGTCTCTTTAATAGAATACATCCGGAAAATACAGAAAACGTATAGTATAAAAAAAATCTATAAAAATGTAAACTGATGTGTCTTTAGGGTAAACTCTCCTTCCACTTAAGCAATAGCAGGAAACTGCAGGGTCTCTTAATCCTAAATAAAATTATATCCTAATTTCTAATCTTAAAGAAGTTAATCTTTTTACTACCTTCTGCTCAAAAACGCTCAAGATGTGTTTAGTGCCAAGAGGTCACACTTAACATAGATGATGCCTAAAGAAGACATTTAATCCTGAAAAACATTTTTTTTACGTATTTCCTGTATTTTCGGTTTGCATCTTAATAAAATAGATTGAAAAATAAATATTGATGGACATGAAAACTTCTAAAACAACTAGTCTGATGGTGGTCTAAGACTTTTGCACAGTAAGCTACTGTACATCTTCATATATAGAAGCCAAACTGACCCCAGCTTAGTTTATGTCCCAGAAACATTAGACATAAGGAACTAAAGACATCTATCTGATTTAAATCTGCTGTGCTATGCAACAACTATCCTAAACAGCTTAAAAGCTCTCTAAAATATTCAAAGATAAGCTTTTGTATGCTCAGACAGAGGCATGAACCCCCGATGCATTGCCTGGTATCAGCAGTGTTTGCTCATTATGTTTCTTCGTTTAACACATTCCAGCTCTGGGAAGGGCATTCTAACCATGTAGGCAGAAAAACCTAATAAACAAGATAGATTTCACCATTATGTTTAGATGAAAGTACAATTGGCATGATTCCTAAAATGTGCCTTTTCAGAGTTATTATGAGAATCGCCATAATCTGTGTTTTTAGAAAAAGCACAGTAGGTGAACCATGTTAGGTCACTGTGATTTTGCAGAGTACTGTCACATGTGCTCTGGAACATCAACATTTCTGTCTAAGTAAAATGTCCCAACCAAAACCCGACCCCAGAAGTTTTCCTTGAATCAAAGGGAAAAATACTTTTAAAAGTATGGTTATAGAAGCCCTTAACCCAGTCCTAACACTTATAACATTGAACCTAAACATAATACTGCAATATGAAGGGTTGGTAGAAATGTTGTTCCTGACCAACAATTATGTTGATCCAGAAACATGTCCTACTTGGTGAAATCATGCTTACTTTTAAATTACTATGTAATAAAAAAATCTATTTAGTGTAAGTATGTATGTTAGGCTTATATATATACCCCCTTCCGCCTTCAGAACTGCCTTAATTCTACGTGGCATTGACTCAACAAGGTGCTGAAAGCATTCTCTAGAAATGTTGGCCCATGTTGATAGGATAGCATCTTGAGGTTGATGGAGATTTGTGGGATGCACATCCAGGGCACGAAGCTCCTGTTCCACCACATCCCAAAGATGCTCTGTTGGGTTGAGATCTGGTGACTGTGGGGGCCATTTTAGTAAACTCATTGTCATGTTCAAGAAACAAATTTAATATATATATATATATATTTATACAACAGTTCTTTCTGGTTCTCGAATCTGATTGGCTAAGAGCTATGCGATATTGTGTTGATAACGGCACTGTAACCGCTTCACCTTTCGTATCATTCCGCCACCTACTGAATGGAGGTCCTAAGCAGGCTCATCTCTGAATGGAAAAACACAGACGCCCTGTTTTTAAACACTCTCCGTGTGTCTCATTAGTTTACTAGCTCATAAATCAGTCTGTGAATCCCCAATCGGAAGTTATTGTTCCGTCAAAGATCAGCGCTCTTGGATGTTACGTTCAAGTTAATGGGAGAAATGTCTTGTCACATCGTGTGGACGATTAACACTTGGAAAGAGGAATATAAACACTCGTTTTTTTCTGGAGCTATATCTCTTATCAGAACGCGAAAACACCGTGGAACTGCAGGTAAGCACCGCAGCTTTTAAATGTGGACATTGATCATTTACTTTATCGTGACGTGACTATTAAAACGTGTTATGAGATATCGCCACTGGTATATTTATAAGCAGCATGCAAAAACATCTCTCTGACACTTATAAAAAAACGTTTTATATAGTACTGACAAGAACAAAATGTAATAATAATAATCGAGTGCTCGTATCGTGTTAAGAATAAATGAGAAAGCAATAGTAACGTTATACAAGTATAGTTTTATTAACTTTTACCTCGCGCCAAAACAATAACAACACAAAAGAATAAAAAAACAAGTAATAGTTTCATCATGACACCAAATACTGTTGATTTGATCTCATTTTGACGATCATAAACAAACAAGGCCAACATGAGAGCCAGGGAATCCCTGTCAGAGATGTAGCCCAGAGAGGGCGGTGGTCAGCGGGGCGAGTGAACACTGACGTCCGCTCATGCTTTGGTTCTCATTCGTACCGAATCTCACTAAGCAAACGTTCAAAACAGGCGCTATCTTTACTAATCGACTACAGATTTAAATATAATACATATACATTCTCGACTGAACTAATCTTAAAACTACACTTTGTGACCAAGAAACGGTAATATAAAGTAACGGCTTTTCCGTCCATTGAGTTGTTATGAGATTCAAAGCAGCCGAAAGTGTTACCTGTCATTCTGGCCGCCCTCAAATCCGTGGTGGAAGAAGTAGTTCTCAAACAAAGAGGCTTTTAAAATAACTCCGTTGTTGTTTTCTAGTTTTCGTTTTTAAAACGTGTGCCGTCGAACTGTTGTATAAAAGCAATATCGCTCGAGTAGGAGTGTGATATATCTCTTTATACAACAGTTCTTTCTGGTTCTCGAATCTGATTGGCTAAGAGCCATACGATATTGTGCTGATAACAGCACTGTAACCGCTTCACCTTTCGTATTATTCCGCCACCTAGTGAATGGAGGTCCTAAGCAGGCTCATCTCTGAATGGAAAAACACAGACGCGCTGTTTGAATCACTCTCCGTGTGTGTGTCTCATTAGTTTACTAGCTCATAAATCAGTCTGAATCCCCAATCGGAAGTTATTAGTCAAAGATCAGCGCTCTTGGATGTTACGTTACAGTTAATGGGAGAAATGTCTTGTCACATCGTGTGGACGATTAACACTTGGAAAGAGGAATATAAACACTCGTTTTTTTTCTGGAGCTATATTTCTTATCAGAACGCGAAAACACTGTGGAACTGCAGGTAAGCACCGCAGCTTTTAAATGTGGACATTGATCATTTACTTTATCGTGACCTGACTATTAAAACATGTTATGAGATATCGCCACTGATATATTTATAAGCAGCATACAAAAACATCTCTCTGACACTTATAAAAAACCGTTTTGTATAGTACTGACAAGAACAAAGTTTAATAATAATAATCGAGTGCTCGTATCACGTTAAGAATAAATGAGAAAGCAATAGTAACGTTATACAAGTAGTTTTATTAACTTTTACCTCGCGCCAAAACAATAACAACACAAAAGACACTAAATATGAATTAAAAAACAAGTAATAGTTTGATCATGACACCAAATACTGCTGATTTGATCTCATTTTGACAATCATAAACAAACAAGGCCAACATGAGAGCCATGGTATCTCTTTCAGAAATGTAGCCCAGAGAGGGCGGTGGTCAGCGGGGCGAGTGAACACTGATGTCCGCTCATGCTTTGGTTCTCATTCGTACCGAATCTCACTAAGCAAACGTTCAAACAGGCGCTATCTTTACTAATCGACTGCAGATTTAAATATAATACATATACATTCTCGACTGAACTAATCTTAAAACTACACTTTGTGACCAAGAAACGGTAATATAAAGTAACGGCTTTTCTGTCCATTGAGTTGTTATGAGCTTCAAAGCAGCCGAAAGTTTTACCTGTCATTCTGGCCGCCCTCAAATCCGTGGCGGAAGAAGTAGTTCTCAAACAAAGAGGCTTTTAAAATAACTCCGTTGTTGTTTTCTAGTTTTCGTTTTTCAAACGTGTGCCGTCGAACTGTTGTATAAAAGCAATATCGCTCTCGGAGTCGTGTGATATAGCTCTATATCATCACGGCTGTGATTGCCTCCGGCACTCGGCCTGCGGCCTCGTGCCTCTGGCCTAATCACAGCCGTGATGATATAGAGCTATATCACACTCCTACTCGAGCGATATTGCTTAAATATCATCACGGCTGTGATTGCCTCGTGCCTCTGGCCTAATCACAGCCGTGATGATATAGAGCTATATCACACTCCTATATATATATATATATATATATATATATATATATATATATATATATATATATATATATATATATATATATATATATATATATATATATATATATATATATATATATATATATATATATATATATATATATATATATAAATTAAAACACATTAAAAAGGCATGGAACCTGCGTATGGGAAGTGGCACCAGGTACAGTGTCTAGGGAATAAAAATGATTCAGGCAGTGTAAATATGCTTTACATCAAGGTGAATGAAGTGTGATATGGTGTCAGTGTCACTTCAGCTGCTGCAGTGCATGCACAAAGGGTCTTCCGCAAAATCATAGAACGGATCATATGCATGAATCTGTGCCAGAAACAAAAGCTGATCTGATCTGTTTAGATTCGGCACAGAATGATGTATTATTAAGCGCTGTGGAGGGGATCAGACAGCAAGAAATGTTAGACAGCCTCAATATTATTAATAGCACTAACATGTAAAAGCTTAGACAAACAGCTGCCAGTGTCATACAGCAACATAACTGACATGTCACTGTCATCACTGTTTTATTTTATAATATATTTTAAATTGTTACTTTTATGGTACTAACAATCTGTCAAACTTGACTTTGCTGGACTGTGCCATATAGCTAGAATACTATTGGTTATTATTATTATTATTATTATTTTTAAAAAGGGGTGGTCCACTCAATAGCTCTGCACTGACTTCCAGTTTAATGAAATGACATCATCACATTAAATAATGTTGTGAATTCAATGGCAATTCAGTGACCCTTCTGTGTGTGTCCTTATTGAAGCTGGGCTGTGAAAAGGCCCATATTATGCAAAATCCACGTTTATAAGGTGTTTGGACATAAATGTGTTTTGACAGTGTGTGAACACAACTACCCTACAATAAAAAAATCCAACCCACAGCTCAAGAGTGCGACCAATTTGGTGAAAAGAACGATTGACAACTTTTTCGTTAAGAATGGTAAGTTAAGGCCTGATTCGTACGAAAATCATAACCAATGCTCTGACATGGAGCCATCAACCTCCCAGGTTATGTCATGCCCTGGTCCAGAGATGGCATAAGGTAATGAGCCACATACAAAACGAGCAAGAGCATAATTCTTATGAAGAAAAATGGCTTGAACGTAAACCCGATGACCAGCAATGATGTTGTGTGCTCCAAATTATAGGAGTTATCGCAGATATATTGAAAAAAAGACATTTCACAGGATTTAGGCTGTAGTTGTGTCCTATCTAGCCAGGACTGCTGTTTTCATCCTAATCCTAACTCCAAATTGTAATAGTTTTGTATTGTGTTTTTGTCTTGTTCATTGTTTGTGGCATTTATTATGAAATTCTGTGTTTCATGTTCATGTTTTTTATTTTGAAAGTGTTCACTGTTTGTCTCTTGTTTTCCTTTCCCTGATTTGTCATGGTCTGATTGGTTCCCTGTCTGTATATAAGCCCTCATGTTCCATTGTCCTTTGTTAAGGTTTGTTTATATGTAATGTTTATCTGTTTGGTGAGTTTCATGCCACGTCATGCCATTGTTTTGCTTATGTTCATTTTTAGTGTTTGGTTTTGTTTATGTTTCTTTTAAATAAAACTGCACATGGGTTATTATACAAATTTAATTTAAACGTTTTGGCTTTTTGCTGTATCCTCTAGTCAAAACTTATATTTATAAATAAACCCCCTATCATAATTATCCCCAAAGGTGTAGTTTCATGCACAAATAACATTAAAATTAATTGAACATTATGATGATGTCTTTGATTGGAGATTTTTTTTATATAAATAAGCCTACACTAAATATGTTTTACTTAAATAATTGGCAGATTAACAAAACTAATTAAAACATAGCCTAGCCTATATGAGTTTCTGTTCTTTTTTGTGACACGCTCCTAACACATCATGTTTTTTAAATGAAGTTTATTTAACTAAGTTTGGGAGAAGCATGGTCATGTGATCCAACCAATCAGCGCAAAGAGGTGCCTATAAATAGCAGCCCCTCACCTTTATCCCGTGATAGACTTTTTGCAGCATCCCTCCTCCACCCCATCACCTCACTCTCATCTAGTTTATTTTATTCCAGTTACTCAGTACTCTGAGTTTCGGCTAAAATTCCGAGCTCGGAGCCCTCGGACAGCACGCCAAAAATGCTTTCTCTCATTCCCTATCGATTACATGTTAATGCAAACTCGTATTTAACAAAATTCGAGAGGAGCATGGTCATGTTATCCAATCAATCAGCTAAAGATACTACTGTATATTGTTTGTTAACTGAAAGGTGCATTTGAAGGTTCGAAGGAACACACATGAAAAAAGCACCCGCCAAATAGGGTCATTTTGGACAGGCTTTAACAAATGATCTTTGGGGTATTTCGAGTTGAAACTTTACAGACATTTTATGCACACCTTAAACTTATATTAAATCTTGTAAAATTGGGCATTAGATTGACACAAAATGTGCATATTTAGAGGCAAAGCGTCTTTTAATAAAACCATTACCTTGGATATTTTTATTATGTATAGCATTTGTCTTTTTACAAGAAAAACAGTAATACTAGTAATCATTCTACAGCATCCGTAGTGCCGTCACTGTGGTTAAGTCAGCCATGGTTTGAAAATGCACTGCCAAGCCAGCCATGAAGAATATATTGATGTGCACCAATTACTATAATTATTTTAATCTCCAGAAAGAACAGAAAGATGATGCTGTCTGAGCAAATACTTTTTTGATAAATACGTTTTGATTTTACGATGTCTATGAGTTGTACTGTAAATTTACAGTGTGTAATTATTAGAGTACTGACATAAATAATGAGTTTTAAACAGTTTACTTATGATTGATGCTGCTGTTTAAAAAAAAAAATCACTGTATGATGTTTGTATTGACTGTAGAATTATTGATAAGGTACTATAGATCATACATGCACTTCCCAAACATTTATTTGACATACAGTATTGTGTTTCTCTGTGGACAGTTTAATTCAGTTTTCTGCGTAAAGATCAAATTATTTTTCAGATAATTTAATTCAATTTAATCAGGAGCGGAGTCATGTAGGGTGTTTGCCAGCTGTTGACCAGGTGCTGGCCTGGTTGGGTGCACTTATGTAACTTTGCAAAGCATGATATTTGAGAACAGTGATACACAGCGAGATGGAGACTGTAACTAAAGACAGCTATAAAGCACACATGCCAAACCACGTGTCATCACATGTTATACACTTAGAAAGTAAAAAAGACTGTAATAGAAAGCAATACATAATTAAGTAGCTAAGAAAATGACGCAGAGAGAGGAATAATGTGATCTGTGGAGTAAGCAGAACAATAGAGTTGAAAAAAAAAACCCACTTTCAGCTACACTTAATTACTCTTTCCTGATTGTCTTTGAGGCGCATATTTATATTTTCTAATTATTATTGACAGGTTTTCATGGCAGTGTGGGACCACAAAGAGACATGGCTATATACAGTTGATGTTGAGATCTGTGAAAAACACTGAAAGCTAATACTAGAGGTTTTGGGGGAGGTTGTACACTAAAAATGCATATGCTAAAAGCATCATTAACTTGAACTTGCTGTCTTTTTTGTTGAAGGAAATATGCAAATAGAGTAACTGGACACATAAAGCTGTAACTTGACTTGAAAAAGCTGTGCTGAAATGACATTGCATGTTGCACTTTCCTATTTCCATGCTGGTTATAAAGGACTGCTATGATTTAAAGTGACACTTTGTAGTTTTTCAACCTTCATAATATATTTTCAAGACTCTTGTGATGGTACATCGACTTAAAATAGGTTGAATGACATGTCTACCCTAGCCTGACGGGGTCTATATCGCCTTTACTCGTACTTTTAAACTTGGGGTTTCGGGGACACTGCAAAAAATGACTTTCTTACTTAGTATTTTTGTCTTGTTTTCAGTAGAAATATCTAAAAATTCTTAAATCAAGATGTATTTTCTTGATGAGCAAAATGACCTAAGAAAATAATACTAGTTTTTAGACAAAAAATATACAATTTAAGTGAGTTTGTGCTTAACTCATTCACCGCCATTGACGAGTTATCTCGTCAATTATGAGTTAATATTTAACTAATAAATATGCCTTTCTGGACGAATTTCAAAGTGAAAGTGTAATACCAGTTTTATCCACTGAATGGCGCAAACCGAATTTATCAAAAACGGAAGTTAAAAAAATTTAATGATTTATTTTAACTGCCTTTATGTTTGATAGTCATTCTGAGTCTGATCTCTAACATAAATTCCTTTACAAAAACGCAATTTTTTAAGCTTTTTGCTCAAAATGTTGTATTTTTGAAGAGAAATATCCATATTTCAGTGGTTAAAATAAGTGGAAAAAGTTAATATATAATGAAACGTTTTTCCCCCATTTTGTTTGTTTGTTTATTTGTTTATTGTTTGTTTAAAAGCAGAGGGTGTGTTCTTTAATTTGATATAATTTGTATGTTTATATATTTATAGAAGATAATTTTTCCTGCAAGGAATTTTGTGGAACTTTGTTAAAATCACAAAAATGCCGGTGGGCAACTTTTCTCAAAAAGGCTGGCGGTGAATGAGTTAAAACAAGCAAAAATAACTGCCAATGGGGTGAGAAAATTTTACTTGAATTAAGTGTTTAAGAAAAAAGAAATCTTATTTCACAATTTTTTTTCTCACCCCATTGGCAGATAATTTTGCTTGTTTTAAGGACAATTTCACTTAAATTGTATATTATTTGTCTTAAAACTAGACTTATTTACTTAGGTCGTTTTGCTTATCAAGAAAAAACATTTTAATTTAAGAACATTTAGATATTTCTACTGAAAACAAGACAAAAATACTAAGTGAGAAAGTCATTTTTTGCAGTGTAGTAACCCAAGCACAAAAAGAACTGCAAAATTTGATTGCTTTACAGCATACGTCACTTCCTTCACTTCGTCAAATTCGTACGTGAGAGAGCAACTATTTATTTTCCTGATGTTTTTTCATGGCCGAAGCAGCAACTAAGAAAAATAAACCTAAGATTTTGTCGGAGGAGACCAGATAGAGAAAACGGGAGTGTTACAGAATAAAAGGAAGGAAGAGTATCTATATTGGGCCAGCGTTCGCTCGCTGGCGTAACCTAAAGGAAGAGGAGGGTGATGCTGACTTGGCCGTCATGCTTTTGGACTAGTAATGTTATATTGCTTGCATATATAAGTATTGTCTGGGACCCAAACAGTAATTATTTTATTTCTGAACATGAATTTTGCTAGAGACTACTTGGGGAGTGTAGAGAGTGACTTCTATCATGTGACTCTGTGGTGTCGTAGAAGTGTCACGGACTTACAACATGGGGGACATGTTGTAACCCTGGTTCGATTCCTTTTTAAGGCAATTTTTTAATATAAACTTTGACCAAGCGACCACAGTTACAATTGGCTTGTAAACATGGGCTACGCGATCTTTTTGCGTTTAAAAAAAAAAAAAAAACCCATGAAATTATATTCATGAGACATGCTGGAAGGCACACCGCAGACGTTGTGACCTAAAGAGTTGTCTTCTTTTACTTTGCGACAGTGCTGCGGCACTTGTGGCCTTTAGGGGCGCTAGACGTGAAAACCTCCTAGTGGCCAAAAGTTCCGTGGTGTGCCATTAAGTAAGGGATAATGTATAGACGGTTTCAACGGACGCACGTGCGCTTATGCGATACACGTCTGGATCCGAACATTACTTCCGGTTTCGTTTTTTTTTTAATGGTCTTACTAGTTGCTAAACTGATCTCTTGAACAAGTGCAATAACAAATACCAAATGTTTTGGTTTTCTAGGTTATCTATGTGTTGTTGTTTTTTTGCTTGTTATATAAATAAACTACCTTTAAAGAACTTTGTTGTTATTTATTCTTAGCGGAGTTTACCGGAAGTTACGTGCGGACCACGACAGCCGCTTGTTTATGTTGTTACTGCTGAAACCGTCTATAGGCAGTTGGTTGTTATCACAAAAATAAGCCCTGACCGTGTGATCAGGACCTGACGCGAAGGGTCTTGTCTCACACTGAAGGAGCTTATTTTGTGACAACAACCGTCTGCCTGTATATTACCTCAATTATAACATGGCTACTTATCTCATAAATAAGGTAAGGAACATTAAATTTTGATTTGAAAGATTTGATTTGCTCATTTTTAACAAATGCAGACATTCCGCGAGGAAAACCGGTTTACTTTTGGTTTTAAGATAAGACAAGACGTTCAAATGTTACAAACACACTTTCGCTTCAATCATTTGTAAATATAATGTCATATATGTTATAAAAAAACATGTTTATATTTAATATTTGTGTAATATTAAACTGTACCGTTCAAAATGATTTGCAGCATCCAGGTTACTGTGTGTTATTAGTTTCAGGCAGTTGTAATCAAGCATTTTGGAGTGATGTGTAATAATGGACTTTAGAGGAGCAGTACACATGCAATTTTGAGGGTGCTGAAATATGTGCAATTTTATATTCTTCTTCTTTGTTTCCATCATCATTTGATGAATTTCTCCCACCATGATAATTTGAAAATGAAAAACAAACAACTTATCTTTTTGATAAATTCTGCTTTTCACATAATAATAGCATAAAGAGAAATGCAACAGGACTTTTGTGTATAAAGCTTAATGTATAGCCTGTTTCACATAGAAAGAGAAACAATAACATAAATAAATAAATAAATGCTTAATAAATATTATGCATATATTTGCTCTGAAATTGCATGCACAAGTGACACAGATGTATAATGAATTCACCCCCGATGTTCCCTTTCAGTCGGTCACTACGACGTCACGTCGTGACCGACGAATTGGGAACCGCTTCGCGGGTGACCTATCTGCTTCGAGAAACCTTTAAAACGCCAATGAACTTGGCATGCAGATAATTGCATCTGCCGGCGCCGCCCCGCCGCACAGCTATTTAATGAGCGGCAGGTGCAGTTATCAAATCAGCTTTTTAGCTTCGAAAGCTGGCAGACTGACTGCTCACGAGAAGCTACTCTCTGCTCTTTGGAGAACTCTGCGTGTTCGATTTGGTTGGGCAAAGGCATTTCAGCGGAGGCTCGCGGGTGTTCCACCTCTCTTTTTAATTTTTTGACTTTTTTCTCACTCTTAGTTGAGTGTGTGCGTAGCCGTTCCCCTGTGTGCTTCATCAACATCAGCACATTAAAAGAGTATTTCCTCTAAAAGAGTATTGCGGTGTTCTGCGTCTTTTTAAAGACAGCATTTCACTTGCACTGAGACGGGAGCGTCTTTTTAAAGATGTCTTTCCGTCCGTGTTTCTGGATGCGGCAAATGTATGGGTCCCCGGGTGGCCACGATCGTTTTCTCTCGTGCGCAAGAGTGCATGCTGAGGCTGCGATCGTGGAGGGTTCATACTCCTAAGAGAGCATGAACCTCTTGGATGGCGGAGACGGGTTTCGTACCTCCGGGAACGTCACCCCCGTTTTTCCGTTGCGGAGCCTCGTTAAAGGTGCGGTGGCGAAACTCCGGAAATCTTATCTCCGTATAAACGGTGCTGAGTCGGTTAGCTGGTTCGTCCAGTGACTCTCAGCACCCCCATCCACAGCCAGAGGTGCCGTAAGAGACGGGTGGCGCGTGTTCTACGCGCTCTCGTCCTCTTTCAGTCCTCACGAGGATTCTATGTCTGTCACAGCATCGGAGAGGGGGTCGTCTATTCGGTCGCCGACTCGGACCCACTCCCGCCTTCGGGTTGGGTAGGGGCTTCCGTGCTCGACCCCGAGTGGCGGCCATGTACGCTCGGGAGCGCGGAGACGGTCTGCGTGGAGCGGAGAGCTCCTCCCCCACCGCACCGTCCCGCCTAGATGATTGGCACTTCAGGACTGCAAGAACAGCCCCGACCTTCTGTGCCTTTCTTCCCGGGGTGCATGTTGGTTGACACGTTCGTGGAAAACTCGTTTTCCTCCCGGAACCGATCGTTCAGCCATCACCTCTCACCTCTCCTGACGGCGGGGCCGCTAAGGTTGCTGCTCCAAGAGACCAGCCTCCCTCCCCTCACAGACCCACGGGCTTGTGAGAGGCGGCCTCTGCCGTGCGCGCCATGACGTGATGCAGGTCCGCCAGGCTAAGGCACTGAAGGATCTGCACAGCTGAGGTCACGGTCCGGCAACTAAAGAATCCTGTGTGGCTCTGACCTGGCGCTACGTGCGACTGGGTTCACCCCACAGGCCGCCGGACGTGCTATGCCCACCCCCCGGTGGTCCAGGAACGCCGTCTCTGGTTGTGTCTTGCGGGCATTAAGTAGGTCGTTAATAATCGTCCTAAATGTTCCATTTTAGACCAGCCATTTCGGCGACGCGGCTGAGAGTGTCCAACAATGATCAGCCGCTTTAGAGCAGACTGAGGCATCATGCCACGTCGGAGCCTAGCTGCCCCCTCCGTTACGTCAGTATATTGGTCTGCTTTTCGCCGAGGGCGTCCTGCTACGGCTTTTTTTGTTCCTTCATCCCGGCAGCTCTGAGGAACCTGTCGTAAGCAGTACACCCGCCCACTCAGCCCGCTACAGAGGTGGAAAATGAAACTTAGCGGCTCTGAGTCGGGCGATCTGAAGATTGAGAGGATCGCTCTTCAGGAGATGGTGAAAGCATCATTCTCCCCCCCCACCCCGGAGGAGTGTTTTGTGTTCCGCCGACTTCAATCGGCACCCACTAACCTCAAAGAGCGAATTCCTCTTCTTTCTCCAGATCACCGGAGGCATATAGGAGTTTCGGACGGGCTCAAAACCCTAAGTTCTCCTCTTCCTCTTTCGCCAGCGGATGTATCGAGCGGGACATCTACAAAGGAGCCTTTGCTCAGCATCCATCAGCGGTTTCGGGTGAGTGTTTCATTACACACAACATCTCACAATGCGGCCAAAGAGCACGCGTCGTTGAGTTCCCCGTCTCCGCTCGCCACGGGTACACACATCGTGCCGTAATTTCCTCTCGCTCGGTATCTGGGGGCCTGGGAAGAGCTTCCCAGTCCGTCGCGTTGGCTTTTACGCACGATCCGTCTCGGTTACGCATTCAATTTGCCCGGCTACCTTACAAATATTCAGGCACTCGCTTCACCACGGTGAAGGCTGTCGATGCGCACGTACTGCGTGCGGAGATTGCTGTCCTATTGGCGAAAGGACGCGGTCCAGCCGGCCCTCCAGCCGAGATAAATTCGGGGCTTTACAGCCCTTCATTGTACCCAAGAAGAGTGGCGGGTTGCGTCCGATCCTAGATCTGCGCGTACTGAATCGAGAATTCACAGAATTCACATTCACAGAATGCTGTTCAAAATGTTTACGCAGAGGAGCATATTTTAATGCATCCGCCCATAGGATTGGTTCGCAGCTTTCAACCTGAAGGACGCGTACTTTCATGTCTCCATACTCCCCCAACACAGGCCGTTTCTCCGCTTTGTGTTCGAGGGGAGGGCATATCAGTACAAAGTCTCACCGTTCGGGCTTTCTCTCTCTCTCTCTCCCTGTGTCTTCATGAAAGTTGCGGATGGCGCACTGCAGCCCCTGAGAGAGAGAGTGGTGTTTGCGTTTTGGCGTATTGGCTCATAATAGCTCAGTTTCGTCAGATGCTGTGCACACACATAGATCGTGTACTTAAACACCTCGCTCGTCTCGGTCTCCAGGCCAACTGGGGAAAGAGTAAACTTTGCCCCGTGCAGAGAATCTCTTTTCTCGGAAAGTAACGGGATTTGGTCGATTTAACAACACGTCTCATAGAAGCGCGTGTTCAGTCAATTCTGGCTTGCCTCAACATTTAAAGGCAGGGTTGCGGTTCCACTGAAATAATTTTAGAAACTTCTGGGGCATATGACAGCAGCCGCGGCCGTGACACCGCTCGGGCTGCTCCATATGAGACCGCTTCAGTGTTGGCTTTATGACCGAGTCCCGAGGAGAGCGTGGCTCACTGGCTTTCACAGTATTATAATTACATCGAGATGCCGTCACACTTTCACCCCGTGGTCAGACCCAGCGTTTCTCAGGGTGCGGGTGCCACTGAGAGGTCTCCAGGCATGCTATTGTTGGCAAAGATGCCTCTACCACGGGGTGGGCAGCCACGTACGGCGGGCTCGTCGCTTCGGGGGTCTGTTCGACATTCCAGCGACATTAGCATAAATTGCCTCGAGCTGTGCACTGTATATCTTGCGCTCGTCCGTTTCGTCAACGTGATTTGATGCTTAAGATGTAGTGCGCACCGACAACACTGCGGCTGTAGCGTATATCTATCGCCAAGGCGGTCTGCGCTCTCGTCACCTGTCGCATCTCGCCCGTCTCTCCTCCTCTGGAGTCAGAAGTATCTGAGGTCTCTTCGTGCCATTCACATGTCGGGGTCGCTGAACACAGCGGCAGTCGCGCTCTCACGAGCAGCGCGCTCCGGCGAGTGGCGACTCCACCCCCGGTCGGTTCAGCTGGTTTGGAAATGTTTCGGCAGTGCGCAGTTAGATCTGTTTGCTTCAGAGACAACCCATTGTCGCCTGTTTTATTCATTATCCGAAGGAACACTCGGCGTGGATGCACTGGCACACAGCTGGCCGCGGGGTTTTCCCCAGTAAGCTTTATTGCGCAGACACTGTGCAAAGTCAGGGAGGACGAGGAGCGCATTCTATTAGTTGCGCCGTACCGGACAACTAGGAATTGGTTTTACAGAGTTCACTCTCCTCGCGACAGTCCCTCCCTGGCTGACTCCTTGGCACATTATGGCACCCTCGCCCCGATCTGTGGAACCCCCATGTGTGGTCTTTGGACGGGGCGCAGAGGTTTTAGGTGGTTTACCCCAGGCGGTATCTAACACCATCGCTGCAGCGCGAGCACCGTCTATGAGACAGGCGTATACGCTGAAATGGAACCTGGTTGTTGTTTGGTGTACCTCTCAGCGAGAGGACCCCCGAGAATGCTCGATCAGTATTGTGCTTTCATATCTCCAGCACCGCTTGGAGAAGAGGCTGTCACCATCTACTATTAAAGTAGATATCGCGGCAATATCCGCGCATCACGCACCTATAGACGGTAGATCTGTGGGTCAGCACGATCTGGTCGTTAGGGTTTTTAACAGGGGCACGGAGGCTGAATCCTTCGCGCCTCCCTCTATTCCTCCTTGGGACTTGTCCATGGTGCTGAAAGTTCAGCACTGCCCTTTCGAGCCTCTGCTGACGGTGAGCGTCAAGTTTCTCACTATGAAAACTTTGACGCTCCTCGCATTGGCTTCTATTAAAAGGATAGGGGATTTTCATGCATTTTCGGTCAACGATTCGTGCCTTCAGTTCGGGCCGGCTGAATCCAGCGTTAAACTGAGACCCCGGCCGGGCTACGTGCCTAAAGTTCCCACCACTCCCTTTAGAGATCGGGTGGGGGACTTTTCAAGCGCTGCCTTCGAAGGCAGACCCAGCTATGGCTTTGTTATGTTCTGTACGTGCACTACGTGTGTATGTGGATCGCACTCAAAGCTTTCGGACCTCAGAACAGCTCTTTGTCTGTTACGGTGGTCAGCAGAAAGGGAAAGCTGTCACTAAACAGAGGATGTCTCATTGGATTGTAGACACAATCGCCCTGAAATATGAGAAACAGGGCATTCCTTGCCCTTTTGGTTTGAGAGCCCATTCAACCAGAAGCGTGGCTTCATCTTGGGCTTTGGCTCGTGGTTCCTCGCTTTCAGATATTTGTAGAGCTGCTGGCTGGGTGACACCTAATACGTTCACTAGATTCTACAGTGTTCGTGTTGAGCCGGTATCCTCTCGAGTTCTCTCGTCAGATCAGTGAGAACATCGAGGAACGGCTCCTGTGTCGGCTTGGAGCCTTTCTTTTTGGCTGCGCAGAAACCGCACCATTATGGAAGGCCATTAAGGCAAAAACGTTACAAAAAATGTTTTTTGTCTTTTCCACCGCTTGGTGACCGATGTTGCGGAGCATCGGCTGCCAGCCTCTCACTAGATGTATTCTTGACTATCTGGGTGAGGCTAGCGCCCACATTGCGCCCCCTAGTGGTTTCTTTGTGAGTATTTCCGTGGAAAGTTTATGATTTACCACGTTTCCCTTAGCGGAGTTCGTTCCGCGCCTCTCTAGTGTTGCTAAGAGAGTGTATTTTTATAGACCTCGTGTCTTTTTATCCATCACCTTAGTGGTAGACCCCTAGAGGGTTTTTCTTCCGCAGCGATCTTAGTCCCGCCTGACGAGTTCGCTTCCCAGTTCGCCTAGTCACTATCGTGGGTTAAGGAACAAGTAGTGACCGGCCTCTGCTTCAACCCCATTTCCGTTCCCTTAAAGAGGAGAGTCGGAGGGTTTATGCAGGCACTGGAAGGGTCAGCTTCAGTGGCGCTTTGGTAGGGATTCCCAATTCGTCGGTCACGACGTGACGTCGTAGTGACCGACTGAAAGGGAACGTCTCGGTTACATATGTAACCCTCGTTCCCTGAAGGAAGGGAACGGAGACGTCACGTCCCGTCGCCACAGTTTGCTGTTCCACTGCTGATATCGGCCGGACCCTTTCCTTCTGTCCAGCTTTCTCAGCAAAAAATAGCTGATTTGATAACTGCACCTGCCGCTCATTAAATAGCTGTGCGGCGGGGCGGCGCCGGCAGATGCAATTATCTGCATGCCAAGTTCATTGGCGTTTTAAAGGTTTCTCGAAGCAGATAGGTCACCCGCGAAGCGGTTCCCAATTCGTCGGTCACGACGTGACATCTCCGTTCCCTTCCTTCAGGGAACGAGGGTTACATATGTAACCGAGACGTTTCCCTGTGATGTGTTGCTAACAAATACATTTACTAGGAGAGACCATAATAACAACTATAGCTCTTCAGCTAATAGTCACATTTCAGGCTAAACACATCCTGCATGCATTTATTAAGATTCAGTTGTTGGCTAAAATTAATTACATCTGATTAACAGGGCTGTGATGGAGAGATCCAATCAACTTAGAGTCACTAACAGCATTTGGAAGCAGTTCCAAAGGCTTTGGTTGTCACATGGGTGACAACAAATTTTGTTTTAGTAGAGAACCGCAACTGATTGGGCGCAACTGATCTCATCACTACTAGTGCACATGTTCCTTTTTTCAAGAAATTGTCCTTCAAAGAGTAACGACAAGGAGATAAGAGCTATACTCATCTCCTGACTGGGGATAACGCAGACAGGAAAGGTTTTATGAGGCTTTACGCCACTTTATCGAGCTGCCCTTCACCACGTTGTTCTTTACTGTTGTTTACTTTTCTATTAAAGTCTAAGACTGTCGATAAAATTACTCATGAAGTCATCTTCTCCTACCCTACCCATTCTGTATCCCTTGCCTATTGAACCAAGGATCCCCAGAGATTTCAAGTGGCGTAGGTTAGGTAACGGGGAAATGTACAGCGTGTGATGTTGTCTCCCCTGTAATAGAACCTTGGTAGAGAAAGGTGAGTAGGTTGTAAGGGGTGGGTATAGTTTAACCCAAGAAAACATGATGAAGATAAGCAAGATTTAAAAAGCTATTTAAAGCAAATAATAATGACAAGAAAATTTTACTGGATAAGCTGTATCTGTGAGCGCACATTGCATATTAATAGATGTCATGTTGCTTGGCAACCGCAACCAGCCAACAGTATAGGCCTATATTATTTGCCAGAAGAATAATTTATTGTAATTATTATTATTAATACATCCCGCCTTGTATCAACAGTTCAGGCTGCTAGTGGTGGTTTAATGGGTGTGAGGAATATTTTTAGCACTTCAGACCCCTTAGTACCAACTGAGCATCACTGACATGCAACCTCCTACCGTATTGTTGCTGAACATTACTATCACTTTATGACTACAGTATTCACATTTTTTTTATAGTTACTCCCAGCAGTACAACGCACATGTGAAAAATGTCAGATTGTGTCAGAACGGGTTTCTTGAACATCACAATGACTACGTTTACATGCAGCCAATAACCCATTCAAATCCGGAATATTAGCAATAACCCGGTCGCACACGTTCATGTTAACACCGGCAAAAACACGAATATGCTCATATTCCTGTTTTTAAAATCCCCAATATTACCCCCGGGTTACCTCTTTTCTAACCCCAAATTTTGGTCATGTAAACGCGTATCGGCATATCCCCATCAAAAGAAACAATGATTTGTGTACTGCGCATGTTCTATTCGGAATGAATCTTAGTCTTTTTAGTAGAGGAACTTCTTGTATGCGCCAAAAAACCCGCAGGGAGTAGAGGTAAGCATGGCGAGATGCACCACACTTTTAGAGCGAGGAGGAAACCAATTGCAACAACCGCGCTTTTCACGTTAAATTAATATAGCTATGCCCTTCTTGTTTTTCACATCATACATGTATAATAAAGGCCAAATAGATTGTCAATAGTTATGAGAGTAACTTTTTTGTGAATTTGAATTCAAAATGTAATACTATGCTATTCATATTTCGTTAAATACAGTGAATGTGTGAAAAAAGTGAAAGATGACAGAATAATACCGTAGCATCGTCTGCATCTAGATGCAGTTTCTAAGATTAAAATTACTTTAACTGATCAACACAAATACAAAGCGCCATAATTTAACTGATTGCTTACCAGCATTAAAACCACTTAAAATAAAAATCTTTTCTTTTTTCTTTGTATACAGCATCCGCTCCGTGGATAAGGAAGCTGCAGCCAATAACGCCGGTGGCTTTATTATTAACTGACTGAATACTTGACTCTTACCTGGACATTTAGATATGAAAGTTTATCATCAACAGTACCTGCGTGAAACATTATAACATTGATGATCATCTGCCGACTCGACTGTTTCTGCACGTTCTCAGTCCACTTAATTAGCGGCTTTTCGTTCAATCCGCGTGAGCTAAACATTTTTGTTCTGTACTTTTTTACTTGCATGTATTTCTACATATTTTCGGCCAAGTAACACTCAGGATATAATGTAAGTTATTATAGATAGCATATAAGCTTGTTCTGAAAGGATGACAAATCCGTCAGACTAAAAATGATCTATCCAGCTTAATTTAGCCAAAATAATGATTTATTCGTTTTCATACTTTATAGATGTTAATTTATCTACTAATATATTATTGAAAATGCCCTGAATAAATATTCATTGCCTTCTGTAAGCTATTGCATTTGTTTTGTACATTTATAGGTGCATACATATTGTCTAATTTTAATTTCTTTAAGACACTGTTGTGTTCTCTGTTTACCGATGCTCTGTAAGTTTGCACTTAAAAACCTTCTTGTTAGAAAATTGTTCTTCAATTAATTTTTTTTTTCAAAAATATATTTAGCTGAAGGCTAGTATAGCTTGTTAATCTTTTTCTCAAAAAAGTAAAGACATGTAACTTAGCCTACCCTGCTTCTACATCGGTGCAACTTGTTCTGGATTTAAATGCAGTAAATGAAGGCGGTAAAACCGCATAACGCACAGTTACGCACTAGTGAGCCACGCAAAATCACCGCATTTACCTTTTAATCACAGTTTACATCGGGATATTGCCAATTCCATGTAAACAGGGGAAACTCTCTCTGCTCACACATGTAAACGGGTTATTCCGAATGTTTCAGAAACCCGAAACCTGACCTTAACCTGACCATAACCCGAATATTTACAGCATGTAAACGTAGTCATTGTTTTCACTGAACTCAGATAGCCTTCAAAATCTAATATAGCACCCTTGGAATGCCATAGAACTGCAGCCAATGAATCTGCAGCAGCTGCTACCCTGTCAATATTGACCAACTTCTTTGACCAAAATCTTAGGGAATTAGACATATTTTCCCATGGATCCAGTTTGTAGTAAAGGCTTATTCAAAATGATCTGCCTAACACAAACACATATCCACAAACGTGTTCAATAGCCAACTTTGAATGTCAGTGTTTGTTGTCGTTTGTCAGGTCAAGGTAAAGAAGACACACCATTAAAATGGTGTAAGACGAATTAACATTTATTCTACAAACTATCAGTTTATTTTTACAGTACCATGCGATACTGCTTGTTGCATTGGTATAGAATTAAATTGATAAGTATTATGTACAGATGTGTCTTATACACGTTTGAAAGTGTAATTCTCTAATATGTGACTCTGCTGTGAAATCCAAGATTAAATGTCATAATCAAATTATGTGATTAGGAGAATCAATGTTTGATTTCACTTTCAGTTCAATCTTTGACATGGCCCCACTTAGTCAATATTAAAGTATGTAACCCTCGTTTCCTGAAGCAAGGCGCAACCAGTAAAATGTGTTCTTCGTCCTCCCTGTGTGCCAGTGCATCCACACCGAGTGTTTCCTCGGTTAGTGAATAAAACAGGCGACAATAGGTTGTCTCTGGAGAAGCAAACGTTTCCAAATCAGCTGAACCGACTGGGGGTGGAGTCAACATTTGCTCGTAAAAAAGAGTCTGCCGTTGTATTAAGTGACCCCGGTATGTGAATGACATGGAGGAACCTCAGATTCTTCTGACTCCATATGAGGAGATGACGGGTGAGATGCAACAGGTGACAAAAGCGGAAAATGCCTTGGCGATTGATATACGCAACAATCGCAATGTTGTTGGTGCGAGCTAATACATCTTTGCCTTGGAGATCATTGCTGAAACAGACATGAGCAAGATATACAGCCCACGACTCGAGGCAATTCATGTGCCAGTACTGCTGGGGTGCCGTCCAGACCCCCGAGGCTGCAAGCGTGGCTCCCCACCCCATGGGGGAGGCATTTGTGCATACTAGTGTGTGTGAAAGTGAGACGGCATGCTGGTGTGATAGTTACATGGTGCAAACCGCTGTGCCACGCTCTCCTCGGGACTGGGTTGTGAAGCCAACACTGAAGGGTCTCATTTGCAGCAACCCAACCCGAGCGGAGTCACGGCCTAGGTTTTACAGCCCTTACTTCATAGTACCCAAGAAAAGCATCAGGTTGCGACCGATCCAGGACTTCGTTCACCAAACCAAGCTCTACACAAGATGCTGTTCATAAAGCTGACGCCCACAAGCATAATTTAATGCATTTGTCCACATGATTGGTTTGCAGCCATGGACCTGAAGGACGCTTATTTTTATGTCTCAAATTTTCCAGACACAGGCCGTTTCTCCGCGAGCCTCCGCTGAAGTGCTGAAGTTTTCCAACCAATTTCAGCACGCAGTGTATCCCACGAGCAGAGAGAGAGCTTCTCAATAGCAGTTGATCTGCCCGCTTTCGAAGCGAAAAGAGTTGATTTGGTATTGCACCTGCTGCTCGTTAAATACTCGCGCGGTGACGCCAGCCGATGCAAATACCTGCATGCCAAGTTCATTGGCATTTTAGTAGCTTCTCGAAGTAGATTGGTCCAGCGAACCACGTTCCCCATTTTGTCGGTCACGACGTGACGTCTTAGTGTACGACTGAAAGGGAAATTAAGGTTATTTTCACATAATGTCCTTTACATTATGTAAGCTGATTTTATGTAGAAAAATCACAAAAATGACTTTAGCTGAGTTTTCTCAGACTCGTAACATGCGATTTTGGATGCAGTAGTATCTTTTTACAGCACAAATATAATTTTGGTTCTCATTTGACAGCTTACTAACCAGATTTTCTAAACCATGCAAAATGTTTTTGAGAAAAAAAAAATATTTTTCAAACTATCATCTTTTGTTCTGTATGACTGAGCCTCCAAAGCAAGTCAGAGAAGGCCAAAAATAGAGAGCTTATTTTGCTCCAGTAATATGCACAGGATGCTGCTGTAGGGTGGGTATTGAAATTAGATTATGCACAGCCGAGAGCTTCTGCCGGGAGGAGAGGAGAAGAAAAGGGCAGGGAGTGCTATGTGTTAAAAACTGAGCTCTGACCTGATCTCAGGCTGATTGATGCTAACTGATGTGCTACCGTTTTCACGCAGTCAGCCTAACAGTGGAAGTCATGCGCTCTGATCCATTACCCTGTAAAGGTCTGAATATCAATTGCTTCATTTCCTCCAGCTATAGCGGATTATTTAATAAGACAGCTTATAGATTCCCAGTCCTGTTTTTATTTGCTTTAATATACATGAGTAAAATTTACAATGCCCAGTCATATCATCTGCTGCAATTGTAATTTGTGCACACACAAAAATGAACAAATTACATTAGTGGTCCTGATGAGACATTAAATAGAAACCTATCCTCCAACACATACTATTGTTTAGGATGTTTGTCCATTCCCTAAATACGACACAAAGATGTATTACTTAATTAGCGCCTCTACCGACAGAAGGTTAAACTTAATATATTACAGTATCATTTTGCAATGATGACATTATATGATTTTTAATTTAAACCTACAGGATTAAAGGCGGGGTGCATGATATCTGAAAGCCATTGTTGACATTTGAAATCACCTAAACAAACACACCCCTATACCCCAATAGAATCTGGACCTTCTTTTGATAGACCTGCCCCACACATACACAACCCAGGCAACAATGTTGTTTAGTAGACACGCCCCTTACTGCTGATTGGCTACAAGTGTGTTTTGGTACTCGACCCGACTCCCTTTTCCAAAGTGTTTTTCAAAAATCATGCATACCGCCTTTAATTATATTTATATTACACATTATACTACTCAGGCAATTTAGGTAAATTACATATGAATTCATTTATTAAACACTATAATATAAAACACACTGTATACAAAAATGTTTTTTAAAGAGTACAAATATTCCAAGAGGTCAACCGATCGATTCTGCTGTAAAATCTGCTGTAAACTTCCGATCTGCTGTTCAAAAACTGCCGCCAAGAGAAGCAATATGTAATTTTTTATACTTTGATTGTAAAATATCATTGGCTCTTGTGTGTCTTTTGACTGATTGCATCATTACATCAGCTTGGAATGTGAAACGCTATTGGCTGCCGTGACCGATGCGTCGTGATGTAATGTTTTGTTGATGTTTGAACGAGACCTGTGTGCATTGCGTTAACTGAGTTCTTTGTATAAAGTGATCATACGACTTCCGTTCGCAAGGTTTGCAATGCGAGTTGTTTGTAATACTTTTATACTGTTATATAATATATTTCTCAAATAATATATTTCTCATTGAAATAATTATCTTTTTTAATGTATCAAAAAAAAAAACGATGACTGTACTTTTACTTGTGCGTCTAATCTGATGCAAAAGACAAACAACATTAAAATGTAACTGCATAACTTGTCTTGCTATATTTGGGTGAATTATATCTCAGTATGTGCAGGTTGAGAGTTATCAATCTATATACTTTCAGAACTAAAGGTTCAAATGCTGTCACTGGGACGGTACACTGGTAATGATTTCCCTGTATTTTTTACAGTAGGGTACTGGCAGCACGGTTGCCGACAAGTTACTGTATTTTGATTTACAGCATTGTATTGTAATGCAATATACAGCACGCAAAGCAAGTTAATGTATAACTTAAAACTGTACTGTAATGCAATTTACAGTACACCAAGCAATGTACTGTATTTTTACAGTAATTAATATACATTTTATGTTATAAATATATTATAATTATTGTACATGTTTTGTACAATATTATGCATTCCATACTTATAGTCGGTATCATATATAAAAATATATGTATACTTTACTTCAGAATGATATTACAATTTAGAAGCAAAAATAAAAAAAGTTATTAATATTGTTGGCAATTTTCATTTATTTGGTACTGTGTTTGGTACCCAGAGTGATGTCATCAACAATTTCCATTCCAATAAGGCATGCAATATACAGGAATTTCATGCAAGAAAATTGACTTTAGGATATGAACTGGAGTAGGATGACTTTTGTGGGTACAGAGAGTGGAATGCTTGTTCTTGAACTTGGATGCCTTATTGATGACCAAAACTGAACAGCAATATAACTGTAACAAAGATATGACACAAACCATATATGACAAAACGTGTTAGCTAATAAAGATAAACAGACACCATTAAACAGAAATGGTCAAAGAAAATTGTGAATGGTAAAATTCATAATAAACAGTATTATGTATGTAATAATATAAACCCCCTGCTAGGTCAGGTGGCCTTTCTGTGTGGAGTTTGCATGTTCTTCCTGTGTCAGGGTGGGTTTATTCCGCTTCTCCTTTGTGGGAAACGCGCTGCAGATGCTGGGATTTGCACAGCGTTAAAGAGCACTTATTACGTTACTAAAAACATGTTATTTTGTGTATTTGGTGTAATACAATGTGTTCAATGTGTTTATGGTTTAAAAACACATTATAGTATTCATAGGGATTTTTAGATTGATAAGGACTTCCTACTGATCACAGAGCCGTAGTACATGCACAAGCTGTGCATGAAACACAGAATCGGATCCTTGCGACTCAGAATTAATTCCAGACAGGTTTTTCTAATGGGAAACGCGATGTATCATCTCAGCCCTATCCCTGAGGTATCAGTAAAGTACCTCGAGGTACTAATGCATCCTTTGGGTACAAATGCGTAATTTTATTAAGAGTATCACCCCAGTTAATTTTAAACTATTTTTGCTGTAGAATAAAATCATACAATCATTAAAAATTGAAATCTGAAAAAAACTCAGAATACCTTATCAACATTGGCAAAGTTTTAGGTACAGTAGGTAACCATTTGTCAAATTTTCTTTAGAAAATGCAAACAAGTCTAGTGTGTGTTTTTTCCTAATAAATGTTTACATAATGATGTTTTCTGACAAACCTCCATATAGTTAATGAGATCATTATGAGCAGTTGGAGTTGCACTGTGTGCAGTAAGGTGCATTGCTTTGTTTACTGAGAAAAAACATGCTGTACAGTAGCTGAAGCATTTGTGCCTGCTTTTCTTTGAGAGTAGCATTTAGAAAGGTTTGATTCTGTGGTGGTTGCTCTTTGATTCCTTCCAAGGAAAGGAACTCAAATGAAATGGGTTCAAACTTCCAGATTTGCACTAATCAAATGAGCTTGTTTTTTCCAGGTTTTATCTTTACCTAAATTGGCCCTGCTCCTAAAAAGAAGCAATTTGGCTTCAGACAGTATCGAAATAAATAAATATCAAATGTATTGACTAAACAGCAGAGCTACAGAATGAAGAACTGCAGCTTTTAAATAAATGAAGTATGAATTCAGTGTACAGGTATGAGTATGAAAGACTAAAGTTTTTTTTCTGCTCTGTGCAATAGTAAAGAGGCCAATCTCATTTTTTTTTTTCAATTATTTTCATATCCCTTTTATTATTGTTGTTGTTGTGGTTGGCAAGGCTTTGAACCGGTTCACAAAACGAAAACCAGAAACTTTGATCTTTTGCAAGGAACTGAAATGAAACCATAAACTTAAAAAAAAAGTATGTTCCGGAACAGAATCGTTTATTTAAAATAATGGTAGCTGGTTAATACCGTTATATTTTTCATTCTTTGACAAGAATTCTGTGCAATATGACTTGGTGAAGTTCACTTCTGGTTGTCCTTGACTCATCAGAGAATGAGAAGCTTGCCACCAGCAAGTAGCCTGCGGAAGCCCAAGTCTCTAATGATCGATCATAGAAGGTAAATATTGTAGGCTACCAAGTATCTCAAGATGTTTTTTTTTTTATACTAATTAGTGGTGTAACGGATCGCAGTTGATCTGTGATCTGTACAGATCACAACCCACAATTTGTCTCGCATGCGATTCGTGTACTAATAGGGGAGACCGGGGCTGGTTGTCTCACGGGTTGGTTGTCACACGGCTTATTCCAGACATACTACATGGCACTGTGTTACAATTTTGATATCAATTTGTTAGCCTTTAATAGCTTACTCATTTGCACTTGAAATTTTGCTGAACAGACACAAAACATTGAGGTTAGGAGACAATGTTTTATTTTTATGGGTCAGAGTAACTTTTCATGTTGGTGTTGTTTTTGTGTTGAGATCTTGTAGGATATTAATCATTCAAAAACAAAACACTCATTAAAAAGCCAAAAGTAGTAGCTTTATTTTGAGTCATTTTTTAGCGATCAAGTTAAAGCCGTGTGGCAGCTAGCTTAGCATGTTTCTCAAGAAGTCAGTTGGGGTTGGTTGTCACATAAGAATATTGGACATGTAGACCTTTTAAGACTGTTTGTTTGTTTTTGTTTGCTGTTAAAATAAAATAAAGCATTAAATAAAGAGGTTTTAACACTAAAAATTATTTCATTTTATTAGGCTTTATGCCCAGCTGCACTACTTCCTGAACTTCAGCCAGCTTCTTGTTTCCTGTCTGCCATTATTGGACAAACTGATTAATCCAGGTGTGCCTGACCTCAGTAGTCACAACAACAATAATCAGACACACCTGGATTAATCAGTTTGTCCAATAATGGCAGACAGGAAACAAGGAGCTGGCTGAAGTTCATACTGCAGCTGGGCATAAAGCCTGTTCAAGTAACTGATCACCCACTTTAATTTCATTGTTTAAACATAAGGGGCATTGATGACAACTATCATAGGGGGGGATTCATATTAAAACTTATTTGCCGTTTCTAGCTTAAAAAACTAAAAAGTTACACATTATCTTTTCAGATCCCAATTTATCACTGAAATCCTATTGAACCTCTATAGGGACAACCAACCCCATACCCTGTGACAACCAACCCCGTGATGGGGTTGGTTGTCACATTGTGTTAGAGTGTCTTTGATGGTTAATTACTTCCTGTTACAATACATTCGAAAAGTAAAAGGTATACACATTTAAAGCCAAGACTCCAAAGTTTCATTTCATGTAGGAATTACTGCTGAAAGATTTTTTGAAGATGGGCAATTCATGCATGAGTAAAAATTGTGACAACCAACCCCGGTCTCCCCTACGCAAATTTTAATAGGGTGAATGTTGATCATTTGCATGTGTTTCAAAGGCTTGCAAATGTTAACACTTAAGTGATTTTAAACAATTTAACTTCAAAAAGGCACTAAAGTGAACAATTTTCTGTACGCACAGACGCACATGCGGTTGAATGTGTCTCATACTATAGTCTATTAAAATACATTTCCGAGTAAAGCACTGAAAAACAACGTAATTTACACTTTATGTCTGTGTGTCCGTCTGTGTGTGTGTGCGCGTGTTTAAGTTCACTCAAAAGTGCATACACGGAGAGACGCGTTTCAAATAGCAAGCAAACGTTTTCTGTTCTTGACAGGACACATACAAACAAAATGATCTCGAAATACCACAGTATTCTTTTTCTAATAAAAACATTTGTTTAAGTTGTTTGCCAATAAACGACATGGCAGAAATTGTCCTTGTCTTAATTCATGTATAATGCTGAAACAAATAGGCATGTCAGAATTACAGTTATGCAGCTTATATAATGTAGCCTTTTTTAATGTTTGACGACAAGATAGAGACTTTTGTAGACTAATAATTTAAGTTTAATGTCCTAATGATCAGCCTACTTCTTTGTATGTCCCACAGCTGACATGGAACGTTATTAACCGGTTCGGGAACTAAATAATTTTTTTGTTCTAACTGGCTCAGGAACGTCAATTTTAGAGTTGAACCGAAAACCAGAAACGTCAAAAAATACTGTTTCTGTTCGGAATGAACCAACTGGGAAAAAAACTGGTTCAAAGCCATGGTTCTACATAACAAAGAAACAAAGGCTTAGTTTGCATTGTGCAAACATCCCAACCTGCAAAAAGTCATTTCAGGGAGGTATCTCAAAGCCCCCCCCCCCAAATAGCATAATATTTCTAGGTCTATGCAATTATTGGTAACACTTTACAATAAGGTCATACGCATGGTCTCCCCCTTCCTCTCTGCCATGTGCATGGTACGTGGTTTGGAGCACAGTCTCACATGCGTGCTATTGCTAGCTCGCTCTAGATTCTGGGAGATAACTAATTTATGGGCATCAGGGAGCCGCTATCCATATGCGGAAGACTCCCGGAACTTCCGGTACTGTATGTTGGTATTCCTAAAAATGGGCTGATGTCTTCCTTAGTCCCTCCTTCAGTTTGGCTTAGCTGGCGATTGGCATATTCCTGTGGGCGGAGGTTAGTCAAAAACTCTTATATTGACGTCATACATGCGGGAAGTAGAGCGATGTAGACCAAACCAGTTGTTCTCTGTAGTAGGACCTACTTGAAAACTGAATTCTGTTAAAAAAAATATAGAAAATATCACAAAAAAACAGCAGCTTTAAAGTTGGGCCACATCAAGGTCAAGATATTCAAGCGTGTGTAAAAAGCGAAACATCTTTAATGTACACAGAATGAGCTAGGCTGTCTAGACGTTCAGTAATGCTAGTCAATTTCATCCATATGTTAAACAGATTTGCCACCATTTGCTGTGGTTCAGTGTGTTTTGGAGTTGGGTTGGTGTCGCTCTTGTCATTCATAATCTTGTGCTCATTACTGTAACCTTTGCATTTGCATTTGACTACTTCAACAGAGACCTCTGCAATATTGTTGCCTTACAGACTGTATATATTGCCTCTATGGCACCATCACCCAACTCCCATCTACAGCAAGAAAACTTCTTGACTTTTCCAATTATTCTTGTCATTCCTGAGCCATGGTGTAAGAATTCCTCTGTATTAGGAGGAAGAAATGTTAAACCTAATTAACACCATCACTTGCAGCTGGCAACTGCTTTTTACCATCATTATGTCTGTGCATTTGGGATTTGAAGTAATTAGCATCTTCTAATAGCATCACAAATGAACTTATTAAAGTTACATTTCTTCATTATTGCCTGTCTTACGTAGTGTAAAAAGGTGCGCTACAGCTACAGATGGTACTCAAGCCGAATAATACTTCTACCGCTGCAGTTACTACTTTGGCACTTGTGTCAGTGTTTAATTGCTACTCTTTCCCACTAAGTGGTAAACATAAGCTTCAGCCTAACAGCAATTTCGGTAAATTACCATAAACTGTTTTTACAAGTAAATTCAAAAATGTGCTGTTCACACACACGCAACAACATTGTCTTTTTATCAGTGAGATATCATTTACACCTACCAAAATACAGTACCAAAAAAACAGCAAACTCTGTCAGAAAGTGGATGCTTCCTCTAAACCTCAGCAAACAGCAAAAACTATATATAAGGCTTCACAAAGGGTGAACAAAGGACTGATTTAGAAGGTTCACACATGATCTCTTAAGAGCATTTTAGCACTCACTAAAAACAGTTGGGTTAAAAATAACCCAATAAATAACCCAATGGTGGGTTACTATAGCACCGACCCATTGTTGGGTTATTTTAACCCAATGCATTGGGTAGAAAGTTTTACCCAATTAGTTGGGTTATGAAATAACCAATTTGTTGGGTTATTTTTGCAATGCTGTTTTAACCCCATTATTATTATTAATATTATTATTATTATTCCTATTTATTACTATTATTTGCTTTATAAATAAATAATACAAAACTTACAAATACATTTATAATGCTTTATTTTCATTTAGTCATTTGCACCTGCATTTAAATGTATAAATACAGACATGTATAGAAGCATAAATACATACACACATACATAAATATATACATACATAAATAAACAAAAACATAAGAACAAAACAAATCTACTCAATCTTATCCAACTAAAAACTGCTTAAAAGCGTTCACACATTTTGTCATCATTTTCTCCCTCTCATGTTGTTATAAACCTGTATATAAGTCTTTACTTTGATAACCACAAAGGTATATTTCAAAGAATGTTTGAAATCAAACCGATCATGAGCCCCATTCATTTTCATAGTATTCTTTTTTCCTACTATGACAGTCAATGGGGCTCATGATCTGTTTGGTTTCAAACATTACTCAAAATATCTTCCTTTGTGGTCATCAGAACAAAAAAATGTGTACAGGTTGGTAACGACAGGAGAGGAAGAAAATTATGACAATTTTCATTTTGGGGGGAACTGTCCCTTTAAGCAGGTGACAGTGTGTTCAGGAAACATCACATGGTACAAAATGTATTGTGTGTTACAGAAACTACTTAACAGTAGTGAAAGGCTTGGGATACTCTGTATAAAATGTAAAAAAAAAAAATTAAAAGCATGTGTCAACTGCTGGTCTTGCTCCTGGGCCATGCCTCCCCACGATAACAAAGGCCTGTGATTAGTCGAATTCATCCCATAGGAGGACATGGGGTCTTCGTCATACCGCCTCCTCCAAATACTGAATTATGTTTGCTTTCTGACCTGAAGACAGAATTTTCACAATGTAAATATGCACACATAAACAGGATAAAAAAACTAAGTGTCATAAATGATACTTACAGGTTGCAAATTAATAAATGTTTGCTTTGCCTCTTGGTACTGTAGGAAGGCTGAATCATCTTGCTGGCCATTTTGTAAGGTTTTGAATGCAACATCTCCAAGAATGTCTACATTTAAAGAAAATAATAATTAATTAAATCTCAAAGCAAACACATCTGGCACGCTGAATAAATACTCTACTTTGACAGTAGATGGCGCTGAATTGCAAATTCAACCGTTACCGGGGTTACAGTAAACAGACGTGCATGATTAAACAGCGCTTTATCAGGGATTATACTGAAGTAAGACGACAATAAAATGCCATCGAGTCATTTCTTAAGACATTTACATTCAGAATCACATTTATATTACAGCTCTGTGTCTATAACACAGACCGCCAAAATAAAATATTTGGAGCAAAAAACACCCGGTTGCATCCCTTACAAAAGTTAAAAAACGGTTTTTACTACACTTTAAACCAAAAAACATTGTCTGTTACAGAAAGCATGGTTAAAGCAATATGGCAATCAATACGCCATGAAACTAACGTTATACTACTAAAAGAAGAAATTATTCATTTTTGTAAGTGACCATGCTGTTGGTGCTGTTTAGTATTAAAATAAATTGCGATGTCTCTCTACGTTTATGATGGCTTAAAAACGCGTTTGGCATCGGTAACAGTTAATCA
Organism: Misgurnus anguillicaudatus; assembly: GCF_027580225.2. Lineage (NCBI taxonomy): Eukaryota > Metazoa > Chordata > Actinopteri > Cypriniformes > Cobitidae > Misgurnus > Misgurnus anguillicaudatus. The sequence goes on from NW_027395278.1 coordinate 7,753,148, forward strand.
ATGGAACAGGTGTAACGGAAAAAAAACTAGACAACAGCGTTTTTGTACACTTATTTAAACGTGACTGACAGTTTACTGTGTGTTAGAGCTTAAAGACACTTTGTAGAAAAATAAAACATTACACAGAGATATATATTTTAAAACGTACCTCTCGTGTCTGTCCGCACTCAGCCGTGGCACCGGTCAACCGTTGAAATTCAAAATGCGTGACGTGAGCCCGATTTTAACCCAACTCTCTGGGTTGTTATGGAAATAACCCAATACCAGCTAGGAATAACCCAACAGAACAACCCAATATGTTTAACCCACCTATTGGGTAAAACAAATAACCCAACGGTTTTTAGAGTGCATTAATTCACCAGTCAAGATTATATGTGTGAAAACAGCTATAATTTTATTAGGTAGGAGGTGATGTGTCACAGGTCATTGTACTGAGTAACAAGGTGTATCAACTGTATCTCTCTATGATGATTGCCTATAATCATGGATTGAGGCATAAACAACAACAAAAAAAAGTTTTATAGATTGGATTAGATTGTCATCAAACACCCCATATTGAAGGGATACGACTGTAAGAACAGATCTCTATTTTTCAGTTTTTATAAAACCAAAATATTATGATTGTGCAAAACATTCTGAAAATTTCAATTTAACCCTGTAAGACCCAAATATAGAAAAAACTTTGAAAAAAATATTTAACCTTTTATATGTTGTTGTAAGAGTCCTCTAATGCAAAAATCAATGGGTTTTTACATTTTTGACATTTTGTTAAGTTTTTATGGAAATGTTGTAATATTCGACATTAGGCATATGAGGTAGCAGAATTGCTGTGATTTCACTCACTGCATGAACAAATGTTAATAACATCTAAGAGTTACTCTGCATGGTGTACTGCTTATGTAGCTCAATAACAATAGCCTATATATCTATATACATAATCACACAATACATAATAACCAGACAAACCATATTTTTATGAAAAATCATTTTATTATAAAAATATGCTCAGATTGTATTTAAAAAAAACAGATCAACTGAAAGAAAACTGGTATTTACTGTGTTTAGTTGTGTTTACAAACATGTTCAATGATAGTAATCCCATTTTGTTGTTTATGAAAACTTCTCTCTTTTGGAAACTGTACTCATTGGTGTTATCTGTCAGAGCCGTGATCATGCCTTGACACAAACCTTCTGAGGTACTCCAGTGGTATATAAAAGCAGATGCCGATAACAGAAATATCCTTTTTCAGACAGTAAAACCTGTTATGGGGCAAGGTCTGTGTTCTTGAATGGGTTGGTTTTGTTGCCGTCATGTCAACATATTCATCATATGAGCAGATAAAGTTTAAAAAATGTTTTATATAGTTGAGAGGCGTCACCACATTCCTCCTCATCAGTTATATCAGAGTTCCATCTCAAAGTATTTTTTTTTCAAATTTGTATAATATAAATCACATTATATACATTGTAGATAAGACAGTGTGTTTTTTATTTAAGAATTCTACTAACCAGGACTAATATGCTTATTAATCTTGATGCAAATCAATTCCATTCACATTTATACATTTTAAAGGATTCACCCATTCCACAGAATTCACACAATACTGTCTGGGAAGCTTATAAAATCGGCATGATCTGGACACATAACAAAATATTTTAGGCATTTTATTTACGTGATTGTTGATGTATTTAGTCCAGTATTTAGGCAGGTTTGCAGGTTTTGTAAGTTCACGGCCAAGAAAACAAACATATTGTCACGGTGTGATAAACACCGAATAAAGAAAAACCAAGAGAGAACCCAAACGCAAGGATGTATCAAAAATAAACTATATATTTATTAAACGGAACAGAAACACCCACGTGGGGGTAAAACAGAATATAAACTAAACACTGTGATGGGACACAAACTAAACAGGAACAAAACTGGAACTTGCAACAGAGCACACGGAGAACATGAAACTCTGACATACAACATTCGACAACGCACGAGCACAACACAGAGGACGCGAGGGCATTATAAAGACAGCACATCAATGGGGAACAGGTGAACATAATTAATCACGTAAGACACGAGTACATAAGGGAGTAGGGTAAAAGTGACAAGACACTGGGAACACGTGTCACACATATATGATGTGAAAACACACGTGTTCCCACATAAACACAATGCTGCCCTGACCTTGCCCTCAGAACATAGACCTGAACCTATACTAAGGTCTGGCAAGATCACGACAGCAACAAGACACCTGGAACATGTGGAAGCCACACACACAATGTGATTCCACATGTCCCCACACAGAACATAATACTGTCACGGTCCTGTCAGATGCACTCAGACCTACATATAGCACAGATGTCTGACAAGACCGTGACACATATTTACAAAATCTACCATTCAAAATCATTGCAGGGTTAAACATTAGGACTTTTTAGTTGTGTAAATGTGTTTTTAAAGAGAAAAAAACATTTACAGTTATACTTTATTAGATTTTAAACTGATGTAGTAATATTACAACCGAGGGTTTTACAGGGTTAAATATTTAGATGTTATAAGAGGATAACAAATATGATTATTCAACAATTGTCTCTGTTGTAACAGTTGTGCTGTGGGTGGCAGACTACAATTTTGAGGTCTTTATGTCATAGTATTACATTAATGCATCAAGGAAGTAAGTGCCTCCTGTTTGTCTGTCTGTCTGTCTGTCTGTCTGTCTGTCTGTCTGTCTGTCTGCCTGCCTGCCTGCCTGCCTGCCTGCCTGCCTGCCTGCCTGCCTGTCTGTCTGTCTGTCTGTTTGTTTGTTTGTCTGTCTGTTTGTTTGTTTGTTTGTTTTGTTTCGTTTTGTTTGTTTGTTTGTTTTTTGCTGTTGCTTGTGTAAATCTTCTGTTCTCACCCCCATGTTGCTGACAATTTTTTTATTGGCCTCAGGAACATAACAATCTCTCATTGACTCTCGCAATTTCTTTAGCTTCTATTTGACAAAAGCATGTTCTTCTCAGAAACATTCAGACAGAAACATTCAGAACATAACACAAATAATAATACTACGACAACAATAACAAGCTACAATAGCACATGCTGGTAAGCAGAAATGATTAACCCAGGGTTCCACTTCGGTCACATCACGTTTGACATATACCCAACTGTGGGGTTGAATAACTAAAAATCAACTAAGAATCACACCTCTACCCAATAACGGCTCTTGTTACTTTGTGGCAACTGTGAAATATTAAACTCAAAAATTACAACTCAGCCAGGACTGATGAAAAACAAATTAAAACCTAAGCACCCCCTCCCCAAAACATTTCAACACCCTTGCTCATTTGGGTTCCATCTCACTGTGCACAGTGTTTCTCGTTTTGCATAACTAGATGTCTGCGTCTGTAAGTTGTTTAATGATCTATGCCTTGGGCTACAGTGCACTTTGTCTCTCTTGACTTTGGGTACCTTACATTCTCACTTTTGCCAAACACCAGCACTGACAAGCTAGTAAATTTTCAGTTGATCTAACTTTATAAGGACAGTTTTTCCTCCTTTAACAAGCCGATCTTTAGAATTGCTTCATAAACTATAGAGACAAGGTTGCTGCAAAGGTGAGATGTTACTATGAAGCGTTGAACATGATGTTGAGCATATGTTGCGTTGTCAGTATTATTAAGCCATGCCATCATCTGTCACCATGCCATCATCTCTGTCACTACTTTTGCATGTTGTGACTTTCCAGTCTTGAAAAAGTCAAGCTCAATTGTAGTTAAAATGTGTTTCAGAACGATAGCCGAGAAAGTAGGCATGTCTACCAAGTCTTGCAAATATTGGTTTAGGCACTAGCAGAATAATTTTATCACTGCTCTTGAGCTATATATACCCAGTAGACAAGTGAAACTTGTTTGGGTTGGACTTTACCCTTTAGAATATTAAAAATTCCTTGAGTAAACCATGTCTCTGCTTTGTAAAGGTGCCCTTTGCAAGATGTTGTCTCTCCCGCTTCCAGTTTTCTAGTAGCACATCAAGCCTTTTCCCGATCAGCTCAGCTCTGCTTTAATTGAACACCATTGAGAAACTCAAATGAATGACCTTCTTTCAAATCAGGTGACCTACTGCATGCACCCGATAATTAATTATTGCTTAGAATTGTTATGTCTGTGGAATCATTGTGTCGTTTACAACATGATTACTGTAGGCATCAGTGACTTGGCAGGGGGCTAAAATTAAAGCTTTTGTCAAGTAGGGAAGCATAAAATAATTATTTGTTTCCCCAGCGAGAAGGCCGAGGACCTGGCTGAAGCTTAAACAAACATCGTAATTAAATATCTGAGCGTTATGCCTCTAATGAGTAACGTACACACACGCGCACGCACACACACACGCGCACACACACACACACGCGCACGCACGCTTAGCATAACATCCAAGCAAAATGCTGCAGAGTGTGCAGAAAGTGGAAAGATATTGTACTGCAGAGAATATAACAGCATTTTAAGAATACTATTTGCATCAGCATTGCCTTTCTATGGCTGGTACAACTCTTTTCATAAGCATTGAATTTGTGGTAATAGAAGTCAGAGGGACTGGGGTGGGTTAGTTTGCTGATGTTCACAAGGTCATTTGGGGTATGAATGAAGCAAACAGCTACAAAGTTTGACTGTGATGAATTTTAAATTAAGTTACTGAGTCTTGACTGAACCACAATCCCACATCAAATATTACTTCCTGCTCTAGCCATGCTGGTCTTGCGATAACTTTCAAGTTCTCAACACATTCTCTGAATCAATAATTTAAGGTCCGTGCACCATATTGTGTGATTTAATAATTTCTTTGGCTTTAGCAAGCCCTTCCATGTACAATTTTTCTAAAATTAGCCTGTGTTTGGCAACTGATAGAGGTAAATAAAGTCTGGAATTGGAAATGATTCCCTCAGCACCAATGCCTGAGTCAATCAATTGTCTCCATCCTTCATGTTTGCCAATACCTTTATTTGTTTTTGTCAGGAAGTTGTGTGCTTTAGCCGAGCTACTAATGACTTTACTGTGTGGTCAGACACCTCACCGGGGCAGCCGCCATTCACTTCAGATCGGATAAGAATCTTTTCCAAGTGGCAGACCAAAGACCATACGCCAGGCGAAATTATTCTCGAGTTCGCCAGGCACGACGTGATAAGAGAAGTCAAGGACAGAGAGCTTACAAAAGGCTGTGCTATAACGGTGGATAGAGTCAGAACTGCTGGACTGTTGAGGCTAACTAGGCTGTGTCTCTGTATGTTTGTATTTTTTAGGACTGGGCGCGTAGGTGTCTGAGTTAAGGAGCATCTTTGCTAACAAGATGCTGGAGAGCCTCTTGCGCTCATTAGCTGTCTCATTTGTGCTCTGGTTTCTCAGGATGTGCTAAAGGGCCTCTGGGCATTACAGCAACTGGGAGCTTGGCACGTTTGGGCAGAGATCCGGTTCTGCAAACACATCTCTCTAAATTCTCAAGCATGGCAGTGCTCAGGGAGGCAACATTCAATTCTTTGTCTGGAAATGGAAAATATAACATGTATACAATGCTTATAAAAAATGATTTTCTATTAGGGTAATGCATTACTTTAGTACATGGTACAACACATTTAAAGTAAAAAAAATCTGTGATTATGTATTGACATTTTTATTTTCTACAGCCCTATACCTTCCTTTCAATACCACAAAGGGAAATATTCTAAAAACTATTCTGCCTTCTCTTTATATTGTCTCTATACAATGCTGCCAATCTCCTTAAATTACAAAAGATATATCACACAATCCAAGTGTGATGAAAGGATACAAATAAGAAAAACATTGAAATTTAACTTTTTATATCGTAAAAATCTTGCACTTGACCACAATGGGTATAAGCAATGTCTTCAAAAACTGATTCAAACAACTGAAATAAACTCATTGGATAAGCATATTTCATTTACACATATTTTTGTTTTATCAAAAACATTACAGGCATCTGTTTGTTTTATGTCACAGCCCAATAAATCATATATGTACTATCATAAACATTTATAGCACTAAAATAGGACATAACAATAAAATAACTAAGTAACTAGGTTACAATTATTGCACTACATTCTTCTAAAATAATTGGTTAAAGCCCAGTGTAGTTATTTTACATTTTAACGTTGCATTTACACCAGCCGCGGTAGAGGTGACAAAGTTTGCACGTAGTTGGACGCTTGAACATTTGAGTTCACTCGTTTCATTCGCTCGTGAAATTCTAGTCATTCGAGACATTTTTGCGGAAAATCTGCGTCATGCTCAGACTCTGCTGAGACTCAGCTCCCTTCCTGTAATCACGTCACTACTACAGCAAGGTCCTGATTGGTTAACGCGGCACGGAAATCCGCCAAAGTTCAGACTTAACATGTAAATGCTTGCCGCATCTACCGCGGCTGGTGTAAATGCAGCATAACAGTTTGAACCCACCTCGCAACTTCACCACCTGTCCAACAGATATTTTTCTTGCTATTGTTGCTAAAGTTGCCTTTACAGCATAACTGTTGCCATACACACAAAAAAGACAAATTTATCAGTCATACTCAACTTAAATAAGGTTTAAAGGGACGTTTTAGAACTTATGCATTTTTCATCCCATCTTACCCTTCACTGACAAGCGGAGATTATCTTTCTATCACGAAAGCTTGTCAGATCTTGTTAAGAGAAATGTCAGACTTAATAGATGGATCTGAATTAGTAAGCCGTCCCTCTTACTCAATCTACCGTACAATCATCCTACTGCCATCTTTAGCTTGGCAAATATAAGATGAATCACTTGCTTTATTTTGCTTTTTCTACACTTGCTTTCCAATGTTCTCTGTCTTCTCCGCCACATTCCACATCCCAAAACAAGTTGTTGAGATGCACTTCATCCAGAGAGATTCATGAGACGAATGTAAGGATGAAGAAAATGAGTATCTGAGGGCATTGAGGGGCTTCTCTTATCCAAGCTGCTCTTCCCTGGAGACCTCATTTGAGGTGAGAAGCCGACTCTGAGTGGATCTCTGACCACACGGGATTAGAAGGGCCTATCGAAGTCCCTCAGCCAGCTCTTTCCTCCTTCCATTTGTCTCCAACTTTTTCCCAGCCTCTTTGTCTTTTTAATAATGCTTACATGACCAGGAAAATGGCCCTGGGCAGCAGTTGTAGGTGGGTGCAGCAGAAATCACTTTGTGGATTCTAAGTAGGAGTGCATTAGTCAGTAAGCACCTGTTTCAAGGACATTCAGTTCCTATAGATGAATTTACTGCAGTAGTTCTCTTTTCTCTACACCCCCCCCCAGAATCCACTGGACATGACAAGTCTAATTTACTGTTACGATATAGGATCATACCACAAGACATTTTCAAAAATTCTGAAGTGTTATGTTTCATGAGAACAAAGCCAGGCATATTACTTGGTGTTGTAATTATTAATGTTTCCAGAAAAACTCTAACAGAAACATGATTGTCGGCTCAGTTCCAATTCACAGATCTTTTGATCAATTTCTCTGGAGCTTATAGAGGATGAGAAGATCAGAACCACATATAAACAGATGTGCATTAGCATGGTCAGCATCTCCCTCTGTCCTAGCACACATCTAAGTGCTAAAGCTCCTATTAACCAACTCACTGAGGCATTAAAGTAGAGAAAATTGCTGTGTAGATACTGTATGCCAGCCAGGCACAGGAACAGAAATACAAATTCCAGTTTGGATGCAATACCTGTAAGAATGTGTGACATTGTTATGAAGTGCATTTGCACCATATGCCGTTCGTGTTTGTACTCACCAGCGCAGCTCATTACAGTGCCTCATGGGAAGCTCATTAGTAAGCCAATCAACACACTCGCATAATGATCACATGACTCATACAATTTCTGCCGTGACCTCAACCACCCAGACTATTTTTTATTTACGTGAATGATGAATTTTACTTGTGTTACCCTGCATTTGAAATTCTTTATTTGTAATTCGACCATACGCTGAATCAACAATGTAAGCTAACATGCTCATGAATGCTCATCTTAGCTTTGGCTGCGGAAGATTTCATTATCATCGGATATGTAACTAACGCTGATGCAATTTGGCAAATTGGTTTCATCTTGATTATCTCTTGTTGTCTCACATGTCTCACTTTACAGTTTAATTAAGATGCCATCAGAATGAGGAGCCACTGTGCTGGCAGTTGAAGTCCAACAATTATCTAAATTGTTTACCACACTTTAATTTTGAGAAACATTAACTAGTCTAAGCCAAACATGGTGCACTCACGGACCACCTGCAATACGCTTACTGCCTTTCTCTCTAAATATTTCACCTCTTAAAATGAGTCTGTTCTGATTGTATTGAGAATAATGAATTAGTGTGCATGTTGGGTATAACCAGGTTTACACAGAATCTGTACTTGTAGATTTCCCCATCTTCTATGTTATATGAATCTGATACTGATTAAATATAATTTACAATTATACATTTGGAAGACTTCCAAAACTACTTACAGGCGTTTTTGCCTTTATTTGCCAGATATTATGTAAGGATGGGACAGGAATGTCCAGGGTAGAGAGAGGGGCAAGGGAGCCAGGAATCAAATTTATGGAGTCTAATGGCGCTTTTCCATTGCATAGTACCCCACGGTTTGGTTTGGTTAAGTTTGGGTCGGGTCAGGTTACTTTTGGGAGCTTTTCCATTGGGTGCAGTACGTAGTCCCCGATACTTTTTTCATACCACCTCGGTTGGGGTTCCAAGCAACCCGAGCTAATACCAAACATGACGCGAAACACTGAAGATCACTGATTGGTCTGAGAGAAACGTCACTACCAGCGTCATCGCTATAATGTAAAATATTAGCTTTACCTTAGTGCTAGCTTGGGTTGTCTCGAGCAAACATGTTGTCATCTGTGCTCTGCTATAAGTTCCCAAACTGACTTTTAGCGATGAAAAACATCCACAGGTTGAGAATCAGGAACACCATAACAGTTTTTTCCAGACTTGCAGTTTGTGGCGGAAGATTTGCGATGAACACGTCAGCATTATATGCTTAAATGCAACTTCAATGAGGCTCAGCGGAGCGCTGTCGACTGACGCCACGGTTGTTTAAACAGAAACTGTCATGTGAGACAGAGGTAGTTATAAACGCGATGTGCAAACATCTATTTGTGGTGGCCAATTTTAATTTTGTGGCAGACTGAGAAATAAATAAATGTATGGGAATGTACAACGATGCTTGTATGAAGTCACAGCAGTAGGCAGTGCAAATATAATGACACTCATATAATCCCTCCCACTGCAAAGTGATACTAAACTCGATGGAAAAGCTAACCACGCCAAAGTGAGGGGAGCTGACCCGATCTGACCCAAACCAAACCGTGGGGTACTACGCAATGGAAAAGCACCATAAAGCACATTTGCTCCTGCCCATATGTGAGAGCACTTTCCACTACACCATCGGCTCCGACCAATCTGTACATCTTTTTAATGTGTGTTCAGTGTGCTGCTATATCTTTCTGTTAACCCCACTCTCCCCCAAGATGTCTTCTGTAGGCAAATAAAAATATGTTTACCTTATGCATTCAATAGACAATTTTATCTAAAGTGGTTTACAACAAACCATCAAATATAAATAAAAACAACTTCATACAAGGCATATTCTCATTTTGGTTCATTCGAAGGGCACTGCTGTCATGATTCAGAAGACAGAACCCTAGCACAGGCAACAGGACTCCACAAAAAAGTACCAAATAAGGGGCAATAAAAAATCCACAAGGAGGTAAAACAAGGTAATCACAAAAAAAGACTAAACAGACTAACAATACTGAACAAAGAACTAGACGATAAAACCTAAAAGGACTAGACTTACAATCACGTGGCTTATAATACACATGGTAGAATATACAACAAACTGGCAAAAGACAGCAAACACAAGGGCATTTAAAGGCGGGGTCCACAATGTTTGAAAAACCCATTGGAAAAGGAGACGAGCCGACTACCAAAACACACTTATAGCCAATCAAATCAAATCAAATGCCGGGTTGCGTATGTGTGGGGCGGGTCTATCAACAGAAGGTCCAGATTCTATTGGGGTAGGGGCGTGTTTGTTTAGGTGATTTCAAATATCAACATTGGCTTTCAAACATCATGGACTCCGCCTTTAATAGGGAGGCAAATCAAGTGGTGACATTGTTAAACAATAAAAGGATAATAAGCAAAAAGACAAGGGGTAGGGTCATGAGATGAAGCACACAGGGAAGCACACAGCACAAACAAAGTCCATGTGCTACCATACAAAACATGTGGGCTTGTCATGATCCTGCCACAAGGAGCAAAAACTATGACATGAAGACAGGGGGCCTATACCATGAAGCTGGTTTAGTTGGTTAGCCAGCTTTGTTTAGAATTAGTTTGTGCAAATCCTGGGTTTTGGGTACCATGAAAATAGCTTTTACCAACAAGGCCTGCACATTGGCTTGGTTTTGTCAACCTGAAACTAATCCTGTAACCCTGAGTTTGTTTAACCATTTTCATGGTACGGGCCCAGGATCATGACAACTGCATTGTGGGTGTTAGATCCACATTAGTTTTTGTTTGTCCAAATAATGAGGATAATTACTATCTTAACACTTATCTTAGTTACTATTCTTAACACTTTGCTCATTGTTTACATAGCATGTGTTCAACATTAATCCGAATGCAGGCAACAGCCCCACTGAGATAATCAAATATAACAACGTCACGCATGGGCTGCAAAGCAAACCTCAGGATGAGCATATTGTTCCACTGTTGTCGTCTCTGAGGTCTTTAGATAGCTTGCTGATTTGACTGATTGTTTTCTTGCTTTAAAATTCCCTTTTTTCCCTGGTGATTGATCAAGCAAATAAAAAACACTTTAAGCTGTAAGCAAAGGTATTTATTAAATATACACCAGGGCCATAGCATAGTGGTATAAGCATGCACCAGACATAGGGATCTGTGTTCCTCACCCAGGAGACACAGGTTTAGTTCTGATCTGTATGATGATCAATGCAATGCAATGTAAAATGTAATCTGTGCAAATTATAAATAAATAAACAATAGCACACATCAAAAATGTAATTATATGGCTGTACACCTATCTCAAGAACATTTGTGCAATACCTGTTAAATATTTATATGAATAGTAAATTATGCAGCCTGTGACCCACCAAGAGCGAAGGTATTTTTCCATTAAACTTGATTTAATGATCACTATTTAAAGCTCATAGTATAATTCATAATACACATCGTGTTTAACATGGGATTACTTAAGAAGGGGTGTTACAACCTTGTGAATTTAAATGTAGATGTGGTATTGTTAAATTATAATGCAGATTAATGCACCACATCACCACATTTCCTCTGCAAGGTGAACCAATTTCCTCTGAGGCCTCTTAAAAGGGCTATTTCTAGTTTTAATGGCATATCCACATAATTTTACTAGCCTTTGTTGGGTCAAAAGATAAAAAGCGTTTTTTCCAATAATTGTCTACTGCCCATTCCCTAAAGTTCAGTTCTGTTTGAGGAAATAGCCAAGAGCACATTGTGTCTTCAGCTGTAGATTAAATTCATTTGAATATATCTATAAGGTTAACAACAGTCACAAGCACCAGACTGATGTCTGCCATCAAAAGAAAGAGAGACTGTATATCAAGCCAGCATTAAATGAGTCACCACCAAATGAGCAAATGCCTGATGCTCAACTGCTTCTGTTTATTCAATCCACATTTATCATATCTGTTTTAGAGTTGTAAATTATTTCTAGACGCAACCCCCGCCACAGACGTCAGTTTCAGTGTAGTCAGAGGTGAGATGATTGACAGCACTATAATTACGTTTTTCAGTATGTATGTAATCTTCCCCCTACCGGTGCTGCATATATTGGTATATGAATAGACAATAAACCTAGTGAATGCTGTTCAGTATGATCATGGTTTCAGAAAGACTGATTTGTGATCTGTAGATGAAATGCCCCCCCGCCACCCTGGTAGATGAAGTGCTAGCATGGATCAACATACTGTGCAACACTTACTTATAAGAAGCAAATGAATATGAGCACATACTCTCTCATTGCAGTGAACTTAATTAACAGTGTCTGAGCTGTTTTTAGTTGGAGAATCTTGGATTAAGAACCTGAAGCTCTGGTTGTACCAAATATCATATCACAGAATACATCAATTATGTTAAAAACAGTTAATCTGCGATCAATGAAACATATGCAATTTGATTACTTGAGATACATATGGTAGATAGAATCCAGCAGAAGTGAGCTTCACGTATGTGTGTCATTTATCAACCACTTGAGTAATACTGTATAATCACATATTTGTGACAGGAAAAGCTGCCATCCACATGGTACGATTATATATATTTGTGATCTGGGAAAAAGTGATGACATCACCAGCTGCTGTTAGAGAGATGTGCTGCTAGACAGATTACTCACACATTTATCTGCTCAGTTTTTTCAAGCACATTATGTTTGTATTCACGTCACAAACACCCAAAAACAAGCAAAAAAGTACTACCATGAAAGTTTCCCCACTTATTGAAAACATAAATCAATCATTAGTGAATGATAACACCTTGGTCTTCTACTGTTTAAGTGACATTATGTAATTGTATTCCCGCTAAATGAAGGTTTGCTCCCTAATAGTACATAAAGGGCCCTATTTTAACGATCTAAGCGCATTGTCTAAAGCGCACAGTCTAAATGGGCATGTCCAAAGCCACTTTTGCTAATTTAATGGTTGTGTTTTGGGCGTAACTTGCAATAAACCAATGAGAGTCTTATCTCTCATCCCCTTTAAAAGCCTGTTGCCTGTTGGCGCTAAGTCTAATCCATATTTAGATGATGGACTTTGAAACTGAAAAACTAAGCGGAGGAAGAAGACCACCAGTTTAAGAATAATGTAAAAAAAATATTGTTTTCATTTTTATTGAAATTTTAATTTTTTGGATTAAAACCTTTAAAAGCCTTTTTCTTTCAGTCATAGAAGTACAAATAGCAGACTTTTAATTGCTGTAAATGTATTGATATCCTATATATCAATGTAATCTCATAAAATAATTTGCAAATATGCAAGAAAGGGTTTGTGCTCTAAAAATACAAACAAGAGGTAAAGAATTTACAAACATGCGGAAAGCCAAAGCGTTTCAGCACTAGAACAGCGCCATGGGATTTTTACAAAGCATTAGGCTATTTAAAATGTTTCTCATCTCACCATAACCACAGGTACAGTGTCATACAATAAATCCGTAAGGTAGGATTTAAAAACATTTAAAAACAAATGCATTTGTTTAAAGCAAAGCATTTATTTACTTACCAGGCTAAAGGTGAAGCAGCTCTTTGCGCCTTCTTACGTCTCATAATTAGTCCTCATTTATGGCCAAGGGACTCAATAATAATATTTTACATACAATCCTTTAATCTTTTATATTTAAAAGCGTTTTTGTGCTGCTGCGCATTCATGTATGTGATAAGCAAACCCGCATTGTCGTCCCGTTTATAGGCGCATAATTTACTGCGCTCTTTAAATAAAAAAAAACATATTGCGCCATTGACTTTAGACTTTAGACCAGGTTTTGTTGGTCAATGGTGTAGTCTATTTTAGTTGCCTCAAAATAGCAACGCACCAATAATGCGCCTGAACACACCTCGTTTTCAGACCAGAACGCCCATGGGCGCAAAAGTGGGCGCAAATGCATTTGCTATTTAAACAACGTGGCGCTTAACGTGAAAATGATAATTGAGCAGGGTTGAAACTAGCAAAAGACACTTGCGTTGCGGATTACGCTGCATTGCGCCAGGTGTATGATAGAGCTATACGAAATTGTTTTTGAAACACATCCTAATGAATAAAGTGTTACAAGTGCTCAGTTTTCAGATTCATGCAGCAACGCTTCCTTCCTGCTTCCATCATGTACAATCAAAAACCAAGAGATCAGGTATGAAATTCAAAACTCACAGCTGAAAGGTTAAGGCTGCAATCTACTTTTGTCTTTTTATTGCCGTCTGTGTTTGAAACATAACATTTCTAGCAGTTATAGCCTCGGCACTGCTGCTCTGAGCAGATAAATCAGATGTTTGGTATATGTACAGTATGAGTTCTGTGATTACTGCATCCGAGCGGATCTGATTAAATGAAGCGTCTGCAGCAAATAAATACTTCAATCCCTTAGGAACTCGGAGTCACACATTGTAAAACTGTATAATGTATACAAATGTATAAAATTGAGGCTAAATTTTCCAAATATATTCACGTTTCTAAAAAGCGAGACATCAGAAGAGCTACTCATGCAGTCACAGTGACTCTTACTGACACTTGAAAGTTTTGCAAATGTCACAATCACAAAAACATTGTTTTAAGTCCACTAATAAACTTACCAACACTTATGCACATGCAAAATCTAGTGAAAAATGTGCAATGTATAGAAGTAATTACATAGTAGTTACACTTTATTTATTTTGGCATCATAGACAAGGCATATAAATTCAGTTGTCACTTTACCTTTTAATGCTTATTCTTGTTCTGTACACACACACTTCAGTAATTTATGGGAGTGACAACCGCATTCTACTACCGCATTAATTCCCGCAAAATGCAGGTAGTGACAACCGTATTTACAAAATCTCTGTGCAGTGTGTACAGAACCAAACTGAACAACTAATTGTCAATGAAATATTTAAACTTGCGTGCATCATGGACATGACAGGTCTTTCTTCTGAAAAAATAAATGCCTAGAAGAGGAAAATGTCTTGTGAATGTGCGGTAAAGAAAATGACAGAGGCACAAGCATTTGCTTATTAGTGTTGCCAGATCTTGCATGAAAAAGAAAACAAAACAAGACAAAAAGACTGAAATAAACTGAAATAAATCCAAATGCTTTACCTCAGCATTAAAAATGTTGGGACTGGCATCTTCCCACTTTATTAACACAAAAACGTATTAACACAAGCGCCACAAATGTAAGCCCCAAAAACACATGGCATGTCAACACCACTGCAAAACAGAGCTCTGTGAAGCAGCTTCACAACTGCATGACACAAACAAGCCAAGACTGAGGTTTATTGCAAAACATAAAGCTGTAATATTATTTTGATCAAAGCAGTAAACGATAACCACGCAACACAGCAGAACATTGCTATGGTTACCTTTGTGTCAAAATATCGCGATTGAGTCTTGTTCGATCATTTAGGGCAGGGGTTCTCCACAGGGGCGTTTTTAGACATAAAGCTCTAGTAGGGCACAGGCCCCCCAATACTTTTTCTATGATTAGAAGTGTGCACAATACACTATACACATTTCCCTTGCTTAACCCACTATTCCTACACCGCAAGTACTGAGAAAGGCAAACTTGTATGTAAACCACTGATCTATATTAATGACTGGATTGCGCATGACGTCACAACTGTGAAGCCACCGCGCCGCCATGTTGGTATACCCAAACATTCTATTAAATCAATGGACGCGATCAGATTTTAATGATAAAACATCACTTTACTAGTCTTCGTTTTTATATCTGAAGTTACCCTGTACATTATTACAACACAAACGTCCCATGCATGTACATAGTTATTCAACACATCCTCACCCCATGTCGTCAATATTTGACGACACTTGACCATTCGTCAATATGTGATGGGGAGGGTATACCTTTTGCGTCATTTTTTGACGAACTGGGGACTTCAATACTATTACGTCCGTTGCATTCTCTTTCCTATTTTCTTACCATTTTCGCGTCGGTTTAGGGTTAGATTACGCAAAATTAAACAGTGTACGCGAAATTAAACAGTTGTCACCTGGCGTTGGGGTTAGAGTTAGGTACGACAGTTGTCACCTGGCGTTGGGGTTAGAGTTAGGTTTGGGTAGGGATGTCATTATGTAAATCTAACCCTAAACCGACGCGAAAATGGTAAGAAAATAGGAAAGAGAATGCAACAGACTTAATAGTATTGAAGTCCCCAGTTCGTCAAAAAATGACGCGAAAGGTATACCCTCCCCGTCACATATTGACGAATGGTCAAGTGTCGTCAAATATTGACGACATGGAGTGAGGATGGGTTGAGTTATTTACTGAAAGTCGTACATTTTAGTTTTTAATCAGTTATTATACATTCATCTTCATTACAGTATCAGATCAGCAGACAGACCGCAGCATATTTAGTATTAATGACAAACGTGCTCATTCTGAAATCTAAATAAATAATCATGCTTTGCACCGTATGTGCATGCAATAACTTGCTGGTTTTATGTTATCTAAACTTACAAGTTACCTAAACTTATTTAGAGAAATAACGCTGACCGTGTAGCTGAATGTCAAAAAACGTTATTTATACTCGTGTCATTAACAGAACGCAGCAGACACACTCACCTTACAATTTTTTATAAATTTTTTATAAATCCATTTTCCTGCCCGATTAAAACCTGATCTCACAAATTTCCGTGGCATAGTCACAGAATTTTGTGCTCATTTTTCCGTTCTCACGGATCTCCACATTTTTCCGTGGCCCTGCTACGGACTGTCTTTTTCCGTGGCATTCTCACGGATTGGTTACTCAACTGTTTTGTCCTATTTTCTTACCATTTTCACTTCGGTTTAGGGTTAGGTTTACATGAAATGACATCCCAACCCAAACCCAACTCTAACCCCAACGCCAGGCAACAATTGTTTAAAATTTAGAAAATATAAAAGAATAAATCAGAAAAAATAGTATAAACCAATATTTAAAGTGACATACTAACGCAAACACCAAATCTAACCCTAAACCAAAGCGAAAATGGTTTGAAAATAGGAAAAAGCAGTTGAGTAACCAATCCGTGAGAATGCAACGGAAAAAGACAGTCCGTAGCAGGGCCACGGAAAAATGCGGAAATCCGTGCGAATGCCACGGAAAAATGAGCACAAAATTCCGTGACTATCCCACGGAACTTTGTGAGATCATGTTGATTAAAACATAAACATTGCAAATAACACCAGAATTAACAGTTCATTTACGTTTACATATCCTAAAAATAATCTTGCGTGACTGATATGCTGTAAAGCGGGTGAATTTAAAACATGATTTTGAATGGAAGTCAATAACGCTCTCTGCCGGTTGGGTATACCAAGATGGCGGCTCGAACTCTGCGCTGGCTTCACCTCACGCTGTTACATTAAGCGTTCTATGCGCAATCCAGTCATTTATATAGACCAGTGATGTAAACATATTTATTGAATTATCCTCAACATACTTAACATGAACATTAATAACATGTTTTATGGATAAATAACATGCATAAAAACATAAAAGCAGAGAGAAAAATTATATGGCATTTGCATTATTCTACATTAAAAATTTTAATAACAAATAATTAAATATTTTTCAAAATTTCAACTTGGCTGCAAGTTAAAATAAAGAAAACTTTGCAGCTAAATCCAAACTTAGTTGCCTCATTTTTTAAGCATTAAACTGTACCGCCTATTCTTCATTTTGGCAAAATGGTCAATCACCTGACTCAATTTGCAAAGTTCTTCCCTTTCAACTGACAAGAGAACAAGATGGCGTAGCCTGTCTTGTCCCATTGTGCATCTCAGCCATGTGTGGAGCCGTCTCAGCACACTGAACGACCGTTCACAACTACAGCTATTGACTGGAATTATCAGAGAGATCTGCATAACCTGTGTCAAGCTTGGGAACATAACTTTATCCAGCAAGTTGAAAACACATTGTATATCCTTAATGGAAAGGCTTTCATTTTTGTTTTAGACACTAAAACCTCCTCTGGTCTTAGATCCACATTGTAATGATCTGCAAGGCCTCTGAGATGCTCCACACAAAGAAAGCTATCTGATCAAGGATTACAGGCCTGAAGACCTTTCAAATTCTGTTCATTAAGAGATGAAAAACGTTGATCCATCTCACCAACCATTCTGTCAAGGCAGGGTAGATACATGTTCCTTTTTGGCTTCTCTGCATTACTGAGGTCACTTACTGTTCCACAACTAGAGTCCACTACATAAACATCCATGCGTTTCTGCTTTTGCCTTTGTCTAGTAGCAGTACATGGCTCTGGGATCTAATTAGCTGCACAAATGGTCTTGACAGTGTCATAGAGCATAGCAGCTTTCTCGTCTGTGCGCATCTGCCATAATATGTCACACACAGCTCCTTGGTACTCAGCAGCTTTAGCAAGGTCTATTGTTTTACTCTGCAAATATATGTGCAGATTATCAGTTACAGAAAGAACATGCAGAACATCATCAGTAGGTAAATTGTGAAAAATCTGCTAAGTTTGGCATGGAGCCCTACTGCCATGGAGTTGTTGATGCTGGAAAGACACTGAAGAACTGCAGGGAGATTCTGTAAGATAGCATTTACAGACCGCAGCTGACTTGACCCCGGGTCTGGCTGCACAAGTTTGGATGGCTGTAACCCCAGCTGATTTTAGACATCTTTGAATATTTGATGATTTATAAGTGAAACACTACTCTGAAGCAGGTAAAAGAGATCCTTGGCCTCCGGTATGGCCTGACAAGTATGACATAAAACTAGGTTAAGTTGATGTGCATAGCAATGCACATAAACGGCCTCTGGATGGTTTGCTTTAAATCTGGCTTGTACGCCACCAACAGCCCCACACATAACTGCTGCGCCATCATATGACTGTGTGCTGTTTGAACGGGCTGAATAGGACTGTAAAAAAGGATCAAACTGTTTTAAGAGATTCAGACACTCCAGAAAATTCCCCTGGTTGTGGCTGGAGCTTCCTTCTTCATGACCACGGAAGGGAATATTTTGCTTGGCCAGGAATTGTGTCACAGCAACAATACGGTAAGGTGCTCCCGTCTGTCTTTTATTTCAGATTCATTTGCTGAGTACAACTGTTCAATTACTGTGCCATGAGCAGCTCTGGATTTAAAGCTATGCCATAAAAGCATGCTTGCTTTATGGGCAGGTGTTTCTCATGCTCTCTAAAGAGATCTAGAGCTTTTTCCAATTTGTTAAGCCAGTGCTAACAAAGGTGTCATGTTTCACATTTTTACCAAACATCCTACATGAAAATCAAATATAGAATATTCCAGCCAGGGAAAACTTCCAAACCAATTTGAATTAAACAATCGCTTTTTTAACCCAAAGTTGTGCGGAGCATATTGGGACAATTTAGCCTATTTTGGGCCACAATGTTTTTCTCCAAGGTCACTAATTTTACCCTCTATATTGTGACCGAATTTTAAATATATAATGCATCGCAGATGTGCAGTGTGCAACACCATGTTACTGCATCTGAATGAACAAACATTCTATTTGACTTTGTGACGTGATTGCTGTTGCAATATTCATTTAAATGGGCTTTTAGATCATGCATCTTAAATTAGCATTTTTATTTATACAGATTTATAAGATACATTTTATGTGAAAAAACTAGATTTTTCATTTAAGATGTCTACCACTGCCTATGCAACCCACCAGATGGGGCTCCCACTGATTGAGAATCACTGATTTAGGGGATTTATCAACAAGTGTTCTTTTTGAGAAAACTGTATAAATTTCACATTGATAAAACACCGTTGGTTTTGTTTTATCGTGCTTACATTGAACCGGTACTGTCATTTACTTTTGTGTCCTGGTATGGAAATTTATCTGTTAAAAAAGCTATTAACCAAATTGTAAAATGGGCTAGTAAGTTGATTGGGGAGCCGTTACTTACCCCTGCTTTACTGTATACCAGGCAGGTACAGCAAATGGGTGTTTCAATTTCAGTAGACAGGCATCACCCGCTGTATAATGAGTCTCAGTATCTCCCATCTAATTGACGATTTAAAGTACCGCACTGCACAGCAAAACAATTAAGGAACAGCTTTGTCCCAGTAGTGATTACTGTAATTATATGAACAATATTAAGACATAATAAGAGGTATATTTTTATTCCTTTTTATTTATATATTTTATATATGTTACTGTTTTATAGTGTTGTTTCATATTGTTTACTATATGTTTACTATACCTAATGTACCTATGGGTACAAAATAAAGGAACTTGAACTTTTTAACTTTTTAACACATTTAAATGCGGTTGTCACTCGCGAAAGTTTGCAGTTTGTAGGAGGCCATTATGAATGTTTAGACCCTTCTGTAACAGAACTTTAAAAACTGTCATTCTGTCTACAAAATCTGAATCTATGCAGTGTCTTGTTTGTTGACATTGTTGGACCACAGTTGTCATTAAGTTGTCATTCAGATTCTTCAAACAAATATGGATTTATTGAGGTTTTTATTTCTTTTTATGAAATAGCCTGCTGTGCACCTTTTTTTTTTTGCACAACAAAATGTCCTTCCAGCTCCAGAAAGAAAGGACATTCAACATCTTGTTTGAGTAAAAGTTTTAGATTATTTTGTTCACTAGTTTTTTGAGTATTTCTAAATAAAAACAGTAACGTTTATTTGTTACATTTTTTATTTTGCCTATTTGAAGTCTATTTAAAAACTCAAAACACACAGTAAAGATCAATATTTTTTTATTTATTAAAATCCATTTGTTTTTCTAAAAAAAAATAAAAAATATATAAATGAGACCTTGTACACTGAAAAAAATGATTCATTGAATTTAATCAATTTTTTTAAGGTAAGCGGTTGCAATCAATTTATTTAAGCTACATTTAAACAAAAAAGATTAGTAAAGTAAAATAAAATATAAAGCTTTTGTTTAAATGTAGCTTTAATAAATTGATTGCAACCACTTACCTTAAAAAAAATTGATTAAATTCAATGAATCATTTTTTTCAGTGTACATGATGATAGGACATTATATAACAGTTCGAATTTGACAGTAAAATAACAGGAGAATGCAGCATGTAGCCCAGAAGATGAATTGCATTTTGTTGCAATGCGCATACGTTGAACGTATGTGTACACGTAAAGATAAAGAAACAAACTGTGTTACGAGATTAACAGGCACCACATGCACCTTTCTGTTTGTTATCATTCCAGCACAAAGACTAAATTTAAAAGCTTGTATCTTGATGCATCTTTCAAAAATAGCCAGATTTTGCTTTGGAAGACAATTGATCGTGATCATGTCATTTTACCAATTTGCCTTTTTAAACAGCTTCCATAATGACTCTAGGGCCTCTTGTGCGATCGCTATGTCTTGGGAAAAATGATTTTGAGTTTAAATATTAAATGAGTGTGGCCTGTGGTTTTTAAATCAAATTAAAATTAGTTCACTGGTTATTTAAGAACTCTATAAACCCGATGAATCTATGAATGCATGTTCCATTTGCCTTTTTCCAGTGAATGGTATTTATGTTCTATTAATTTGGTAATATTAAGTATTAATTGCATGTTAATAAATTGTTGTCTTAATAGTTTTAAGACAACTGGGCATAGCATTCTACATTGCAGGACACTGCTGTCATTTCATGTCAGCTACGCATCTATTGTTAAAACTGCTATTTTGCTATTCTGCTGTTGTATGTCTAAATAAGTGGGTGGCAGAAAAAGCTAAGATCATCTTTCAAAAGTTACTCAGAGACAATGGAAGTGAGACAAATCTATCAAATGTTCAAATTCTCTCTCGTCAATCTAGCACCTATTTTAATCCAGCCAAGAAATCCAGTGAGAGTTTAGCTCAAGACACTTTGACCCTAATTCTAACTACGATTGGAACTATTTTTATGGTTAACTGTTGACTTAAGATGTGGATGCTATGGATAGAAAACTGATCCCCAGAATGACACTTTATCAACAGTGAGCAGATGTTAAAGCAGAGACACCGTATTTTTTACTTTCGGACTAAATGATCTCCCTAGATAGCTTCAGCTTGCTGCCGACCGCCCTGACATGGTTTAGTGTCCTCTGGTTATAGATAAAGAATAGCAAATTCCGTCTATAACTCTTTTTCTATTCACGGTTTTGGAGATGATTAGACAATTTTAAGTGAAACCTCACAGGACTCCTACAACTGAACTGCATGGTTTTTAAGTGGCCCAAATTGCATTGTACCATAAATTGTAATTGAGTCGTTTTGAAGGCAGATTGCCCATCTTATGCCTAATTTCTAATGCAATCAATTGTGGGGTCCTCAGGGCAAGATCATTGCTATAGAGAGGAGTACACTGACACTTTCAAGAGAGGAGATGATGAGTTTACTACAGTAGGCTTGAGTGTGCTGATAGTACATTGGACAAAAATGAAAATTCAGTCATCATTCCCTTATGAAGTTCCAAACCGGTTTGAGTTTCTTTATTTTGTTGAACACAAAAGAAGATATATTGATAAGTGATGGTAACCACACAGTTAAGTTCCATTGACTTTCATATTATTTGTTTATTGTATTATTGAAATCATTTCGTCAGGTGTGTGGTTTCTATTATTTATCAAAATATGTTATTTTTTCAACAGAAGAAAGAATCTCAGACCGGTTTAGAATAACATGAGAGTAAGTAAATTATGTCTCATGTTGTGTGCAATACATATGTTACTCAGAATTTATGAAATGTTAATTAATAATATTTTTTTATTTATTATGACGGAAATCAACATGCACTGTAAATCTGTGATTTCAAACAAACCTAACTCTTTCACGCCATGGATAATCTGTATGTCATTCATGACGAAACACATTTATTCATTGCCATTGAATTTTTATTTTTATTTTAAGAAACATACCCACATTTTATAAAATAGAATGAATGAAAGGAGGCAGGGCATATAGGAGCAACAACAATGTATGGTATGTTGAAATAATGTGTTTTTTTTATTACAAACCACGCAAACACATTTTATTACAGCAAACACACACACACACACACACACACACACACACACACACACACACAAGTATACTGTAACTAACGAAAAACATTACTGTACTTACAAATAAATGTACAGTATAATTATTTAGTATTTACAGGCAAGTTAGGGTAAATGACAGGTATTTATAGTGTACATATATGATAACTAATATCAAACACTACTGTACTTACAAATTGTACATACATGATAAGTATGTGGTATCTGTAGGCCAGTGTAAGTTAATGAAAGGCACATATGGTGTATGTATAACTAGAAACACTAGTGTACTTACAAATTGTATATACACGATAAGTGTGTGGTACCTGCAGGCAAGTATAAGTTATACTTATACCATACGTATATGATAACTAAGAACAAACATGACTGATGTGCCATTTTGGTACTCAGACTCAAAGTGTTGATTTTTACACAGTTATTACATAGGACCTACCACCTAAGATATAGCATCATATACATGTCACTATGAGGCAAACCCAACCATTGATTATCATACGCATTAACTACTGGGTACATTCACTAGTAAGTCCATGGTAACTGCATGGAAACATGACTGTAAAATAAAGTTTGGCTTTTTACACTGTTATTACTTAGTACCTACCACCTAAGATATAGCATCATATACATGTTACTGTGAGGCAAACCCAACCATTGACTATCATACGCATTAACATGGGTACAGTAATGGCACCAGTTAATTACCTTGTAGATACCTAAAAGTAAGTACCACACATTTGTCGGTAAGTACAACTTATTTACCATATATGTACAAGGTAAGTGCACGTACTGTAAAATAAAGTGCTAACGAATTTAGTACTGACTTTATAAACCATGACTTACACACAGGGTTTGTGCGGTGCAGTGGTCACATGAAGATGTGTGACCAATATGTTACAGTGTGACCTTTTCAGGGGGAGGAAATACATATCAGTATCACACAATCCTGATTTGTATATTAACAATAATAAAAGCAATTTGTTTTTTCTTTTGATATATTGAATGTTTACATATTTATACAACATTATCTGGGAGCCATGAAATTTAAAAATGCTTACTGGAAACTCATGCTCATGTTATAAAATTTCGCACCTGTGAATTCATATCACATGAAGATGTGTGACCAATATGTTACAGTGTGACCTTTTCAGTGGGAGGAAATACATAACAGTATCACACGATCCTGATTTGTATATTAGCAATAATAAAAGCAATAATAATGATACAAGCACATAGGAATTTTGCATGCATACAGTATGTGTCTGCAGCATAAGCCGTATTTATCCATGAGGATGTAAAAGTGAGAATCAACATCAAAGAAGAGGTCAAGATGAAAATCTGTTCATCATTTGTGAACAAAAGGACAACAAGGTGCTAATTACCCTAATGTTTCTCAAATTAATTAAGGGTGTCTAATTAAGGGGGGTTTAAGAGCTGAATAATTACACGCCAGTAGGCGGTAAACCCTTAAGAAAGAGAATACTACCTCAGTGTGAGTATAATTGGAAAAGTGAGTCTATCCACCATTATTCCTAATTAACATCTCCCTAGAAACAGATTTTCAATGTTATATTTGATCTTGGTGTAATTAAGTTTACAAAGACTGGGGGCCAGTGTCCTTCCAAATACAGTCACTGAGAATGCTATGGCATTATTTAATCTGCCTACTATGTGCAGACTTTCATTCAAATTTAAAGAAAGGGCAAATAAACACTCTTTAAAGATTAAGCTGCTAAGGGGGGTGTAGGTGACATTTTGAAAATTCTTCAGGGGAGAAAATGAACACAGTAGGTCACTATGTACAATTTGTAACCAGTCTGAATGTTGACAGTCAAGCAAACTCGCAGTGATTTTTTATTGTTTCAATGAAAAGGCTATTGATTCCTTGTGCTACCTCTGTATACTCAAAGGATTTTCTAAGCATTTCTCAAACTGGTGTACACTACAACACCATAAATATAGAGGAGCAGTCTTTTATCTTTACAAAGAAAAAAGACATATATTTTGCAAAGGAAGTTAGTCTTGTATGATAGAACACTTATTACGGGGAAGTAATAGAGTAACCTTGAATTACAATATCTGGTATCAGCAACCATCACACAACCTGGCCACCAAGGTTGACAAACAATACAGTATATTCTTGAATTTTAAAAGATGTCCTTTCTTAGACGTTTTTCTGTATCTACAGTATCCTATTGGAAATTACAAGGGCAGTCCCACTTGAGGTTATGTGGAACAGTGGTTTTAAAGGCTATCTGTACTTGTACGATTTTTTTCATTGCATTTGCTTTTATTAAGTTAAACAAACCTGCTTAGACCACAAAGATTTAATATTAGAACAATACAATTTGACTAAGCACTATATTCAATAACCATAGCATATTTGTTTAAGGAACCCTACAATTTTAAGTGTCATTTACATAAGAATAAATAATAATACCTCTCACATTTCATTTCATATTTGGTGTCCAAAAAACACAGGTTTGACTTCAGTGATCCCAAATAGCTTTGCCGTAGCCTGGTAATACCATCCTCTGCCATTTTGCTTCGCTTCATAGACAGAGTCTGGCTGGGCATAATTGACAATCGTTTTCCTTCTAGTGGGAGGGGCTTGTCTGAAGTTTAAAATCATTGGTCTAGACGTAAGCCAATCACATAACGTTTGGTTATGATGCGCGTTATGCGCCGGCTTATTGAATTTCTGCTGTAAAATACACGTATGATGTGAAAACAAAGCTATCGAGTGAAATACCGAAGTTAACATGGCTGTGAACGACTTTTGCAGATTATGTAAAGTAAATCGGTCCAGAGCTAGGTAAACACTATCCTTACAGTGTCTTTCCACTCACGTCTAAGTGGAAGAATGCCCCTCTCTCCTCTCAAACTCTTTCACCAGACAGCAATAACCACATTAAATCGACCTTATTTTCTGATTAATCAGGAACGTCACCAAAGAATGTTTAACCACGCGTCCTCCACCATTAACTGTGAACAATGAAATTCCCTTTCATGGTTTCTTGATTGTTGTGCACGTCAAGCTGTGCTGCATACAGTTTCTCTCTGACGATCGGTAATAGTTGATAAATTAAACTTTTCCCAAAACCTGTCGGGAGTGGGGCAACAACATAATCTCCATTCAAAATGTTTAACAAAAACTTTTCTTGTTCGAGCTTAAGTTGGCAAGTGCCGGTTCTCCACAACAAAGTGAATAGCTTTCTGTGCCTCCATGTCCACAACCGTACATTCGGCGCTGCCGCTTAGCGTCTACGTCACGGCTCTCAGCCCACCCTCTTTTTCTTTGATTTGACGGCCGTCTCGATGCCGGAGGAAAACGGTTTGAATTGGAGGTATCTCAGACTGAGTACAGAAGCGTAATGAAATTTAGCGAAAGTACGAAGTCTGACGTAGTCAGGCTAGCTTTGCCGTGTGTCTTGTAACATATTACTATGCTAATATACAGAATTAATAATGGAA
The DNA here is from genome assembly GCF_027580225.2 of Misgurnus anguillicaudatus. NCBI lineage: Eukaryota > Metazoa > Chordata > Actinopteri > Cypriniformes > Cobitidae > Misgurnus > Misgurnus anguillicaudatus. Next base: position 7,779,411 of record NW_027395278.1, read on the forward strand.
AATTACTGCTACCATAAAGGGAGAGATTTTTAGAGAATAACAGCCTACATTGTGTTCTGTTCCTCAGAAGGAAGGAGAACAGAAAGTTTACTCTTCACATTTACTGATTTTATGGAAATTCTGGCCTTTAGCCTTGAATGTATTTTCATACAGGTTTGGAACGAAATGAGAATGAATCAGTTATAACAGATATTTCTGTTCCTTTATATAGCTTTAGAATAACATAAACTTTGTTTGACAAGCTATAAGGACTTTTTCTTTGTGGCAGACATAAAAATGAAAAATAATATCAGTTTGAAAAACTCAAGAAACTCAAAATGCCTACGAAATGTATTGCATTCCATAGGTGTTTGCATTATTTAGAGGCCACTGCTTGTCTCATATATCTTGTATGCATCAGTTTCACCCAGGCCTGGATTGGCCATATGGAGGACCGGGAAAATTCCCAGTGGGCCGGTTTGTTTTTTGGCCACGAGGGCCAGTGTTGTCATGCCACTGGGTTAAAGGTTACTGTCCCTATGCTGCCAGTACTCACAGCAGCCCCACTTGCGTAATTTGCGGGTGAGAGATATCCCCACCGCTTTAGGCCCAAGTTGATTGAGTCCCAAGTCCAGATCTCTTACTGGAAGAATTCTTGCATTAGGATCCATTAACATTAAACACATGGACAACGCAGGACACGCCACTTTCTTCTGCTTTTTAAAGCGCTCAAGTTTTGTTTCAGACATGTCGATATTTGAGTGTGCTTGCCTCACATCTAGATTTAAAATAAACTTGAGCGTGACTTGATACAAACTGTCTCTGAAAGGAAAATCGTACAAATCGTATTTTTTAAATCTAAGTCATAGATGTAAAAATGAAATGTCTATTGCACCCGTAACAAAAATCTATTTTTATGCAAAACTCATCAGTATATAGGAAAAAGTAAGTTTCATATGAATTTGAATATCAAGTAAAACAAATTGTTGAAAATCAATTCTATATTTGTTTTACACAAGGTAGCCCTGCCTTACATTATTCAGGAATATACATGATCTAAGTACTAAAAAATGGTAAATACATAAGGATTTTTATATTTCCATCTGTTTCCCCCGTATACTTAGTAAATCTTGCTTGTGTAATGTATATCAGGGGTTTACAAACTTTTTCTACCCAACAGGTAATCTCAAGACCCACCATTTTAAAAAAATATAGGCGAAAACACAAACACATTTGTTCCCTTTCAAAGTTGAATTGAATAATATTAAAATACCTTATGGTAGAGCTGCACGATTATGGCAAAAAAATCATAATTGTTTAGGCTACTGTATTTGCACTGAATTGGAAATGATATATTTGAAAAATACAATGAATTGCAAGGCTACAGTGAACAAAGCACTATTGCAGACTTATGTAGGCTACTGAGAATTTAACTATATTATTTTAATATAGTCAGTCATGAACTAAAGTGGGCTGGTCTAAGGCATGAAACTCCATAGCTGAAAATGAGTCCAACTCCGCCCTGGTTCAATCGAATCATTTGGTCCATGCTGCACGCTGACCATGGCTTGTGGTATCACCCTTATAGCTCAAACCCACATGATCCTCTGGCATCGTTGTCCTCTGTAATAAATTATTTAAGGAATTCATTGTCCTGTACAAATTTCATCATTAAGCAGTGGGCTGTCAGTCAAAACTATATTATTATCCACGCACTGAAATTATGGACTTCACAGTTCATTGCATCACATTACTGTAATCATCCCGCTTGCAGACAGCAGCCAACTCCATTCTCCAAGCAAAAAAAAAAAACATATCTTAACGTTACACGGCACATCAGACAGAGTACAGGGCAAATGGATAGGTATGACTGGGCTTGGACTGTTTCATTTCATCTGGGAAATTACTTTGGGGTCATGAGAGAATTTATGGATAAACCCACAGCCAGCTGGGATTCATAGACAATAAAGGACATTGCCCTAAATGCAATTGTCCCTTTGCTAAACTCCACCCCACTGGATACTGTTGCCACTCAAACCAGCTTTACTGAATGTCCAATAGGAATTACATTTTTTTGTAATTTCATAAATTGGTAAGAAATGAATGCATATTACTCTTAACTCTTTCACCCGCCAGCGTTTTAAAAAAAGTTGCCAGCCACCGCCAGCATTTTTCATTATTTTCACAAAAGTTTAATGCCTTCCAGCAATTGTGTTTTTATATATATATATATATATATATATATATATATATATATATATATATATATATATATATATATATATATATATATATATATATATATATATATATATATATATTTTTTTTTTTTTTTTGCTTGGAGAATGGAGTATATATATAAACATACAATATATCAAATGATAGACCAGACCCTCTGCTTTCAAGCAAAAAAAAAAAAGTTTCATCCTACCTTTATTAAGTTTCTTTTTTTCACCTCTCAAGCATGGGTAGGTTTCTTCAAAAACACAAAATTTTCAGCAAAAAGCAGAGATAATTCCATTTTTGTGAAGGACTTTTGAATGAGATCAGATGCAGAGCGATCTGTAAAACATACACAGAGGTCTTTCTCCTTCACGTGAGGCGTTAGTTCCAGGTTGTACAAGTTGCGGAAGTGATATAAGTAACATGATGAAATAAGTAACAACCAAGGAAATTCCCAAATTTAGTTTCTCAGAAAATTAGAATATTACTTAAAACCAGTACAAAGAAAGGATTTTTAGAAATCTTGTAAGTATGAACAGGAAAAGATGGGGCTCCTTTTGCCTGAATTGCTACAGCAATACGGCGTGGCATGGATTCGATCAGTCTGTGGCACTGATCATGTGTTATGAGAGCCCAGGCAAAATTTTACTGTCATCAGAGAACATAACTTTGGACCACTCAGCAGCAGTCCAATCCTTTTTGTCTTTAGCCCAGACAAGACGCTGTCTTTTGTTCAAGAGTGGCTTGACACAAGGAATTGACAGCTGAAACCCATGTCTTGCATACATCTGTGCATAGAGGTTCTCCAGCCGCGGTTCACTCTTTGTAAATCTCCCCCTAATTTTTGAATGGGTTTTGTTTCACAATCCTCTCCAGGGTGCAGCTATCCCTATTGCTTGTTCACTTTTATTAGCACATTTTTTCCTTCCCTTCACCTCTCTATTAATGTGCTTGGACACAGAGCTTTGTGAACAGCCAGCCTCTTTTGCAATGACCTTTTGTGTCTTGCCCTCTTTGTGCAAGGATTCAATGGTTGTCTTTTGGACAACTGTCAAGTCAGTAGTCTTCACCATGATGGTGTAGCCTACAGAACTAGACTGAGAGGCCATTTAAAGGCCTTTGCAGGTGTTTTGAATTGATTAGCTGATTTGAGTGTGGCACCAGGTGTCTTCAATATTGAGAGATACTGAATTTGGAATTTTCCCTAGATTTCAGTTATAATCATCAAAATAATAATAAGAAATAAACATTTGAAATACATCAGTCTGTGTGTAAAGAATGAATATAATATAGAAGTTTCACTTTTGAAAAACGCTGTGTTTCCTTGCCATTCTTCTGGCGTGCCTGTACACACGCTTCAGCATATGCCAGATACAGTAGGCATTCCTTTCCACCTTATTTATGCTCTCGGGCTTCCGCCTATAATGGTATGCGTAACCAGTGGTCGAATTTGATATACATACTCAGACACTGTCACGCTGCAGGCATTCCCAAAGCATCACTACGGCAATGCAGCAGGAGTTCCCTTCCCACGGAAACAAGGGTTACATACATAACCCGAGACATTTTATGTAGTACTGACAAGAACAAAGTCCTGTAATAAAGCGAGTGATTGTATCCCATTAAGATTAAATGGAAAATAGTATATAATAAAGCAATAAGCCCGCAAAGCAGTGGGTAACCAGTGCATTTTATAACAGCTAAGGGGCGTTGTTAGGGATGACGAGACGCGGAGTGCCTAAAACCCCCTTAGCTGTTATAAAATGCACTGTAACCCCACTGCTTTGCGGGGCTTATTGCTTTTATAAAACGGTTACTTCATATGCATAAATTTACTTGGATTTCATAAAATAAAATACAAATAAGTTGTAGTTATATTAGTATAAATATTACTCTTCCGCCAAACAAAGTAGTTCCTCAGAATCAAGTGTGGCTGCAACAGAGGGAATTTCCCAACCAACACAGACGCAGCAAGCACAATGAAAATTTGATTAAAGACTGTGGTGTTTATTTTCATAAATCAACATTCATCTAATTTATACATTAACATTTATATAGTGCAACTTTTGAAGTGATAATCAAATATGCGTGGAAGCATGCTTAACTTTAACTCTTTCCCCGTCACCATTTTTTTAAAGTTGCCACCGAGTTTTAGTTTAATCGCTTTCAGAAAAATGATCTTCTTTAAATAAACATAAAATATCTCAAATGAAAGAACAGATGCTCCGCTTAAAAGAAAAAATGTTCATCCTACCTTCATTTGTTCTCTTATCACCTCTCAAATTTTCAGCGATTTTCTGATATAATTCCATTTTTGTGAAGAACTTTTGTAAAAGATCAGATTCAGAGCCATGTACTACACCAGGGCTGTTCAAATCTTACCCTGGAGGGCCGGAGCACTGCAGATTTTAGCTCCAACCCTGATCAAACACACCTGAGCAAGCTAATCAAGGTCTTCATGATCACTAGACAATCACAGGTGGGTACGTTTGATTAGGGTTGGAGCTAAACTATGCAGTACTCCGGCCCTCCAGGGTAAGATTTGAATAGCCCTGTACTACACTGTGTTTTCAGTGTTGAGTGAATGCGTCAGTGTTTAAGTTGGGTAAGATCGCCATCTAGTGGATAATAGCGGACCTATGAATTTAATGTAGAAACTCCTCAGAGAGTTTTCTCTTTATTTAACCTTACCTGAGGTTCAAGCGGGGTAGGCAAACAGACGGGGTAGGCTGGCCGTGTCTGGATCTCATGTCCGAAAGTATTTTCCATCAAAGAGAATTTTAAAATCACTCCGTTTTTTTTTCATTTTTCAAACTTGTGCCGTTGAACTGATGTAGCAATATCGCTCTCGTAATCATGTGATAAAGCTCTATATTATCATGCTGTGATTAGGCCAGAGGCACAAGGCAGCAGGCTATCTCTCACTCCTACTTGAGCGATTTTGCTTAAATATATATTCATGTTTGCCCACCTAGGATAGCTGCCAGCCCACCCGTCTATGGATGGCAGAACTGGCCCTCAAAGTGAGACCTTTGAAAATAGGGCATTTTATTCATAGACCAATAACCTTTTCATTGCCATTAAAGTAAATCTACTAAACCTAAACATACAAGCCTGATTAGAAATGCTAATTTACAAGAAATCATGTCAGATGCACTTAAATGGTTTTGCATCTGGACTTTTAATTTTTTGTCAGACTTTTAATGGATTCTGCCAACAAACTGGTATTTCAGAATGACCTGAGGCCGGGATTGAGTGGATTTGAAGGGAAAGTATTTAAATGATGTTTAATTCCTGCTTAGAAAAACATTTCTACTGACCTTAAATATTAGACGAGATCTAAAGCTTGTGTGATTAAAAAAAAATGCTAATGTAGAATTGGTCAGATACTGTATGTTATTAAGGTGGGGCTTAACAACAAGTCAATAATCAACATACACTGTTGTTCTTTTTATCAGCCCACCGGTGACAGATTCCCACACACATTCACAGGAGTATGCGTTAAATCAAACATAGATGAAAATAGATGTCCTCTTTGAAATCTCTTGTTGTTGCGCTTTTTTTTCAGGTTTGATATCACAGTGTCAAACATGACGGAGCACCAACTGCTGCTTTGACAGTTGCCTGGTGTTGAGCTCTACTAAACTTACCCTCTGATCTATATTCCTCTATTCGTAGTGTTTGACTTTGATCAAGTAATGTGTGGCTTATGTGGATCCAATTGCAAAAGATGCAGGGAGGGAAAAGTGGAAAAGCAGTGGAGCTTATCCCCAGTAGTCAACACTGTGGAAGTGGGGATCATTTTAATTTAACCAGGAATAACCCTGGTATTAATTTGACTGGCTTAGAACTTAAATCTCTGTTCAGCATGTATGAGAAAGATTGTGTTAGGATAAAAAGAAGAGATAGATAATTATATATATGTAATACATATACAGTCGTGCTCAAAATTATTCATACCCTTTATAAATATGACTAAAGAAGGCTGTGAAAATAAATCTGCACCGTTAATACTTTTGATCTTTCATTTAAAAAAATCTACAAAAATCCAACCTTTCATTGGAGGATAATAATTTTAATTTTAATACATTTATCTCTAAAACACACTGCTCAATACCCTTTTATTCAATACTTTTTGCAACCTCCTTTTCCCAAGAAAACAGATCTAAGTCTTCACCTATAAAGCCTGATGAGTTTGGAGAACATCTGACAAGAGATCAGAGACCATTCCTTCATGCAGAATCTCTCCAGATCCTTTAGATTCCAGCTCCATGTTGGTGCTTCTTCTCTTCAGTTCATCTCACTCATTTTCTTTAAAGGTTTAGGTCAGGGGACTGGGATTGTCATGGCAGAAGCTTCATTTTGTGCTCAGCGACTTATTTTTGTGTTAGTTTCCGATCATGGCCCATTATATGATTTCTAACAGGGACAGTCAGGTTTGGATTTTTTATCTGTTGGTATTTCATAGAATCCATGATGCCATGTATCTGATCAAGATGTCCAGGACCTCCAGCAGAAAAATGGGCCCACAACATTAAAGATACAGCTGCATATTTCATTGTACACATGGGGTACCTCCTACTATTAATGTTGAGTGTTTGCTGCCAAAAAAGTGATTTTTTGCTTCATCTGACCATAGAACCCATCCAGTTTAAAGTTCCCATAGTGTCAGTTACTTTTCAAATGTTCTATGGTCAGATGAAGCAAAAAATCGCTTTTTTCAATCTTCTCAAACTATTGTTCTTTGATTGACAGCTGCACAGGATGAGCTAACGTTAGCTTGCTTTGCTCCTTTTCAAAATAATATCATAATCACTTTCTACGTCGTATGTTTACCATAGTTACACAAAACAAGCAACAACTAAGCCGAATTATGTTTTAGATATTTTGATCATTTTACATTACTTGAGTTGGAAAACTGGGCTGAAAAACAGTCCTCGAAGTCCTCCTGACAAAAGTGCTGGCTGCATATTCTAATTTTCTAATTCAAATTTTCGAGTAATCTGTAGAGTAAAAACAGTGGTGTGTCAACTGAGGGTCATGAGGTAAACAATAAAAATTATCTCCCGGTGACCTGAATTTGTTGTCCTTACATCCAGGGGTTAAATTGGGATTTGTTATGTGGGGGGGCTCTGCGGGGAGGGGTACTTCAAGGGGTAACATGTTTAATACTGATGATAGCAAAACCTCTGATAGGATTTGATAAGTTTTAGTTTTAAAGCTGTGCCAGAGGTTGACCCAAAATATTTTAAAAAGAGCTTCTGAATTAGGCCTGGCAAACTCGACTCCTTTTAAGGATCCGGGTTAATGTGAGTCACTCACTAAAGTGATCCGGGTTGTGTGAGTCACTTGAATCACTTGAGTCAGTATTGCTAAATCGCCAAGGAAACTCAGTACAGACCCACTTGTAACCGGCTGATCCACGCGACTCGAGATTCTCAGACTCAGAGCCGGAAACATTGCAGACTCGCAGACCATGGGACTCGCTCTACAGATCCACTAACCGGCTGATTCGCGTGGATCTGCCGAAGCCGGTTAGTGGATCTATAGAGCGACTGAAGTCTCCTCAAAAGCAAATCCACAACAAAAGCCTTTCACTTCTGAGATAACATGCTTATGTTTTAGGTTTGGTGTGTATGGTCGACCATTTAAAAAATAGGCCTAATAATAATAGCATAATAATATAGAAAAAACTTTGTCCTGCTTATGCAGCCCCCAGAGGTGGAGAGACAGTTCGCGCTGATCAGCCGGTTACGGATCAGCCGGTTACGAGTTGAAAGATTCTCGAGTCAGAGCAGATTCACAGATCTCTCGAGTTTGCAATGTTTCCGGCTCTGAGTGAGAATCTCGGGTCAATTCGCGGCTCGCACGGATCCGCGGGTCTCTCGAGTTTGCAATGTTTCCGGCTCTGAGTGAGAATCTCGGGTCAGTTCTCGCGCAGATCAGCCGGTTACGAGTGGATCTGTAGTGCGAGCGAAGTCTCATCAATAATGTTGAAAGAGGTTTGTGTGTGTGGTGGCGCTGTTTATGGTTTTACATTGAATTGTAGTAGGACTCAACTGATTCGGGTAAATGACACTAGAGACTCGCGACTCATGAGTTAATTTAAAGATCCGGGTTAAAGATCCGAGTGAGTCGCGACTCAAACAGGTCTATTCTGAATTTTAAATGATGCAAATCTATGAGTTTTACACCCTATATCCATTTGTTGCACATGTCATTATGCACAACTGATCAAACTTTAAAGGAAGTTAAAAGAATCAACCTCCTTGAATAATTCTAGGCATAAGATAGGCTAAAAAGACTCAATTAACAAGAAAAGGTACAACACACAGTACTGTATCATCAACATGTCTTATAAATTAGCCATAGAGATTCCCTATGCTGGTCAGCAACTAGTAAAACAATCGTATAGTTAGGTTTGATTTGTGTAATCAAAATACATTATTTTATTAAGCTATAATAGCTATATCCAGTGTCATCCTTAACATAATGTAATTAGATGAGTGACATACATACTTTAATCCTTTACACGTTTCTAGTCTTCTATGAAGTTTTCTCGACGTGGGCACCATTCTTACCTCTCTCTCTCTGTCTCTCTCTCTCTCTCTCTGTTTCTCTCTCTCTCTTGTCAAATGATACTGCGTGAGAGCGCGTTCTTGAAGTTCTGAGTTTTTTCGCTTGAGTTGCATAACTTGCGCGAAGACGCATTTAAAGGGAAAAGCGCGTGTTTTCGCGGCAATTGCGGCACCCAATTCGCGTCATTGTCATCGCCCCGTGCGAGGACGCGCCTGGTTGCGTCTTTGCATTGACTTTGTATGTAATCTGCTCGCGCAAATCGTTGAACTTGCGTTGGTGAGTATGCCCCATAATGAATGAAAACGCATTATTCCCTTCGCGTCAGTGCACACGCACCAGCGCAGCGAGTACACACGCACAAGCGCAGCGGTACACTGGCAAGAGCAGAGCGCGACCTTCAGCCTATGTGCCGGGGCTTAGCCCTACTGCACAGGTTGTAGTCATCTTTTATCAAAGGTTTTGGTGATTTCCCCTTCAGATACTGTAAAAGCAGAATTACTCCTTGTTGGGTTCATCTACTGGCTAACTTCAAGTTGACTTAAATTGATTTGAGGGCAGATTGAGCGGTAAAAGAAGCTCCATCAGCCGCTGGTCTTTTGTAAATGCTGCTTTGTACATGGATAAACAACATTTCCCTATTTTGATCAAATTTGAGGTAATGTTTAATGTTAAAAAAAGTTGCCCCAGTACATGTCTGTATCAATACACTGAGGTTGTTTAACAGAGCTCTACCTACTTCCCTCTCCTACTGTGAGCTCTATCTTTAATCAGTGTTTGGAGGAGGCGATAGAGACCCACCTCTGAGAAGTACCCCTGCACCTCCGCACACTATGATTACCACTTTTTTTGCCAGACTGCTGCTCTTGGAAATAGCTTCCTTTCATCCTGCAACTGATCTGGTATTTAACAATGGCTGTTAAGATTTGCTTTGAGGGATCCATTTACAAAGGTTGACTTAGACAGAGTATTGTTAACCTGGTAATAATCATGTTTTCAGTTTTAACTAGAGAATTCTGATTAGGTGACTAATTTCACTGTGCTGCCGCATGTTGAAAAAAGCACAAAATAAATCCAACATGCACCAAAGGGCCAACAATTTTCTGCCTCTCAGTATTCCAGAGTTTCAATTGTACAGCAAACAACATACAGTAACAATATAATTGTTTATGTTTTTATTTCCAAGTGCTCAATGTCAAGGCCTGTGATTTTGCCATACAGTAGGCTGCAGGTAAATAAGCAAATCCATCTGTTTTATTTTCAGTTCTGAATATAAAGCACCACAACAAACAGCCCAAGCATTGCAAAATGTGATTTCTATCTCATAATTCATTTGATTAAATGCATACTTCAGTAATGCAGTAATGTCATTCCACTTGTCACCCCTGCAATTTTTATAGGTTTGTTTTTGCATTTTCCAACTCTTAAATTTTCTTTTGTTTTGGCATCTCGTTACTTTATTTTTGTGATCATAATTGGCATTGTAATGCTTTGACATTAACAAGCCTGACAAATAAGGCTTTGCAGACAGGCTTTCCAGAGCACAAGCACCACTGCATGTGACATATAAGCATTTAAGACGGTATACTGTAAGACCGTCTGTGCCCATCAAATAAAAACATTTGAAATACAAATAAAAACTCTGAATTGTCAACACAAGGTAAATATTTAAACAGCATAAATTATTAATTTCCAAATGTTTTAAAATAAATCTATGTTTCTAAAAATGAGGCTGGGACGAGGAGTGCCTTAAATGCCCTTGGATTGATTGCTGTTAATCTTTGTTGTAACATCAAAAAGACATGTGAGTTTATAATACAAATGCAAAACAGTATCATACATGTTTGACCACCTTAATATAATTTGAGTAAAACACAGTAAAACATTTTGGACCCTGTTTTACTTTTTATTAGGGGTACTGTACTGATCAATAGAGTAAGTATAACCTGAATAACCTGAAACAGAATGAAATGTAACAAATAGTATTTCTTTAAAAAACTGTTTATGGTAATAAACAGTTTTTAATAGCTGCATTTTGCTATTTGTCATGATTATGAGTTAAATCACTTAATAATAATAAAACATAATATATAAAATAATATAAGAAAATAATATAGATTAAGATGGGACCATAACAGCCTGATGTTATAGTCTCATCTTAATCTATATAATTTTTTTAACATTGCATCACTTCTGTATTTATTCTTAACGTCACTTCAGCATCTATGGCTATATTCATGGCGAGAACCGGTTAAAGGTCCCGTTCTTTCTGTGTTTTTGAAGCTTTGATTGTGTTTACAGTGTGCAATATAACATGTGTTCATGTTTTACGTGTAAAAAAAAAACGTGGTATTTTTCACACAATTTACTTATCTGTATGCAGCTGTTTTCACTGTCCTAAAAACCGGCTGATGTCTTCTTTGTTCTGTGAAGTCCCTCCTTCAGAAATATTTTACGAGTTCTGATTGTGTAGTTTGTTTAGTGTGTTATGATTTGACAGCAGCTTTGCTTAGCAGAGCCGTTTGAGCCTAGCCTGGCTCTGCCCTCCTACGTGCTTCCGCTTAATTTTCATTTCGCTTCAGTACTACTTCTGGGACTGCTGTGTAGAGTTTCGTTTTTCCTGCAAAAATCTGCAGGTCCAATCATCGAACAGAGGGGGGGGGGGGTCGGTGGCTAAGAACGATGACGTTGAGGTGGTGCGTCAGTTTGAGTTGTAGTTCAGTATGAAGACGGAGAAAGACGTGAGAAAAGCTATTCGGTCTGTTGTTGCAAACTGACGAATATACAGAAGGTAAAGCCGGAGCAAGAACAATATTTGCTAAGTTTTGTTTGTCTGATCATTTGGACTTGTTGTTTCTTTCCGGCCAGTTTCGGAGCATGATACGTCACGAGCACACGTTAGCGATTGGCTATGGCAGATCCTGAATGACTCTGGGCAGATCCAATAGTTTTAAACGTCAACAGAGGACCCTCCTTAATGGAAGTAACGCTTTGCAATGGAGCGTGGCCAGACTCTCTGTACAAATGAAATGAATGTATGAGAGTCTGGTTGGACCAGGCTAGTTTGAGCCAAAGCTGGCGACTGATGTATTACTGTGGCCGGAGTTTAGTTAAAAACTGTTTTCTTGACGTCATTCCATCGGGAAGTAGAGGGCTGTAGTCCAAACCGGCCGTTCGCTGTAGGCTTTTAAAGGGGACTTCTGTTAAAGAAAATATATCACCTAGCAGCGAACTTTGAGCTTTATCATTTCCCAGGTATTATTTATGCTCTAACAGCAACATTACACACTAACTAAAGTTTGAAAAATGGGATCAGGAAGAATGTGACCTTTAATCCATACACAAGTTGATCATTACAAGTTAATCTATACACAGATTATGGGAGGGGCAATTTGGTATCTCCAATACACATAACTTTCATGTTTTTTGGCCTGTGGGAGGAAACCAGAATATGTGGAGTAAAAACTCAGGGAGAATATGCAAACTCCACACACCTGAATAGCTGGAGTTCGAACAGTGCCACTGAAATAAATCTGAAACACTTTAATTTATTTAAATGACATATTCATCACTATTTATTACTATTTAGCAGTTAATAACCTGAAGTGTTTTTGCACATATAAATTAGCCCACCAAACCCAATGTGCTTTACTAAATTTAGAGGTCATACTGTACCATCATTAATCTCAGTTAAAGGGCGTGTTACAGGTTAACCACCACTGTCGATTAATGGGTACATAAATCACTCAAGATATGTACATTATTTTTAAAATGTCTCAAAAATGGTTTTAACGTTTCTGGTATTAACGTTTTTTTACGCAATTCGGCCATGATGTCACGTTGAGGAGAAGTGGATGTAAGCCTCAGCCAGAGCCATAGAGATAGATGAGACATTTATTGCCGTTTAATACTTACGTATATAATATGGAAATCATATATACATAGTAGGACATATATGATGTGGTATACTGCAAAGTTATCATGCTAATTATTATTAATAATATATGTGGAGATAAATAAAATTTATGTCCTGACCACCAGGCTAGAGATTTTTAAACATCCTTAATCCACACTTACTAGTCTATCAAATAATATGTATATTTGTGAAATTAAAGGATGCTTTGATATATTGTTTATGCGATCATAAAGAATCACACGATAATTTTATATGCAGAAGCAGCGATCAGTAGCTGCAGCGCACTTGGATCCGACCGCATACATACTGCAATAAACAGGCTATGCCATATGGGGAGGGACCGCTCACTGATCCCCTTGTTTTTATAAATCCTGGACATGGTTGGACCTGCTGAACGGTTGAACACTTTAATATACTTTGTTGAGCAGAGAGGCTGCACAGTTTGACCAGCAGGCTGTGGGAACCGGCCGCACATCAGACCAACAGACGTTGTTGCTAATATAACTTGCAATGTATAGCTATTATCAGACCGGCCCACCGGGAAAGTCCAGACTCTCCCGATTGCCACTCAGCTACTGGCTGTAGGGAAGTGAGTGTGTTTTGGTCGCTGGTCAAGAAGCTTTCCTCTCGACCAGATGTGACGTGTCTCACTAAGCTTACAGGATTTGAGGCATGCTGCCTGAATCCGGTTGTGCTGAAGCTATCCATTTCAGCAGGATCATGGTCCCCCTCAAGCCAGCCCGCACAAGTATATTAATTGTTTGTTTACTTTCTACACAAAGTTATGCTAACGTTATGCTATCTGGCTGTCTGCCTATCTCTCTATACTAGCCTATCTATCTATTTGTCTGTCTGTCTGTCTATCCATCTAGTATTTATCTATAATCTGCGCTATCTGAATACTGTACTTTACTCGTTTCTCTAGTCACTCTCAAGGCGGCTTTGGTAAATTCTCTCCCCAACATATGACGTAATGCAGTGCGTTGTGGGGGAAAGGAGAATCATTGCAAACCGCTGTACCTGTACTTTTTCCTATTACATTCCGTTTTCTGATACCCAACAACATAAAATACAATGGATAACAATTTAAATGTGCAATTTGCTTGTTGATAATAAACAAATTCGTTGAAAAATTTACCATGCAACACGCCCTTTAAACAAACCTTAACACACTACAGCGAACAGTTCAGCTAAACTAAACATATCTTTAAGGTACAATAGTAACAACAATACCTACGAATTAGGCATTTGAATAATATGATCTCTTAGTCAAAATTCATTAATAGGATTGATGTCTGTATCAAATAAAGGCATACTCCAGTATTATGCCTACACTTGTCACCCTGCTGTTTTTATAGATTTGTCGTCACAATATGTATTTTCACATTCTTTTCATTACACTGATTTACATTAAGGTAATTTTTCTTTTCTTTAGTAACCATCACTAATTGACGCTGTAATGCCCTGACATTAACAATCATGACAAATGTACCAGCACCAGCTACTTTTTAAAGGAAGCTTTAAAAAATTCTGAGTAAAAAACAAGAGGTGAACATGACTATCTGTGCCCTTCAAATCAACACATTTTAAATTAAGTTTTTAATCTGCTTAATTATTATCAAACTTTAGAGGTAAATGTCTGAGAAACAAAAAATAATGCGAAATAAATTTCGACAACAGCAAAAGCCCTTTATATACAGAAATACTATTAGTGGCTTTTTTACCATTTAATTGAACTATTTAACTGACATTTAATTAGCCACTGTAGATTGCACCTCTTGCAACTGTTGATGTCTTTGGCTAATGATATTATAGCACAGTGGCTATCATCATCAGCGACGATGGCACACTCTGTCAACTACAATAAAATATTGAATGATGAGTATACTAAACTCATTTGCAAGGCACACAGATGTTTTAATCACACTGCTACATCAAAACATTTTGAGAGCTAAGGTTGGGGTGAAGAGACAGTTTTGGCCCCTAAATAGGTCTGTTGATCGGATGGTAAAGATTTTAGTCTAATGCTTCATTTAGGAAATTTAGCTATGTACACCAAGCATAAAAATGCAAAATTATACATCCAAGGTAGGTTACAGGTTGTATTTGTAAGCACTGCAATTATCTACAGGGCACACTGGACTTCATTGACCCTGTCTAAACGTTAAGCAATGTACGGAGCCCCTAAGGCGACACAGAGCAAAAATTAAATAAAGTTTAGTTTCGCGTGCGCACGTGAAACTATTGCATGGGCAGGTGAAACTATCGCATGCTAACGTGAAACCATTGTGTGCTCACATGAAACTATCGCGTGTGCATGTGAAACTACCGCGTTTAGTTTTGCGTGCTCACGTGAAACTATCGTGCACATGAGCACGCGAAACTAAAAATTCTGCACATGAAGGCTTCACGTGAGCACATGAAACTAAACTTTAGATTTTTTTAATCCAATCTCACCCAATGTCACCTTAGGGGCTCGGTAGCAATGAGAGCCAAAAATACATTTAAAATATTGTGTTCCAAGATTTAAAGATGCAATATGTAATTGCAGGACCACTGGAGTTATATAATGAAAATAATGACTGTTTTATTACAGGTTTTAGAATAGTATTCGACGGGTAGATTTTTTACATTATCTTTCTCCAAGATATTGCTGTGGCTGTTATCCCACATTTTGAGATTATGCAATTTTATCATGAAAAACACCAATTTGTTCTTCTTAAATTTCAATTTTAGATGCACTGGAGACTATGGCAACAGAAATTAATTGTAATGGATTATAAATATAGATAACATAAGAGGTTTGTTTGTTACTGTTGTTTTTTTACGGTGTCAGATAATGTTCCCTTTCTGTCCCTGGTGCGGTACCCTTTCAAAAATAGAAATTTGCCCCTAAAGAAGTCATATTTGTACCTCAGAGGCACAAATTGGTACCAAGTGGTGCATACACTGTCAGAAAACAAGGTACAAAGTTGTTCCTTTTTCTGTCGCTGGGGTGGTACCCTAAAAGGTACCTTTTTGTACCTTAATGGGTATTACACACATTAAAATGTTGTACCTTATGGGGTACAATATTATACCCTAAGGGCCAATTGTGTACCTTAACTCTTTCACCGCCAGCGTTTTTTAAAAAAGTTGCCAGCCAGCGCCAGCGTTTTTCATGATTTTCACCAAAGTTTAATGCCTTCCAGAAAATGTTCTTCTTTAAATATATAAACATACAATAGACCCAATGAAAGAACAGACCCTCTGCTTTCAAACAAAAAAAAACGTTTCATTCTACCTTCAGTGGTTCTTTTGTAATCAGCTTTTGAATATGGGTAGGTTTCTGCAAAAACACCACATTTTGAGCAAAAAGCAGAGATAATTCCATTTTTGTGACAAACTTTTCATAGAGATCCCATTCAGAGCGATCTCTAAAACAGGCACGGACATGCAGCCGCTTGCCATAGGGCAATACTTCCAGGTTTAAAAAGTTGCGGAAGGGTCCTGGCGGATAATAGCGGTATTGCGGAAAGACGGAAAATCTCGTCATTGGCGGGGAAGGGTTTTCTCTTAATTGACGAGATATCTCGTCAATGGCGGTGAAAGAGTTAAAGAACAATGTTGTACCAGCTCAATTTTAGGGGTACAAAACAGTTAACTGTACCTTTGAAGGTACACAATCGATCCTTAAAGGGATAGTTCGGCCAAAAATGATATTAAACCCATGATTTACTCACCCGAAACCGTCCGAGATGCATATGTCCATCATTTTTCAGACGATGACATTTTCAGTTATTTTAGAAAATGTTTTAGATCTTTCAGTTAATCAAATGTGAAGTTATGGGGTCCACGACCTTCAAGTCCAAAAAATGTGCATCCATCCTTCACAAAATAAATCCAAACGGCTCCACGATGATAAACAAAGGCCTTCTGAGGATAATCCGTGCAGTTTTGTTGTAGAAATATCCACATTTAAAACTTTATAAACGAAAATAACTTGCATTCTGTAATACCGCCATCTTAGTCGCGTCCGCATTCAAGATCAGAGCTTTATACAGATTACGGAGGTTTCTCTGCTGCTGCTCTGTGCCCCCGCATTTTTCATACGTCATTAAGAAAAGTGCGTACACTTGTAATACACTCTCCTGAATACAGAGGAGTCTAAGATGGCAGCGCTACCGGAAGGTAGTAATTTATTTTATAGAGTTTTAAATATGGATATTTCTACAACAGCACTGCGCGGATTACCCTCAGAAGACCTTTATTTATCATCCTGGAGCCATTTGGATTTATTTTGTGAGGGATGGATGCACATTTTTTGGACTTGAAGGTCGTGGACCCCGTAACTTCACATTTAATTAACTGAAAAATCTAAAACATTTTCCAAAAATACTGAAAATGTGTTTGTCTGAAAAACGATGGACATATGCATCTCGGACAGCTTGGGGGTGAGTACATCATGGGTTTAATATCATTTTTGGCCGAACTATCCCTTTAAAGAACAGTAATGTACCCCAAAAGGTACAACATTGTATTATGTTTATATACCTGTAAAGGTACAAAACGGTACCTTGGGGTACCACCCCAGCAACAAAAAGGGTACAGTTTTGTACCTTTTTTCTGGCAGTGTATTAGTACCTAAAAGGAGCATATTTTTATCTCAAAGTGCATATTAGTATCTTAAAACTACATGTTTGGTACCAAATGTATAGGGTACATATCTGTACCTAAATGGCATTAGGATATTTTAAAGAGTACTTCCCCACTGAAAGCTTTGGACCATTCTTCTGACAGCATACAAAAGTTCTATTTAATTTAATTTGTGGTAATGCCACTGTTGCATACTTTACATGCTCATTCTTTGCAAACCATCACTGAACACATTTATCAAAATGACAAGTACAAGTAGATCTCACAGCACATAACAATGTACCTGTAGTAATTAGTCACATTGCTTTTGTGGCTTAGGTAATTGGTTTACAAACAATTGCATCCAGAACTGAGTGTCTAAAAGCAAAGACGACAAATCGAATACAGAGGGTCATGGGAATGATAACTGAACTCTTTCATACGACCTCTTTGGTTCAAAACAAAAGACGCAATACCACTGAGCTGCAGTGATTACATTCTTTAGGGAAATCCAGAACTATGCCTCCCACACGTGTACAAAACATGCTAACAGACCGAGCAATTATGAAAATATAGAGTAGTTACTTCAAACAATTAGCCATGTGTTTCTGCATTATAAACAGGTGGCAGTATAAAAGAAGCATCCCTGTGCTAAACCATTGGCTCTCCCACTGGTGTCTGTCACGCTTGGAGAATAAAGGAATAAATTGATGGGTTCTGATATTGTGTACACAACTTGGAACTGTAACCTCATTACAGGAGCAAGAGACCCTAAGGTTTGCTTTTTGATTCAGCCTTTGTTCGGTTTATAAATACATTGCGAACAAAGGCTTTAGGTTGTTTCACTTGGCATAGCAAAGCCCCCCGAGAAGAGGTCAGTAGTTTTTTTAAGCTGTAATCTTAAAGGGCAGATTACTGGTCACACAATTTGCTGTGTTTTCACTGATCGATAAAGATCTGGGAGGAAGAAAATGTAAACAGTCAATTTCGTCAACATTCACACTTTATTTCAGGGTTGGGTGGCATTCAGGAATTAAGTAAAGGGGTCACATGTTACTAAAAGGACATTATTTTGTGTATTTGGCGTAATGCAATGTGTTTATGTGTCTAAAGTTCAAAAAACACATTATTTTCCATGCCCCTCTATGCCCCGCCTTTATGAAACGTGTCAATTTTTACAATTGGCCAACTATCCAGTTAAGTCCCTTACCATATTTTGAATATCAGCTCTCAAAGCATAGCATATCCAGGGCATGATGGCGGCGGCAACAGTACAACAGCTAGAATAAAAGTTCTTTACATATACATTTGGGTGGTATTATCCAAGTGACGTAGATATGTTGGGGCGTTTTTGAATAAGGCGAAATAGGAAGGTGTGGATGGGCCTTCAGTTTTGGAAAGAATATCTCTTTAGGTTTGAGACTTAAAAATTTGCAACTTTACAAATCTTACATGCACAAACAGCTTTAATTACTTTTGGGAAATCTAAAAACATGAAAACGCATCATCTGACCCCTTTAAATGAAGTGTAAATTGCAACTCAGCTCCTGAATTTAGAAAAAAGTATTCTGACAGTGTAATACACCCAGGGTTTTTTTTTTTTTTTTGTAGAAGTTATACAGCAAACAGTGTTAAATCAAAGACAGTGCTGTCCACAGAGCTATTTAGTTTATGTACATTTCACAAAATATTGTGTTCCAAGATTTAAATATGTAATGTAATTGCAGGACCACTGGAGTTATATAATAAAAATAATGACTGTTTTATTACAGGTTTCAGAATAGTATTCGACTGGTAGATTTTTTACATTATCTTTCTCCAAGATATTGCTGTGGCTGTTATCCCACATTTTGAGATTATGCAAGTTTATCATGAAAAACACCCATTTGATCTTCTAAAATTTCAATTTTAGATCCACTGGAGACTATGGGAACAGAAATTAATTGTAATGGATTATAAATATAGATAACATAAGAGGTTTGTTTGTTACTGTTGTTTTTTTACGGTGTCAGATAATGTTCCCTTTCTGTCCTTGGTGCGGTACCCTTTCAAAAATAGAAATGTTCCCCTAAAGAAGTCATATTTGTACCTCAGAGGCACACATTGGTACCAAATAGTGCATACACTGTCAGAAAATAAGGTACAAAGTTGTTCCTTTTTCTGTCTCTGGGGTGGTACCCTAAAATACCTTTTTGTACCTTAATGGGTATTACACACATTAAAATGTTGTACCTTATAGGGCAGGGGTTTTCAAATTGGGTGAATGTGTGCCTCCCCTTAGAGTAGGTAAGGACAGCCAAGCCCCCCCTCCCCAAAATCCTGTCCGCCTGCCCTAACCCACACATTAAAAAAGATTTTTAAAGGTTGTTTGTTTTGTTGCAATTGCAATGCATAATACTGACATACATAGGTAACTCTTTGACATAACTCATCCAATTAGTTATTTTTTTGAGTGCACACACCTCTTCAGTAATGCCATCTTTTGTGTGTTCCAGGCAATGATGACATTCAATATCTGATTGAAAACATTTTATTTCCACAACTTTTTTAAAAAGTGCATTCATAAATGATTCTTTGCAACAGCAAATAATTTCCAACTTCATGCAGGCCTCATTGAGGCTTAAAATCACTGAGCATCAGTTGACAAGTCAACAAAACATGCTTAAAAATACAACAATACAGCAAGCGCCAAAAATACAACTAACGACACTCCACGGCTGCAATCGGTGCGTGTTTCTGCGCATATTTGACGGAGATTGTCTCAAACAAAATCAGCACAATGGACAGCTCTCTGATCAATAAAAAAACAACGCTGTTTGTTCACGGAACACATAACATTTAACAGTCAACTGCATTGCAGGTATATCAGATCGAACAGCTTAACATAGTTTATCAAATTTTTTTAACGATTTCAGCCACATAAAACCTTAAAAAACAAACAAAATGCCATTCATATAATGTGTGCTACGAGCGGCATCAACCCCATGGCCCAACCAATTTATGCATTCAACACAACATAGCTTTGACTTTCAATTTTATCGTCAATATCAATGGGAACAATGAGGCCTCGCTTTTGATGCGCAGAGGTGTTCGATGCGGGGCTGCACTGCAGAGAGAAATAAACGCAAGTCGTCCTCCACCTGCAGCCTTGATCTGTATTTGTTTTTAATCAGTGTCAGTGCGGAAAACCCACATTCACACAAGTAGGTGGAGGTGAAGGGGATTAGGACTTTCATAGCCTTCGTGGAGATCTGGGGGAACTCGCTCTCCACAGACAACCAGAAACGCGTGATCGGCATTTCTCCCAGTCTCTGCTTCAAGTCCATATTCGAGCTGAGCTCGATCAGGGCCTCCTCCTCTTGCAGGCTCAGTCCATCACCGGGTGTGTGGGGGAAAGAGAACGGATTTCTTACCCACTGATTTCCCAATGCGTCCTCTCCGAAATACTCGCCAAACTGGTCACGCAACCCATTTAAATGCGCAGCGATGATCGGTTGTACAGAGTTAAGGGGCAGCCCTGTCTTCTCCGCGACATTCTCCAGGGTTGAAAACATTTCCAACGAACCTCGTTCAACACGAGCACACCACAAGTCCAGCTTTTTCCTGAACCCAGACACTTGGTCGTGTGCCGAAAAGACGTGGCACTCTTTGCCCTGGAGAGAGGTGTTGAGGGAGTTGATCCTATCGAAGATGTCGGAGAGATAGGCCAACATAGCAAGCCAGTTCATGTCTGCCAGATGTTTTGCCAGTGGGGAGTTAATCTCGGTGAGAAAGACGAGGACTTCTTCACGCAAATCGCACAGCCTGGCGAGGACTTTGCCCCGAGAGAGCCACCTGACCTCTGAGTGCAGGAGCAGCTGCTGGAAGTGAGCGCCCATCTCATTGCAGAGGATTGAGAACAGACGGGCGTTTAAGGCACGCGATTTAATTACATTTACAATTTTGACAGCATCATCAAGAACGGCACGCAATTCGTGGGGCATCTTTTTTGTTGCTAATGCCTGGCGATGTATAATGCAGTGCTTCCACACAGCCGCGGGGGCAACTGCCTGAACCCGTTGTACGAGACCGCTGTGACGGCCAGTCATTGATCTTGCGCCATCAGTGCATATCCCACAACACCGACCCCAGTCAAGGAAATTAGCCTGGTAAAAGTTGTTCAAGGCTTTGAAAAGTTCGTCAGCTGTTGTGCGGGTGGGTAGGGAAACGCAAAACAAAAAATCTTCCTGCACACTGAGCTCTTTGATAAACCGAACGTACACCATCAATTGAGCACAGTGTGCGACGTCAGTGGACTCATCCAGCTGAATGGCGTGAAAGGGGCTTTCACGAACACCGTCCAGGACCTGCTCTTTGACATCACAAGCCATGTCTGATATTCGTCGCTGGATGGTATTATCAGACATAGGGATCGAGTCAAGTTTAGCAGCAGCTGCTTCTCCCAGCATCACTGAACACACATCTCTAGCTGCAGGGAGTAGCAATGTTTCGCCAATGTTATGGGCTTTGCCTGCCTTTGCTATACGTAGCGCAACACGATAAGATGCTTCTGTCGCCTTCATGTTAATAGTGCCAAATGACTGGATCATGCTTTTTTGTAACTGCAAATAATCACGCTTCCTCTCAAAAAACTCAACAGGCTTGTTCACTAGATTTGTGTGCTTAGTTTCAATGTGACGCCGAAGTTTGCATGGTCTCATGCTATCATTCGCTAGCACCTCCTTACAGACCACACACTGCGGCAGCGGTGCAGCCTCAGACCCCGACCAGTGTTGCCAGATAGAGTTGATGGTTTCCAGCCCAAAAGTGTTCCAAAACCCGCCCAAACGCACAAAAAACCGCCCAAAATATTTAAATCAACATTTTGGTTTAATTTGATTAGCATTTAGTTATTTTAACTTACACAATTAATGCAACATACTATAGCTAGCGACACCAGAACAGAACCACACTAGCAAAATGACATAACTTGTTCACAACAGCTACATTATGCTCCCTCGCCCACACGCACAATGCACTTTTACAGCGTATATTTAAGTGTTTTATGATTATTCAAATACCCAATTCGTTAATAACGTTTTTTATCTATTTATATTATTATTAATAATGTATTTTTACTCTTGATAAATAGGTGTGTGTGTGTGAGAGAGATCGTAAATAGGCTTACCTTAAGCAGTAAATGCAGAACAATAATAATAGGCTGTTGGTTGTGCGTTAACTTGCAAGGAAGCTGAAGAACACTGTGAACATCTGAACTTTTCAGAACTATGTACAGTCTGGCTGAAGTTCATGGTTCCACAATTGACTAAATGACAGCCGAACATTTGGTTCTGTTCACCTGAAATGCTCCGATAATTCATCCACGGCTCAAACACGTGTAATTGATGTCCGTTTCTCACTCCAGCTGCAGCCTGCGGAGGTCGCGTATGCAGGGTGCATACGTCATCAAGCCTGGTTTATTTTAGTTAACTGACCATTACATTCGCAAGGTATAAGCATATTACAACAATTTACTATTAACTAAGAATAAAAGTCAACTTTATAACTGTTAATATTCTAAAACAAGACAGTCGATGACGTATATGGAGCCTAGAAATGCGACCTCCGGAGGCTGCAGCATTCGCAATGAGACACGGCCGATGTGTGACAAGCAACGTATACGTTGCAATCCGGAGTCCGTGTTGCAGAATTTGCAGTGCTATTTTCCTATTTAAAAGGCATTATCCATTTGCTTCAGGCCCGTGTCACTCTCCAACTCCTATCTGTAACATCTTGATTTCCCGCTGAGAGAGCTGGCTGGCTGCTATCACTTGTGATTGGCTAAACGCGGACTCATCATCGGCGTGGCGTCAACATAAACACATGCAGTGGGCGTGTGTTTAGTAACGTCATGAAATACATGCACATTTGGGTTTTTTGTTAAATAATTAGCCTATAAAATGCACGTTTCAAACCCGCCCAACTGATCCCAAACCAGCCCAATTTTTGCACAACCGCCCAAGCCCATTTTTACCCGCACAATCAAATTCAAAACCGCCCAATTGGGCGGGAACCCGCCCAATCTGGCAACACTGACCCCGACCAGGTAAAACCTAACTTTAAGTATTCAGGATCATATTTCCTACGTTTTTTGCTGGGTCCTGTCTCCTCCCTTAATGCTGACTTCTGTTGAATTGGGACAAGGAAACGATGCATTTTAAAGATAATACACGCACGCACAATTACAGAAATCAATAGAGCTGAATACAGATGTGTACAGATGTGTGCCGTTATTTTTTCTTCGCGTGTCGCGCCTCCCTTGTGGCTCTTTGGCGCCCCCCTGGGGAGGCGCGCCTCACTTATTGAAAACCTCTGTTATAGGGTACAATATTATACCCTAAGGGCCAATTGTGTACCTTAAGGAACAATTTTGTACCAGTTCAATTTTAAGGGTACAAAACAGTTAACTGTACCTTTGAAGGTACACAATCGGTCCTTAAAGGGATAGTTCGGCCAAAAATTATATTAAACCCATGATTTACTCACCCCGAAGCCGTCCGAGATGCATATGTCCATCATTTTTCAGACAATGACATTTTCAGTATTTTAGAAAATGTTTTAGATCTTTCAGTTAATCAAATGTGAAGTTATGGGGTCCACGACCTTCAAGTCCAAAAATGTGCATCCATCCTTCACAAAATAAATCCAAACGGCTACACGATGGTAAACAAAGGCCTTCTGAGTGTAATCAGCGCAGTTTTGTTGTAGAAATATCCACATTTAAAACTTTATAAACGAAAATAACTAGCATGCGGTAATACCGCCATCTTAGTCGCGTCCGCATTCAAAATCAGAGCTTTACGCAGCGTACGGAGGTTCCTCTGCTGCTGCTCTGTGCCCCCGCATTTTCATACGTCACTAAGAAAAGTGCATACACTACGCTAATACACTCTCCTGAATACAGAGGAGTCTAAGATGGCGGCGCTACAATAGCACCGCGCACAATTTGCTGTGTTTTCACTGATCGATAAAGATCTGGGAGGAAGAAAATGTAAACACTCAATTTAAAGCACAAACAGCTTTAATTACTTTTGGGAAATCTAAAAACATGAAATCGCATCATATGACCCCTTTAAATGAAGTGTAAATTGCAACTCAACTCTTGAATTTAGAAAAAAGTATTCTAACAGTGTAATACACCCAGGGTTTTTTTTTTTTTTTTTTTTTGTAGAAGTGATACAGCAAACAGTGTTAAATCAAAGACAGTGCTGTCCACAGAGCTATTTAGTTTATGTACATTTCATCCTTAAAAATAATTAGTCCCCCAGCTACTACTGTATCAGTAAGCTGCAATAAAAAAGTCACATTCCACGGCAGCAAATTCAGCAGATTTTAGATATTGTTGATCTGCCTTTTTCAAACAAACTCAACGATTCAGCTGCTGCAACTCACCTCTTTCTGCCCTTTTCTTTGAAATAGTAGCTGTTGAAATTTTATTTTTTCATGTGACCTTTAATGACTAGGTTATTCAATAACATAATTACTGATTTACACCAATAATGTGATGGAGGCCATACTGATGGTGGGCAATCCACCTTGGTTGTGGAGTAAATGAAAGCACTATGACAAATATATTATGATTATATAAATCATGGGTTCCCAAACTATTTTAGTCAGGGTCCCACATGTATAAGCTATATCAAGGCCCACCTATAAAATAGTTACCTTTTTTATGATAAATATAGGAAAAAAAAAACGGCATCATTTCTTTTTATTATATGTTTATTTATCTTGTCATGAATGTAGTTTAATTGCAATAATATAATACCTTATGGTAAGGCTGCCTGATTATGGCAAAAAAAAAAAAAACATAATTGTTGATTCTCCCAATAGCAATTATTAATGTTAATTAGATTTAACGTTATTAAATATTTTATACAGTTCTTTGGGCAACTACATCCCATATTGTTTATACAGGTAAACAGTCAAAACAAACCTAGAGTAGTAATGTTTCTGTATTACTTGATTACAGTCAAGACATTTTAAATACTACTCTTGAGTTAGTATTTAAGGTAGACAGAAAGACATGGCTCCAGAAATGCGGCCATTAAGCAATATGCTTTATCCGCACTGTAAACTCACAGCTTGCGCATCCTGTGTCCAAGCACAATAAACGTATGAACAACATTTTATTTATACAAAATATCAAGCCAATTGACTCACAAGTTGGGAACCCCTGAAATAAACAACCATGTTAAAGGCATGTGAAGCAGGTGGATTCATGATATTTGGGCATGAGGTTGCGGGTTTGAGTTCCTTGTTGCTTACATATTTACCTTATATTGGATGTAATTTTATAATTTAATCAAGGTTTGTTTTAACTGACTCTAAAACGGATATGTTCTTTATATGGATCAAGAGTAAGAGATCCTGTTGTAGTACAGATGCTGATGTTGAATGGGGTAATAAAATGCTCTTTTAACTAAGATTACTGTATTTGTCATGTTTAAATCAATAGTTTGCTTTCAGGATTGGCATGCCAGTTGTCTTTTTTCATATTTTTGCAGTGACAGTGTAAGACAAGCATCTTTTTTGAGGTCTGTACAGTTATTTATTGTCTATTATGTTGATAGATGCATTTTTTTCCGGTTCCGCTTAGTATTCTACACTGATCATCATTCCAGTCTTTAATGGTAAGCAGATTTTAGCAGATTGTACCTGACAAATCATTTCCCGCATGAACTTCTCACATCTGTTCAGATTTGTAACATGCAGCCGGGAAGAGAATTTGACTATTATTTTTTGGAAAGAGTTAAGGAGATCACAGATTGAAATATTAATTCCAGTTGCATCACAAATAGAATTGTTTGTAATTAAATAATTTTTACGTTTTATAACATATTAAATAATAATACTTGGTCTTTAATCAATCCCATTGAAATTGTTGTGGGCCTTCAATTATTTCATGTAAATACTGTAGAATATGCCTAAATCAAGTTAACCTAACAAGATTTAAAAATAAAAACAACTTGTCCGAATCACACTTTGGTTAACTTTTATGTAACTTTTTAAACCATGCACAATGCCATTAGGTCAGAATCAAAAGCTGCAAAAGCATGGCAGATATCTATATTCTGTTCTCCGCATAAGCAAATCCTTACTCTTCAGCACAATGGTAACGTCCTAAACGTTAAGGTGGTTAAGTTGAATTTGCCCCACAGTCTAGAACAGCTATTCTCTATAGCAATGTTTCCTTTGCAATAAAGTTATCCATCATTCAGTTCCATTAGATGATGACATAAAAAGCATTACTGATAAGTTTGATGGGTCTCTCTTCCACAGGTAAGCTGTTTCACTTGAAAAGGCAGCCATCACTGTAAATCGAGCTACATGGCACTGTTCCCTCCCCACCACACTGTTCCCTTCATTCACCATATGTCTGCTCCTGGCAGCTGAGTGCAGATGTTATCTGTTCTTCATTGTAGAGGGAGTAGGCCACATGGGGCTGCGACAGTTCCCTACTGAAGTTCAGAAACTGCAGGTCAGAACTGAATTTCAGGGATGTGAGACATTATACACACTAGATCTTTGGAGACTTGAAGGTACACAGGAAGGTGTCATTTTCTCAAATCCCAAAGGAGTCTGGGATGGAATAGTAGAAGATAGGGAATGCTGCCTGCTGGTTAGAAATTTATCTCATCCATGCTTGTCCCCCATAATAGGCATAGTCTGTGCCATTTTTGTCTTCAAAATGATTTAACTCTTTCCCTGCCATTGAGAAAACGCTTCGCTGCCAATGACGCTTCCCTGATGAGTTTTTACTTCAATTAATATTGATGTTATTATCCACTAGGTGATGCTCTTACCTAGCTTAAGCAAACACTTAAGCATCAGTGTATGTTTTGATCATCGTTCTGAATCTGATCTCTAACAAAAGTCCTTTACGTCCTTTATGCAACTATATCAACACAATTTGGTATTTTGCAGAAACCTACCCATATTTGAGAGGTTATAAAAAGAGACCAAATTTTGTTTGTTTGTTTGTTTGTTTAAAAGCAGGTCTGATCTTTCATTTGATAAACAATTTTCTGGAAGGCATTGACCTGTTGTGAAAAGCAAAGAAAATCGTGGAGCTGGCTGGCAACTTTTGAAAAAAAAAATGCTGGTGGGTAGAGAGTTAATTTTAGCTAGAGAGGGATGCATCAACTTTTCCATCTTAATTGTTTTGGCATGAGCATGGGAAAGAAGATTAAATCAATTCAGTGTCCGTCTGAACCTCCTGATCAAGCCAGAATTCAAAGAATGAATAAAGGAATTTAAAGTTGCCTTGGGTTATGTTAACTGGAAGTGCATTTGCCAACCAGAAAGTTGCCACTATCAAGATTTGACTTGGCTTTGTAGATGAGATAATTAGCAGCTTATTGTTAATTTCACACCATTGTCTTTGCTCAAGGATGCCTTTTTATTTAAAACTCTGCAGTAATGAAGGTGTTTAAGCACATAGACTAGTCGTTGTTAGTGCACTCTTTGGATAAGAAACCATATCTCCAGGTGTTTTTTCACCTTTGAAATTCCAAGGAGAAGATGACTGGAGCTTTCTGACCAAAGAAAGAACCCCTCTGTTCGAGCTTTCCCAGCTCTTGCATCCTACTTTAATTCACATCCTCAAGCATGTGTAATGTGCCAATGGGATGTGTGCCCACAGGGAAGACCTTTTAGACTGGATGGGGGCCAGCTGAGTCCCCCGCTGGAGCTGGTCATACTCTTTTAAAATCACCTTGTTTGCACAGAAATTGGCCCAACTCCCATGGCGTTCATGACCGGATTTGAACCTGAAACTTTGTTCTGTTATTGTGTCTTTTCCAATTGTGCTTTAGTTCAGGAAGGACAGCAACACATACAGTTGTGTTAAAAAATAGCAGAGTGACATCAATAACGTGATAAACCACTGTTATTAGTAGTAGTAATATTTCTGCATTGCAGAAGATTTACTTACATATGTAGTTTTGTAATAGAAAAACAATAGAGCCTTTGGTAATTATACCAAACCACTTGTTTTGAGTAATTGACTCTTCAAGTCAATTAATTAAAATTGTTCATTAAAAGGGTCCTGATCAAAATAATAGCAGTGTGAAGTTTATTTAAAAATTGAGTTAACGGCAGGGCCATGATCTTTGAAATCACCTAAACAAACACCCGTACCCCAATAGAATTTGGACGTTCTGTTGATAGACCCACTCCACACATACACAACCCAGACAACAATGTCGGTTAGTAGAGACGCCCCTTACTGCTGATTGGCTACAAGTGTGTTTTTGTTGTCGACTCTCTTTTCCAAAGCATTTTTCAGATATTGTGCATTCCTTAAATTCTGTAAAAAAAAAAATGCTATTTTTGTCCTTTATTAAAAAAGAGGCGAAGCAAATGTTTCACCAATTTTTAAAAAATATATCTGCTGCTGAAATTTTAAGAAAAATTAGCCGTTCCAAATGCTCAGAGGAACAATGTAATTTGATTAAAAAGTTGATTTGAGAAAAGGGAAAAGATAGGATGCTCAGCTAAACAAGCATCTTCTGTTAAATCAGATCAATGAAAAGTCAGGATAGCAAAGATTCAGCCTTTAATCACCTACAGCAGTGCTAGTCCTTCCTATATACAAATTACACAATAGGGCCCCCGCACCACTAGGGGGCCCCTTTGATCTCAAAATAAATTAAATACCATTATACCAAATCAAAATGATTATTATGTTTAATGTAAACAAGATGCTATAATTTAATAATTTGCAAACATGCAGATTTATGCAGGTTTTTAAAAATACTTTATGATTGCTTTAATCACTGATTGTGCACTCAAACAACATGCAGGCCTTTTCCCAATCCGAAGGCTGCAGCCTTCAGAGGTCGGATTTGTAGGCTGCATACTGTCATAAAGACGTATTTCAGAATATTTACATGTATGAAGTTGACTATTATTCTTAATTAATGGTAAATTGTTATAATATGCTTGCAAATTAAATTCTCAGTTAACTTAAATAAACCAAGCTTGATGACGTATGCAGCGTAAATATGCAACCTCCGGAGGCTGCCGCCTTCTGATTTAGAAACGGTCGCATGACGCAGGAGAGTGATGTGCTAACGATGCGCATAACATGCCCACCATGGCTTTAAAACGGAGTATCCGTCTGGAGCATAAAAAAAGGGAATAAAAAATTAATGCAAGGGAACAAAAGGTGTGTGTTTGTAATATCTAAAAGTTTTGTTAGTATTGCCAAACAAAGCAGTGTAATATTTTCAAAACAATACTCCAATACAGATTTTTTAATTCCACATTGTTTTGTTTGCCCTTTATGATAAGTAATTTTCATTCATTAAGTAATCATTTATGTCAATAAATAAAGTAAACCACATTTATGCACTTTAATGTGTTTGTCTTTCAGCTGATTAGGTTTGGAAAATGGGTAATTTTTTAAATGGGTAATTGTTTTAACTTTTACTGTATTAACATAACATATTTTTATTAAGTTTAATTGATAACATTAAATTAAATTTAAATCATGTTTTTTTTAGTGCTTCTCAAAACACATTTTAAATCAAAACAGCTACTTAGGATTTAATTATATTACTTTAATATAGTCAGTCGTGAACTAAAGTGGGCCGGTCTAAGGCATGCAACTCCAGGGCTGAAAATGAGTCCCACTCTGTCCTTGTATTACTGTGTTGGGCCTATTTATCTTATAGGGAACATGGATCAGTTTGAATACATCAGAATACTTTGCAACATTTAATGCAACATTTAATCATAGCATTTTTTGTAGCATTTTTTACAGTTACAAAAACGTAAAACATTAACAAATCTTTTATACCATAAAGACTTCTGTGTAATTTTCCTTTAACCATTTCATTTATATTTTTACCACCCTATCCCAAACCTTACCTTTAACTCAACCCCTTTTATACAAAAATGTTAAAATACGTAATGTATTCTTTTTGTATTCTGCAATGTAATGGAGAGAAATATATAGGAAAATGTTAACAACAATAATAACAATATAGCATTAAAGGCGCTCTAAGCGAATCTGTGAGACGTCACTTTTTGTTGATGTTTTCAAACAAATGGAGGGTAGCTAACTGCTCCCCCTCCCTCTCGTGCTTTCATGAATGCGCTCAACCCCCACCCCCAAATCCTTCTTGACGTTTATTGGCTGGAACACTTTGTTATCTTTCGTGGTGCTAGGTTTGGCCATTGTGTTGTTATTGCCGTTTGTGGAGCCTGGGCTGTCTACAGAGATCGCCTTTTTTACAGTTTGATCAGCGGTCAGGTAACAAGCAGATAGTGAGGAGATGTTTGCTGTATGTAACAAAAAATGTTTTATGGTCTAAAACGTGTGAATTCGCTTAGAGCACCTTTAAAAGATATTTTAAGCCACTAATACAGGCCTACCCAAGTTTATTAAAGCTCACGTAACACATGCTGTTTCTGCATTTCTGATGTTAATCTGGAGTACCTATAGAGTAGTATTACATCCTTTATATCTCCATAGAGTCTTTGGTTTAATCAGATTTATAAAAGAAATATTAGCTTTACCGAATCTTTCCGATAACGTACGAAAAAATGAAGAAGGAGGAGTTACTACCGCGGGTGGAGCGAGTACGAGTCATGCAACACTATACAACACTGTTTAACTTATGATTCACTACATGTTTGTGTTATTTATATAATATGCACATGCCTATTTCCAACATAAGACAGAAGTCTTACTTACCGCATGCAACTCATGACCCGGTTGGGAAAATCCAGCGCATCAAACACACACGCAAAACTCCGCTGCTACCCCAGATAATAAACTTTATCCATTGTTTTCATAAGGCTGGCTTTCTTCTCTTTACATCCAAAAACACACTTCATCTTTCATGCCATTGTTAAGTTTTAAAATTAAACAAAGCTGTGTCGCATGATAAGATGTTTGCAAGTTCTAGCGTCTCCCGCTGGTTGACAGGTGGGTGGAGTTTTCCGGGGGAAGTGCCCATATAAAGAAGTGATACGTATAGAAAACCCCTGATACGTCAGTTGGACCTGTAATCGAAAAAAAAACTTTCTGACACTTGTACAGAAAGTGCATTCGGCACAGAAATACTCTGTAACATACCCAACTGCTTTTTTGACACTTTGCCTACGTTTAGCATGAGGAAACAACTCTATAACTGTGGTAATAAGTCAGAATGCTTGAAATACCATTGAACCCCCCCCCCCCTTTAAAATCATAAAATAATTAACGTATTAGTCATAGCTAAAGTGTATAAAAACAACACTGACTTTTAATGGGTTCTGCCTATATAAACGGTATTTCTAAATGACGCATTTGGCGGCCATCCTACCACAGGGAGCTCGCTCACTCGTAGCTTTGCGTTTAATGGAGCATGTACTTTTAAAAGACCATAACTTGCTCAATTTTCTACCGATTTTCAAACGGTTTGGTTTGTTATAAACATGTACCTGTGACACTGCATAGTTAATGAATAATTTTCATGAATCATGTTAAAGCATCCAAAATTATAGCCACATTAATAATGTTTGTAAGAAACCAAACCGTTTGAAAATCTGTAGAAAATTGTAAGTTATGGTCATTTAAAAGTACCTGCACCATTAAACACAATGCTACGAGTGAGCGAGCTGTCTAAGGTAAGATGGCTGCCAGGTGATGACCTTAGAGACTCCACCGTAACACATCTATCCTTTATTTTACATATCTATGGTCACCATTATCCCTTTCTTTGAAATCTCTGGTATGAATACAACAAATAAATGATCATTTGACTACACAGCAGCTGTGTCTCCTTATTTTCATGTTTTTATTCTTACTGAGCATGTCCTGCACTCTAAACTTTGAAACCATACAATTGCAGTAACAAATCAATAAAGAAAATTGACTAGCTGAAGTAGTAATAGGATTTTTGGCTTTTGTGCCAAAAAGCCATTTTCTGCTCATACTCATGGCCAGGTTGACCTTCACCTTGTTCGCTTGATCTTTAATTTTTCCCATCTGCAACTTTTTGCATTTCTTCAGACAGAAAGGGTTATCTGTCTGCCTGCATATTTGGTAAAAAAAACTGTTGAGATTTTCAGTAGGATGGCATGTTGCCACATTCATTTTCAAAGAATTTGAAGGTGACAACGATGATGTAGTCTGTGCTAGATTTCATGTCAGACATAACAACACCAAAGCTGGATTTGCTGAGGTGCAAATTGGCCATAGACTACAAACATACAATATGAAAATAGCAGGCATATTGTGCTTTATATCTGTGGCACATTTCACAATCAAATTGATTGAGAAGTATATTTTAATTAGGAGTGTAATGGTTCAAATTACTCATGGTTCGGTGCATATCACGGTTGTAGGGTCACGGTTTCGGTGCACTTTGGTCACAACAGGCTTCTTTACAAACATAAAAACCTAAGCCGCTCTGCCAAAATCAAAATTTTCACTTAACAGCACTTGTATTATTATACTACATGTACCAACTCTGCACTTCAAAATAAACATACAATAGCTCAACCTGATCTCACGAATTTCCGTGGCATAGTCACGGAATTTTTTGCTCATTTTTCCGTGACATTCTCACGGATCTCCGTATTTTCTTACCATTGTCGCTTCGGTTTAGGGTTAGATTTACATAAAATGACATCCCTACCCAAACCCAACTCTAACCCCAATGCCAGGTGACAATTGATTAAAGTTTAGAAAATATAAAAGAAACATCAGAAAAAATTGTATAAACCAATACTTACAGTGACAAAGTAACGCAAGCACCAAATCTAACCCTAAACCGAAGCGACAATGGTTTGAAAATAGGAAAAAGCAGTTGAGTAACCAATCCGTGAGAATGCCACGGAAAAGAAAGTCCGTGGCAGGGCCACGGAAATATGCGGAGATCCGTGAGAATGTCACGGAAAAATGAGCAAAAAATTCCATGACTATCCCACGGAACTTTGTGAGATCATGTTGAATAGCTAGATTGGGTTACTTTTTATATTCTACGCCACTATCTTCAAGTTTTTTCGCAAGAAGATCAGTTTGTTAACATTTAAAAACAGAAGGCAATGTGTGCTGTTTCTGTCTGACCTGCGATCGCGTGCTATCAACAACACCCTGGTTATAACTGCGCAATAAGCGACTCGTCATATTAGATGTATAGCTTTAAGCATACGCAACAGATTTTACAGTTTTGTCCACGTTTTCTTGAGCATCGCTGTTGCAGTAGACTTAAATGAAGCTGGCGGTGCCTATTAGCGTCTTTTCTCCTTCGCTTGCCACGCTAAACGGTCCACGGCACACATACACACACACACGAGGAGGAACTGTGAAGTTGTGAATTTTAAAAGTCATATTAAAACCATTTCAAGAAAAATGAAGGCCAGTATGAACTGTTTTAGAATGATTAGGAGCTGTCTAACATTAGAATGTGCTCATGTTTTTTTGAACACTATGATCCTGTCCCACCTGTCATACTGCACCACTGTTTGGACCCAGACTAGCCAAACTACCCTAAAGCCTATTTAGAGGCTTTATAACCGTGCTCTAAAAATTTTAGTTAAAAAGCCTATTCGATTTCATCATTGTTATATTTTAAATGAATATAAAATTTTAAACTTTGCTAATTTTGTTAATCTCAGATATATAATGTTGTTTTTTAAATGTTTGATTGGACTTGCACCGGAGCCACTTCGCAAATTTGTTAACAGTCTGGAACCATCCAGATCAACAAGAGCAGCTACATGTGGAAACTGTAAAGTTCCATTCTTTAAAACATCTTTTGCTCAAAATGTTTTTTTCTGTGAAAGGAGCCAGTCTGTGGAATTGGCTTCCCACAAATATAAAGGCTCTAACTAAACTGTCCACCTTTAAAAAACTAAAAAAAGCCTGGCTCATACAGCAGCAGCAGTGTGATCATGTCTAATGAGATGTATAGCTGTGTGTGAGGTGTGGATCTGTGTAAGTTAGAGTGAATGTGTTATTATTATTATCTTAACTGTTAAAAAGCCCTTCTAGGGACAGGTGTTGCGAATTAGCCATGGCTATAAACACTGTGATACAGGCATCGAATTGTTCTTGATGTAATAATCTATGTTTTTTGTATCTGTCCCTATTAAAAAATAATAATAATAAAATAAAATAAGGTAATGTTAATCCTCATCTTCAACCTTTAGAAAGACCATTAAAACTACAAGTTATAAGATTGTAGGCTACTGTTTGTGTTTGAGGTACTACAAACGCGTTGTGCTGTCAGTCATTCTTTCTCTCTGTCTCTCGCACTCGTGAGGTCGCGTCATGGTTGGATAGCACAGATGAAGGGGCGGTATCACTATAATAAGATCCCCTTAATACGTCATGGGGGAGCGAATCCGAATGATCTATATATTCACATGCTTGCAGAGAGAGCCTTACCAAAACAAAGTTACAGGGTTGCTATTTTTCATGTTTTCTGGGTTGGTACAAGGACTGGGGACCCGATTATAGCACTTAAACATGGAAAAAGTCTGATTTTCATGGAATGTCCCCTGCAAATGAGAGCTCTCAAATTTATGTGTGTATACTTTAAACTCTTTTCTCGCCATTGACGAGTTATCTTGTCAATAAAGAGAAAACAGTTCCTTGCCAATGATGCTTCCCTTACGAGTTTTTACGGTTATCTTTAATTCTGCTAATATCCACTAGGTCGCGCTTTTACCCAATTTATAAAAAACTAATTCTACAACATTGTAAACTCTGTGTATGTTTGATCTTCATTCTGAATCTGATCTCTAACAAAAGTTCTTGCTCAAAATTTGATATTTTTGAAAAAACCTACCCATATCTGAGAGGTTATAAAAGAGGACAAATGAAGATAGGATGATTTTCCCCTCCCGTTTTGTTTGTTTATTTGTCTGTTTGTGTGTTAAAAGCAGATGGTCTGTTATTTCATTTTAAATATATTGTTTGTTTATTAATTTATAGAAGACAATTTCCTGGAAGGCATTTTGTGAAACTTTTATAAAAAATTACATTTAATGCTGGCAGACAACTTTTAAAAAAAAGCCTGGTTGGGAATGAGTGAAATATATTGTTTATTATCTAATGCATTTCTTGTCACAGCTAATAATAATTTCTAATGAAGGGCTTGGGAGTGTGCACATTGTTTCGGTGCCATCGGCCAATCAATGTCCTCTAGCTACAGAAGGATTTGTTAAAGGCTTTTACAGTTTCGCTGATTGGCCCAAAGTTCTGTGGTCCTATGAGAGAATATCTTTAACTATGTACTTTCAAAAGTTCCTGCACCAGTGTAGCAACTGTCATTAAGATGAATGGGAATATTAAAAGCCAGCTTTCTCTGGGTATTATATACCTTTTCAGATGACAAACAGACATACTGAGGCATAAAAGTGGATGATCAGTTAGGTGTCTGAGTAGACCAGGCCCACCTTTTTGCTCTCTCTGAATAATAAATTTTAAAAGACAGAAGGCATGACACTCTGCTCTTAGATGGCATTTAAACTGGCATCCTGCCGGGACGGCTTGTGTCTCAGGTTAAGGCAAAGGTAGCAGGAGAGAGGCAAAGATACTGAAAACAGCCAAGGCAATGAAACTATTGGCACAAAAAATGCAATAAATAAAAAAATAAATAAGATGGTGAATGTGTAAAAGTGCCAAGAATGTGAGACAGGTAGAAAAATAGGCAAAGAGGATTAGGAGATACCTCTATGGTGATTAAAACAATGCCTCAGGTTACGGGACTCATGGGAGAGGCAAAGATGGATGTAGAGAGACCAGGATGTCTGCACCGCTCTTATACTTTCCACCCAGAATGGAGCCGACCCTCCTGCAGCTCCCCCCAGGCTAGAGCAATTTTAATCTCCATTCATTCAGTTGCCAAAGACATATCGCCATCGCGCTCTCACACATTAATAAACCTCTTGTCAGTGACCAGTACTCTTTTCTTCTAATTATCCCATAACACCAGGCTTTAGGTTTCCCTTTACAGGAAACTAGGAAATAATCAATTAAATGCAGGGCAAATATTTGTTTTTATGCTCAGTCATTATGAAAATCATGTCACATACTTCATTAGGATACTCAAAATGGACATCTGTTCATCTGTTCTGGTGGACTAGAAGACCATTCATTTGTGAAATGTTTCATCAGTTATATCTCTCTACTGGTAAATAAACTTGAGCTGCTTGCTTTTAATTAGATTGAGGGTGTGGGTTTGCATTTCAAGATAAAAGCTGACATAGGGTGTTTCAAAGTTTAAGCAGTAATGCAATGACGGATGCCGTTTGGTAAATAGCGGAAACTGTGGTTTTTAAATCTTTGACCTCTTGGTTCATAGTGAAAGTTTTTTTTTTTTAACATTCAAACAAAAGAAATTCACTCCTCTACATATAAATGTTTTAAACTGATTTGAAGAAAATACATTTAAAATATACACTCACCTAAAGGTGTTTGACCCCTTTCGCCTTCAGAACTGCTTTAATTCTACATGGCATTGATTCAACAAGATGCTAAAAGCATTCTTTAGAAATGTTGCCCCATATTGATAGGATAGCATCTTGCAGTTGATGGAGATTTGTGGGATGCACATCCAGGGCACGAAGCTCCCGTTCCACCACATCCTAAAGATGCTCTATTGGGTTGAGATCTGGTGACTGTGGGGGCCATTTTAGTACAGTGAACTTATTGTCATAATCAAGAAACCAATATGAAATGATTTAAGCTTTGTAACATGGTGCATTATCCTGCTGGAAGTAGCCATCAGAGGATGGTACATGGTGGTCATAAAAGGATGGACATGGTCAGAAACAATGCTCAGGTAGGCCGTGGCATTTAAACGATGTCCAATTGGCACTAAGGGGCCTAAAGTGTGCCAAGATAACATCCCCCACACCATTACACCACCAGCCTGCACAGTGGCAAGAAGGCATGATGGATCCATGTTCTCATTCTGTTCACGCCAAATTCTGACTCTACCATTTGAATGTCTCACAGAAATCGAGACTTTAACTGTCCAATTTTGGTGAGCTTGTGCAAATTGTAGCCTCTTTTTCCTATTTGTAGTGGAGATGTGTGATACCCGGGGGGTCTTCTGCTGTTGTAGCCCATCCGCCTCAAGGTTGTGCGTGTTGTGGCTTCACAAATGCTTTGCTGCATACCTCGGTTGTAACGAGTGGTTCATTCAGTTAAAGTTGCTTTTCTATCAGCTTGAATCAGTCGGCCCATTTTCGTCTACACCATTCTTTGTAAACCCTACAAATGGTTGTGCGTGAAATAAATTCCCAGTAACTGAGCAGATTGTGAAATACTCAGACTGGCCCGTCTGGCACCAACAACCATGCCACGCTCAAAATTGATTAAATCACCTTTCTTTCCCATTCTGACATTCAGTTTGGAGTTCAGGAGATTGTCTTGACCAGGACCACACCCCTAAATGCATTGAAACAACTGCCATGTGATTGGTTGATTATTGGATTGGATGAGAAATTGAACAGGTGTTCATAATAATCCTTTAGGTGAGTGTATGAATGCTAATTGTTAGAGATAGAAATCAGATGTATTTTGATGTAAGATTTAGGGCGCACTCATATAATCCAAACCAAACTAAACCATGCCCCAGCGCGATTGTCCCCGCTCCCTACTCCCCCAGAGCACTCACACTGTACTTTTATCACTTTCGTCATTAGGAACGAACCAGGCTTTGAGGCTCAAACACGCCCGAGCGTGGTTTGGTTTGGATAATGTGAGTATGCCTTTACAAACAAGCAATAAATGATAAAAAAAAAGAATAACCCAGTTGGTTTCATTTAACAGAGAAGTGAAAATTGTACGTAACTTGGTTTTGAGTTTAGTTGGCTGTGGGATATACTGTACAAACCAAAAAAGTACAAAGCGTGTTCCTGTAGCTTAATTGCTAGAGCTTGCAATAACAATGCAAATGTCATGAGATCGAGCCCCAGAGAAAGACACACATGTAGATTGCTTTGGATAAAAGTGTCTGCCAAATACATAAATATAAATACAGCATCCATCAAGAGAAGAAATATTTTGCAGGTGTAAGATGTAAGCTTGTCATTTGCACCTAGTTTTATTGCCGTAATGTTTATTCCACAAGAGATATTTAACAAAAATTAAGAAGTAAATCAACCAACCATGATTTTCCCTCCCTATAGCATTCCAATCATGCTAAATTATAATGAATAGTAGCAAAGCCAAAGCCTGTTCACCTATTTTCTTTCAGAATCCAGGACCAAAACTATGTGTTTAAACGTGCTATTTTATCTTAATATTTGTATAAATCATTTTGTATCCGTGACTACATTCACAATGTATCATGTCCTGCTTATTGTATTGATGTACAAACTATGCCTTTATTTAAAAAAAATTGGCAATTAATAATGTAAACTTCACGGGAACAAGACATTGTGGTTGACTTATTGTCTTGAAATGCTTTTTGTCATGCACACTGTTGCTACGGCGACTTACATGCTAACCTTGTGTGGAGACTTTGATTTAGCTTAAAATTATACTATATAGTCTTAATCACTGCAATGAGTGTTTGGGGGAGATGTTTGCCACTGATTAGATGAACAGAGTGAAATGAGGAAAAGATTCATTTAAAAGACGCATTTAAATAATATGGTAAATCGTTCTCTGATATCTACATAGAAGGTATGTGGCTTTATTAAGTGCAAAAATTATCCAGAGATGGTTTTACATATCCATTTACAACCCTAGGATTTGCCTTTAGAATTAAATGGTCTATAATTACCTTATTTGAAAGGGCCATGAATAATAATATTGAGCTCTGCTCTGATTGGTTGCTTTACAGAGCAGCTTCTTCAGGTACATACAGCAAACATCTCCTCACTATCTGCTTGCTGCCTGTCCGCTGATCAAACTGTAAAAACACAATCTCCGTAGACAGCCTAAGCTCCACAAACTGCAATAAAAACAAAGTGGCCAAACCTACCACCAGAAACGATAACAAAGTGTTCCAGCCAATAAACGACAAGAAGGATTTCGGGGTGGGGGTTGGGTGCGTTCATGAAAGCACGAAAGGGAGGGGGAGGAGTTAGCTACGCTCCGTTTGTTTGAAAACAGTTCAAACATCAACAAAAACTAACGTCACACAGATTCGCTTAGAGCGCCTTTAATTTAATGTGTAATTTAATGTAAGAAGAAGGAAATAATTGTGTTTATTATTAATTTATGCCTAGATAAATACAGTTTACATTCTACGGCACCTTCAAAAATGTTGAATTGTAGGAGCTGATGGTGTAGTGGGCAGCGCTCCGACATGTGGTGCTTTCACACTTTCGGCGACCCGAGTTCAATTCCCGGCTTGTGGTCATTAGCCGATCTCATACCCTCTCTTTACCCTGTACTTTCCTGTCCTCTCCTCTATCACTGTTTAAATAAAAGGCCAAAAAATTTTGAATTTATCTTAGGGTTTTATTATACTCTCAGGAGATATTGAAAGTGAACACTTGCTAATTTGTTTGTACTGATCTAGTTTCGTAGAACTTCTGTTTAAGCTTAAAGTGATACAAAGTTGCAGAAATTTGGAAAAAAAAGTTTAACCAAATGATTCTATAAATTTTGTATGTCCAAATTGGAAGATAAAAATGTTGCCTACCTTGTATGGAACAGATTTTTCCAACCATACTTGTTGCAATGAGGAGCAGGTGTGGTTGATGATGATGTGGCTACCAGTAAGACGTTGAAGAACATGTGAACTTTCTAATTTGAGATACTGTAGTCAAGACGAATGAGATTTTACTAGAACTGTATGCCCACATGTAGGGAAATAATAAAAAAGAATGCATAAAAAATCTCATTTGAAACATTCCAAGTTATTTTGATTCATGCATTTAAAACTACTGCAGTTTATACAAATGCTTTCCCTGCCGGAATGCTAACCTGTGATTAATTTAATACATTTGTGATCAGAAAAGGCTATGGCCCACAGTACATGTTAGTGCATATTTCCGCAAATGTGATGCATATCAATCTTATTCTTAAGACAAAAAATAAGAAAGTTCTTAAGATAAATTATAAGAAGTGCGTAAGAATGTTCCTTAGTGCAATTCTTGAACATTTCTTAAGAAGTTATCAATTTTTTTCTTAAGAATAAGCCATTAAACTTTATTATATGAGTGTGGAATTCCTCCTTAAACTAATCTATGTGAAGTAAACTGATTAAACTGTCATTTCAGACGTATTTAAAATACAACATGTCACATTTAAAACAATCACAGTAACTTTTAAAAAATCTCATATTTTGAGATTTAAGTCTACTGTAAGGTTATCCTAACTTTAAGATGTTATTTAAGACAGTTTATTTGTCGAGAATTGGAATTCTTCTTAAGTTTTTTCTTAAGAACATACTTAAGAAAAAATAAGAACTTTCTTAAGAAGCTTTTTTGAGAATACAAAATATTCTTAACTTTTTTCTTAAGCTTGAATTTAAGATAAAAATGGCAGTTAAGATGATTTTTCTTCTTAAGAATGTTTTGTTAATCCGACCCCAGATTCCATTTGGAATGTGCTGTTCACACTGTCATACAAAGAGACAGATAATGGGTCACATATGAGCAGAAAATCGACTTTGATGGCAGTGTGAATGTAGTCTAAGGCAGAGGGTGACCGGTAACAGTGCCTCTCTTTATATAACCCATAAATGGGAGGAAATGCAGACTGACTAAAAGACTAACGAAAGACTAAAATCTTTCTTTCTAGTCATATCTTGAGATAGCTGCATGCAGTTTCCTGGAATTATCTTTGCTGTAGACAGATCCCACTGAGCATTAAAATAGCCAGAGATAAGGTACAGGGTGACAAATAGGTGAACACTTGAACAGATTTGAGAAAAAGTCTTGGTTTGAGTCTTGGTAAGAGAGATGGGGAGAGGTTAGGTTAGATTTATCACAGCTGGTGTTATGTTGACAGTAACGGAAATGGCACTGTGTTTTATTGCATATCTTTGAATAACAGTTCGACGGCTGGCTATTTCAGAGTGAAAAGTGACACCATTTCTTCAGGTTACTGCAGACCGTTTCTTCAAAGGCTTTATGTATATATATATATATATGCTGCTTTTTCAGGTCTTAAGCACTTATTTGCTTTGAACCTGTTATTGCTTCATACATTTTACAGTATTATTTGGAATTGCTATTCCGTCCGTGGAATAAACCCCAGGAAGTTTACAGTTTTCTACACTTTAAAAAAAAGATGTTAATGTGTTAATTTTGTATTTTTTGTGTTATGCTTTTTAACACATTTTAACACTATCATACACCCGGCACAATGCAGCGCAATGCACGACGCAAGTATAATTTGCTAGTTTTGACCTGGCACACTTATAATTTTTACGTTTAGTGCCACATTGTTTAAAAAGCAAATGCATTTGCCCCCATTTTTGTGCCCATGGGCGTTCTGATCAAAAAACGAGGTGTGTTCAGGCGCATTGTTGGCGCGTTACTACAACCCCAAAACAGAAAAAGTTGGGATACTGCAGAAATTGTGAGTAAAAAAGTAATGGAATAATTTACAAATCTCATAAACTTATATTTTATTCACAGTAGAATACAGATAACATATCAAATGTTGAAAGTGAGATATTTTGAAATGTCATGCCAAATATTGGCTCATTTTGGATTTCATGAGAGCTACACATTCCAAAAAAAGTTGGGACAGGTAGCAATAAGAGACCTGAAAATTTTTATGTACATATAAGGAACAGTTGAAAGACCAATTTGCAACTTATTAGGTCAATTGGCAACATGATTGGGTATAAAAAGAGCCTCTCAGAGTGGCAGTGTCTCTCAGAGGTCAAGATGGGCAGAGAATCACCAATTCGCCCCATGCTGCGGCGAAAAAGAGTTTTCTGAGTTTCTTAGAGAAAAATTGCAAAGAGATTGAAGTTATCATCATCTACAGTGCATAATATCATCCAAAGATTCAGAGAATCTGGAACAATCTCTGTGCGTAAGGGTCAAGAAGCGAAAACCATACCGGATGCCGGTGATCTTCGGCCCCTTGGACGGCACTGCATCACATACAGGAATGCTACTGTAATGGAAATCATAACATGGGCTCTGGAATACTTCCAGAAAACATTGTCAGTGAACACAATCCACCGTGTCATTCGCTGTTGCCAGCTAAAACTCTATAGGTCAAAAAAGAAGCAAATCTAAACATGATCCAGAAGCACAGGCGTTTTCCCTGGGCAAGGCTCATTTAAAATGGACTTTGGCAAAGTGAAAAACTGTTCTGTGGTCCAACGAATCAAAATTTGAAGTAATTTTTTGGAAAACTGGGACGGCATTTCATCCGGACTAAAGAGGACAATGACAACCCAAGTTGTTATTAGTGCTCAGTTCAGAAGCCTGCATCTCTGGTGGTTTGGGGTTGTATGAGTGCGTGTGGCATGGGCAGCTTACACATCTGGAAAGGCACCATCAATGCTGAAAGGTTTATCCAAGTTCTAGATACATATGATCCCATTCAGATGTCGTCTCTTTCAGGGAAGACCTTGCATTTTCCAACATGACAATGCCAGACCACATACTGCATCAATTACAACATCATGGCTGCTTAGAAAAAGGATCCGGGTACTGAAATGGCCAGCCTGCAGTCCAGATCTTCCCCCACAGAAAACATTTGGTGCATCATAAAGAGGAAGATGCGACAAAGAAGACCTAAGACAGTTGAGCAACTAGAAGTCTGCATTAGACAAGAATAGGACAACATTCCTATTCCTAAACATTGGTCCTCCTCCAGCTGTTCCTTGTATGTACATTTAACTTTTCTGGCCTCTTATTGCTACCTGTCCCAACTTTTATTGGAATGTGTAGCTCTCATGAAATCCAAAATGAGCCAATATTTGGCATGACATTTCAAAATGTGTCACTTTCAACATTTGATTTGTTATCTATACTCTATTGTGAATAAAATATAAGTT
Source organism: Misgurnus anguillicaudatus (assembly GCF_027580225.2). NCBI lineage: Eukaryota > Metazoa > Chordata > Actinopteri > Cypriniformes > Cobitidae > Misgurnus > Misgurnus anguillicaudatus. Next base: position 7,822,695 of record NW_027395278.1, read on the forward strand.
TATGAGATTTGTAAATTAGTCCATTCCTTTTTTACTCACAATTTCTACTGTGTCCCAACTTTTTCTGTTTTGGGGTTGTATTTTGAGGCAACCAAATTAGACAACGCAATGCTGTTTTTGTTATTTAATGAGCGCATTCGTAATACCGGACGACAATGCGCGTTTGCATATCACACACATGGATGCGCAGCAGAACATAACCCTTTTTATAATATGAAAAAATTAAGGATTAAAATGTAAACTATTATTATTGAGTCTCATGGAAAAAAATAGTTTTTTTTAAAGTAATGCTGTAAAAAAAAACGTATGGCGCTGTCCGGGTGCTGAAACGGCTCTCCGCACGTTTGTAAATTCTTTATCTCCTGTTTGTTACAAATAAAGTATTTTTAGAGTACAACCTTTTCTTACGTACTTGTAAATTATTTTTTGATAATGTTGGATATCCATACATTTACAGAAATTAAAAGCCTGCTGTTTTTACTTCCATGACTAAAAGAAAACGGCTTTTAAAGGTTTTAATCCAAAAAAATGACCATTTCAATTGAAAGACAGGGATTACACATAGCGCCAGCGCAACTGGCTTTTAAAGGGGATGAGAGATAAGACTCTCATTGGTTTATTGCATGTTACGCCCAAAACACAACTATTACTCATTAAGAGAATAGGACCTACCCTTTTTGACCTTGCGCTCAGCGCACAAACCATTTTTCTTGTCATTAAAGTAGATTCGGACACGCCCATTTAGACCGTGCGCTGTGCGATTTAGACAATATGCTTAGATCATTAAAATAGGGCCCATTGTGTCTTTATAGCACATTTTTACATTTTAAAACAGTATTTGTCATTTTGTGTTGATTATGTGTTAAAATAAATAAAACAAGTTTGGTCAAAAGTTCCAATAATAACATCAGGGCATGAACCGGTGCGCAATATTTTGCCTTGGTTTCCTGGTTGAATTACATGTTTCCTGGAAACACTGTGCACCGGTGTGCAACAGGTTTGAGATACGTTTTCTCTTATTTGGTGGGTTTGTAAAAAATGCCAACCCAATTAGCATCAACACAATATAAACAACAAGTTATCAAGACAACACGCACAATGGATCCAAGTAAAGTAATTTGCAAATGTTTTATTATGGACAGCAAGGGCAATGACTGTAACATTGAGAGCATTTTACAGTATTAAACATGTATTTAAAATGATTTCATCAGGCTCCAAAAATTCCTTCTCAGCTACCATAGTTGCAATTCTTGCGTCATCAGAACAAGGGTGTTCAACTTACCACTTAAAAAAGCAGCCCTGATTATATTGTTTTAAACACATCCGTTTTTTCATCCCATCATCCCCTCCCATGTGTAACTGAATTTCACAGTACCTTTATGATGAACGTATGTGTGAGCTTTATAAAATTGAGAACCATCCAGGTGCATTTCAAAGACAAGAAGTGCTGACTTTTTTGTTTTTAAATTAATCACTGAAAGATTAAATGTAAACACTATTGGGCATTGTGCATAATAAATACAAACAAATAATCAATAGCGCAAACATATTTTCTATTCTGTCTATTGTAGTGAGGCCATTTGATTGATAAAATCTTTACTCTTTCAACCACTGAGGCTTTGTAATTACTCTACATGTTGAAAATAACCACTAAATTACACAAATTACAGAAACTAGCTTGCAGTCATTTGGTTTGCAATTAACCTGCTTTGCCCTCTTTATTGAACATTCTTTTCCATTGTGACACATAAAGGGGTTGAGAGTTAGTATTTATTTTTTTATTTTGACTACAGTGAAAGAGATCTCCAATACTAATGTTCACAGCAAGCTGCTCTCAGTATTATACTAGACAAATTAGAGTCTTTGAATTCTTTGAATTAAACATTTTGTGTGGAGCTTCCACATGACACTCAGCACATTAACTATAATGACTAGAGAGAAGGCTGATTCTTACTGTAGTTCTGTACTTGTTTATTTTAACAAATAATTTTAAGTATATTATTGTATTGTTGACGAACGCACACTAATTTACTTTTTTTTTGCTTAGAGTACCACCACATGCAACACTTAAAGGACAAGTTCGGTATTTTACACTTAAAGCCCTGTTTTCAGATTGTTTATGATGAAATAGAACTGTTTTGACTGAAATTTGGACATATGATGCTGGCCCGAGAATTTTCGGTTGTTTGTTGTATCACCTCCCACCTCTACAATGGCTGTGTAGGTGCACTGGAACAATCCTTCCTAAAATGCATTAAACTTTCAAAAACTATGATGAAACCTGTTTGAAAGCATCTTTTGCAGTGATTTTTGTGTGAGCATATCAGTTTGTAAACAAAAGTTTATTGCATTTTAGGAAGGATTGTTCTAGTGCACCTATGCAGCCATTGTAGAGGTGGGAGGTGATACAACAAACACCCAAAAATTCTCGAGCCAGCATCATATGTCCAAATTTCAGTCAAAACCGTTCATCATAAACAATCTGAAAACAGGGCTTTAAGTGTAAAATACCGGACTTGTCCTTTAACTCCCCGCCAGCTTTTTTTTTAAAGAGTTGCCAGCCAGCGCCAACATTTTTCATGATTTTCACAAAAGTTTAATGCCTTTAAGAAAATGTTCTTCTTAAAATATATAAACATACATAAATACATCAAATGAAAGTACAGACCCTGTGATAAAAAAAACAGTTTTCTTCCTATCTTCATTAGTTCTCTTTTTATCACCTCTCAAATATGGGTATGTTTCTTTAAAAACACCAAATTTTGAGCCAAAACCTGAGATATTTTAATTTTTTGAAAAGACTGTTGATAGAGATCAGAGGCAGAGCGATCCTCAAAAGTTACACGGACATACAGCTGTAAGCCCTAGGGCGATACTTCCAGGTTATACCTGGTGGATGATAGCGGTATTGCGGAAAGCAAGAAATATTGTCATTGGGAGGGAAGCGTTTTTTTTATTGGCGATGAAAGAGTTAACTATAATAATCAACCCTGCCAGGATAATACTAGAAACTGTTTTAATACCGTGTTAGTTCAGTGGTAAACATTGCATTAGCAGCACAAAAGGCCATAGGTTTAAGCCCAGGGAACACATATTAAAAATGTATACCTTGTGCTGTACTATAAGTGTCTTTGGTTGAAAGTGTCTGCTAAATACATACATGCAAATGGGGATAAATGCAAAATGTTCATAAGATCCCACCAATCAGAAACGTATTGATACAATGCAAACATCATTAATGGTCACAAATTGGTCATTAATTTAATTTCTTGTCCCAATTCTTGTCAATTCCAAAGCAATTTTAGATTTGCAACTCGGCAAACACCAAAGGTTACGGTATTATCATGTTTTTTGTTTGCTTTTTTGAGAAAATGGGTCAGGCAGTTACCAATACTGTTGTGGCCAGGGAATAATTTGCCAGCACAAAATGAAAACAGATTGGTCTCTATGTTTACTGAAAGCAAGTACTGAGTGTTGATGTCATTTTTGTTAAGTGGTTAGTTGATATGAGACCAGATTGCTAAAGGTTGTAATTCCATATCCTTTTTTGTTGAGTTTCCAAACTTAGAGTCAATTAACCTACTTCTCCTTGAAAGTTTGACTTTATAAACAACGATTTACAATGGATAATCTCTGCCTTACAGGTACAATCTCCTGGCCAAAACAAATAGCTTAAATTGTTACAAATTGCTTTGAAACAGCAGGTTTCCATACGGCAGTGCTGAGGGGATGGTGTGACATCTAAGGTGGTGTCTGTTCTCGCCTTTTTTCCTTTCCTGTTGACAAATAAGGAGGATGCTAGTTCGATCACCTTGCCAGGAAATCTTTAGCGTATCATCACTCACCCCCGCTGGGCTGTTAGATACAACAGCAGGCTATTAGAGTCCAGGGAATCTCCTTGCTCCCGTCTGTACTGGCTCAAAGGCCTCTGAGCAGTAAGCACCTGTTTCCCTGGGCATAGTGGGCAATGATCCACCAAAACTGGGAGCACTTATGGAAAATACTGGCTCTGTTCGCCTTTGAAGCGAGAGAGATGTTTAGTTTGGTGCTTTGCCATTTGACTGATAACCACAGCAGAAGAGGTTTTCATGTTTTAAGCCAGAGGAAAGGACCTATATTTGAGAAAAATCTCAATATTTACTCGTTTCCTGTGACGATTCACACAGACGCTTGTTTTGTGTAGCAGTGCATGCTCTGTTGTGACAGCATGAAGAGAATGAAACACCAAGGGATGACACTAAAACAATGAGGGATGAATTCACTAAATGGTTGCAAAAATCTATATCTTATGCACTAAGCACTTACAATCCAGTAACCAATTCACTGAAATATTACAGTATATCACATGAATGCATTCGGTTGACACTTTTAAAAGCAACTTGCAGTGCATTCAGCATCTACACAAGTATGTGTGTTCCCTGGGAATTGAAGCCTTGACCTTTGGACTGCTAGCACAATGCTCTACCAGTTGAGTTACAGGAACACTGTGACATAAGTACTTGAAAAAAGTCATTCATAAACAGTGGTGTCAAAAGTATTCATATTCATTACTCAAGTAGAAGTATAGATACTAGGGTTTTAAAAGACTTTTGTAGAAGTTGAAGTATCAACTCAAGCTTTTTACTCAAGTAAAAGTGAAAAAGTACTGGTTTCAAAACTACTTAAAGTATAAAAGTAAAAGTAATGTAAGGAAAAAAATGTCATTAGAGAAAAAAGCCTAGGCCGCACCACAGGGGCCTTCCCTATCTCCTCTAAAAAATGTTTCTAAAGGCCATAATAACTATAGTGTTATTAAAATGTTAATGTTAAAAAATTTGGGATGCACTAGGGCCAGGGGTAGGCAACGTCAGTCCTGGAGTGTCGATGTCCTGCAGATTAGCTCCAACCCTTATAAAACCTTGGTTACCTGTAGTTTCAGGTGACTTTAACCTTTATTAGTTTGTTCAAGTGTGCTTGATTAGACCTGGAGCTAAACACTGCAGGACATCGGCACTCCATGTTGCCTACCCCTGCACTAGGCTATCTGTTTCAACCACATACGGTATATGCCCATTAAAAATGAACGCATTTCAATACAATGCAAACAAATACATTAAAGCAGTGGTTCTCAAACTGGATGTCGCCAGATGGTGCCAGGGGCCCCAGTTTTATAATATTTTATGAAATACATTACTTTATTATAAATTCTGTGTAATTAAACCTCAGAAAAATAAGGCTACTAAACAAAAGCAATAAATTGTATAATTTAAAATGTTTTGTTTAATTCAAATTTTAAGTTTTAGAATATTTATGTCAATCCACTGTACACAAGGGAGGCCGCAAAAAATGTTTGATAACAACTGCATTAAAGATCCATATATGTGTACTGCTGAGCATTAACATGCGTTCCATAGAGAGGAAGATATAATGACTAGTTGCCTATAAATATTGTAATGGTGCAAAAAGTCAATCTTCAGAGCAGTGCCGCTGGTGGCCAAACTTTTACAGTGGTGCCCTCTTAAGTTAAAAAACAACAAAATCACACAACTATAGTATGTGTGAGAATACAAATATGCTATTGTTATCATTTATAATTGTATTTTGACAGCAACACAAACTACAATTATACAAATATGCAATTATATATTATAGCCTATATTTCCTCATCTGTACTTGTGTAGCTAATGGACTTTAGTATACTTTACTTTAGTCAGTATATATCCAAGCAATTTTGGAGAATTACTAAATGTCTTTATTGTAAGTAAATTAAAAGTCAGGTTGAAGGAAACAGCTGATGTCTATTAACAAAAGCAAAAGTTGGTATGTATGGTTATGTGTTTCATTGATTTAACACTCAAGCATTCAGCTAAGTAGGTTTTGTTAATGCAAATAAAATTTACGGCAGTTATTAGCATATACAAAACAACAATGTCTTTAGCCTAGATATCTTTGCCATGCTTCAAAACGCAACGCAGCACAATGTCATTTAAGTTGAACAACTGAAGTTACATGATATAAATTGGTATTGTTACACTATTTAAATCACACAGATGAGTTGGTGCCAGCCGCCAGCTATACATTTACACAGGCTTGTGAATGTGAACTGACCTGAAAGTGATGCGCGAGTTTTATTTCGTACTTTTCCATTTGAAGACAGAATGCCGCGTTCTGTTACTGTACAAACAGATGGCGGATGATATCAAAGCATCGCGAGGGGAGACACTCTGCATGTTTTCTAATCGCTCTCGACTCGCGGTTCTTTTATGTTTCTCTGTGCAGCGCTATCGAACAAACTTTTGATCATCTGCAGTCAGCTGGGGGGCGGGGATTGCGTACAAACCAATAGGGAATCGAAATGGTGTATGTTTATACTTCTCATCCAACCACAATCGGATTCATCTGGATGATGCAATTTATCAAGATAGGTTTTTTTAACGATGACAAGCCGGAATGTAAAAAAAGAAAACAAGTTGAAATTAATAGAAGTAACGAGGCGATTTTTAAAATGTAAGGAGTAGAAAGTACAGATAATTGCTTGAAAATGTAAGGAGTAGAAGTAAAAAGTCGTCTGAAAAATAATTACTCAAGTAAAGTATAGATACCCAAAATATCTACTTAAGTAAGGTAACGAAGTATTTGTACTTCGTTACTTGACACCTCTGTTCATAAACACCAGTTCAACAGAAAAAGATGTCTTCTATTTCCTTTTTTTCTGTTTTATTTCTGTTTTCCATTTTTATTAATCATGGCAGATGAATGCATGCACGTTGTGCATTTTAACAGACATTTCAAGTATCTGGATTATAGTGGTGCAACAATAGCTGCGTTTACATGGACATTTGTAATCCGTTTAAATGATCAATCTGAATAAAAATGCTCCATGTAAACACCTCAATCGGACTAAAAAGTGCCAATCTGATTAAAAATCGAATCCGCTTGTTAGGGGTGGTTTATACCGTTTGTAATCCACTCAAAAGGACATGTATACACTTGATCGGATGGATAACTGAAACTGGGACGCTCTGCGCATGTGCAATCTTTTCTTTTTTTAATGGCAGTTGGTAAACCCACTGAAAGGCGCATTTCCGCCACCTACAGGACGGGAGTGTGGAGCATATTCACACGTGCAATGACGTAGAATTGCTGTAATGACATGTGACGCAAATAACTCGAGTTTGTTTTGTTGAAGGAAGTCACAAGAAGTGATTGTCTTGTTAATCTTGTTCCTATTATCCTTCAATTCCCCATAAAGTGATACAGCGTTGTCCGGTCAGTCCATGATTTATTCTCTGATCCACAAACGCGTGTGTTTGGACTCGCTCTCGCGAAAGGTCTCTGCAGCACTGCGTAAAGTAAAATACGCTTTTTGGGCACACGTGAATGGGTGTTTTTGCTGCTGCTTTATAATCAGCTGAGACACAAAGCAAATCTTGAAACAGCGTGAAACTGTATTTGTGCAATGTGCGCATGTCAAATGATCAAATCTGATGTAAATCTTGTGTCATACAAACACGCACATCAATCCAATCACATTATTAAGTGTTCATGTAAACGCTATGATAGGATTTTATTTATTTATTAATCGGAAGGATTTTAATCCGATGGAGGCAAAATGTGTCCATGTAAACGTAGCTATTGATGTACAGTAGCAGTGCCGTGGCAGATCGTACCAAATCTTCTTCAACCTTCCTCAGAACAAGACTCAGAACAAGCATGCAAGATTAGGGGCCAGGGGGCATATTACAGAAAAATATTAACTTTAAAATCTAATTTGAACTGTTTGGTAACCATGGTAATTTTAATTAGGACCTAATTTAAGACAAAAGCTATACAGAACAACGTTCCTTAGTGCATTATCTTATCTTAAAGGGACACTTCACCCATTTGCATAAAGCTTTGTAAAGTTAGAACCCCAGTCATGTTTTTGAATGGTCATACATAATTTTCTCAGTTGCCGCTGAGACAGGAGAAATACAAATTTCAGTGTTGCACTTCCTTCTTTCAATGATGTAAAAATCATCATTTTGCATCATTGAAAGAAGGAAGTCCAATATCTTTGTTGAGGGAGTGAGAGTACAAACACCCCTTTTCTCGGTCAAATAGGCACCACATTCTAAATGTATGTTACATTTCGACTACAAATATGACACACTTTCAATAAAGATTAATGTTTCTACGGGTGAAATGCTCCTTTAACTGCAACTGGAAAGTGGTATCACAGAAGCATCCTAACTTGACAAAACATCCTAAAAACGGTTGTTTCTTTGGGCAACCCCACAGGTGTCTAACTTAAAACTTAAATGAAAGCCAGCTGAAACAACCACACTATGATAGACCTGCGAGAGAATGACATTTGATTTTTTAACAAAGTCCAGGATGATAAACAGCTGTGTTTGTTTCTGGATTACTCTTTGATTTTTTTCCTTCACTCCCTTTATTCACATAATCAACTAGTTTCTTACTAGTGGAGTGATCTTCCAATCTCTGTCATCCCTCATTATTAAAAAACAGTTCCCTGTCTCCCTGAACACTTGATGGGATCATAATGAACAGTGTTGGGGGTAACGCATTACAAGTAACGTGCGTTACGTAATAATATTACTTTTCTGAAGTAACAAGTAAAGTAATGCATTACTTTTTAAATGTACACATTAATGTTTAAGTTACTTTTTCAAAAAAGTAATGCAAGTTACTTTTTTAGTTTAATTAATTCTATAAAAAATTATGTACTGAATTAAACTAAACTATGCGTACACCCCGTGTGGGAACAGTTTGAGTCAGAAACTGAGATGGCAGACCAGAGCTCGACATTTTTGTGATGAAATATGCCATTTCTGAATGCAAAACTTTTCAGTCATAAAAACACCTGCAAGGCATGAAAGAGATCAAGCCTCAGCCAAGAAAAAGTACCGCAAAAGTAACTAAAAAGTATTTTAAGCATTACTTTACATGAAAAGTAACCAAGTAATGCAATAAGTTACTTTTTTTGGAAGTAATTTAATATTGTAATGCATTACTTTTAAACGTAACTTTCCCCAACACTGATAATGAGTACACTACGCAGTCGACTCATCTATTTCTTGTCATGTCTCCAATGTTGAAATGTACAGTAATATCCTAGCACTCATTTTTGTAAGTTGCATTTAATGGTAAGTCACAGATGATGTTCAGCACATTGATGCTAAAACAATAATAAAAAACACAGACTATGATTACAATGAATTTAATATTTCTTTGTCTGCCTCATTGAAATAAAAATGACAATTACTTTGTTTACTGTACAAACAAAGTACAGCAGCTCACACATCGTTTGTTGCTTGGTAACAGACCTAAGAATTGATATCCGAACATGATTAAGCGATTTAAGATGTCCTAACTAGAGATGAGATAAGATTTGGTGAGATAAGATGAGAATCCTAAATAAACTCAAGATTTGCTTCTGTAATATGAATTTGCAAAAAATCCTAATTCAACATATCATATCTTAAGTTAAGACCTAACATAGAATGTTTCTGTAATACGCCCCCCAGATGCACTACATGGGCGCAAATTAGCGTGAGAGTGCAATTCCAAAAAAACGCAGATAGGAGTGGTAATACCTGCGGGTTATTTACTAAAAAGATGCAAATTAAATAACACAGGTGCAACAGTTGATTTCCATAATGACCAACGCAACCTACTAACGGTACATTCACACAGGGCGAAAGCATTAATGCTTGACTGAAGGCTTGTCTGAAGTGTGGCCAACAGCCAATCGCAGTGGCCGCAATACATGCTTCGGTCTTCCATAAATGTAATTGGCTGGCTCTGTCTAGGTTATTTGCGTAAAGGCTTAGGATTGGCTGACGCACACGTTGCCGCTTGAAAAGTTGACAAAATGTTCAACTTCTTCTTCGAGCAACGGCAGTGATGCGGCGCAGACGGATTCACAATTCAGTTCGGCAAAGCATGACGTCACCCATTGAAAGTGAATGTGAAGCATTAACACTTACGTGTACCGTAAGGGCCACAAATAAGCAGTGCTGATGTGTTGCAGGTGATCTACTAATGATATCAGCACCAGGGACATCACAGCTGAGGAAGCCATAGTACACTAAACAGAACTGGAGGACAAAAAAATTTAGATTTACAATAGGTTTTGAAACATCTGGTATTGTGCGACGACTTCTAGTGACTCCTCTTTATTTCCTCCAGCAAATAAAAAATGGCTTGGCAAACAATATTTTTTAATAATATGTTATTCTGGCATTCCAAATATACGGAGAGAACATGGATCAAAAATTAAATAAAGTTACGTTTCTTTTTTTTAAACGCAATAGTTAAAAAAAACGTGATAGTTTCACACACGCACGCGATAGCGATAACTTTCTCTTCACGTGCCTGTGAAAAAAAATCTGCACATGAAGGTTTCGTGTGAGCACATGAAAGTTTCACGTGAGCACATGAAACTAAACTTCAGCTCCAATGTCACCTTAAGCCCGGGATACACTGCACGATAATTGGCTGTCCCAGACGAAAGATTGCCATCGTGAAACTATCGTCGCGATTTCTGTGATCGTGGCTCTCCATCGGTGGTCCTATGTCGTACAGTGAGAGAGGTTCAAAGACAGCCGTTTTCCCGGTCTTGCGTCCAAAGATAGCCTACGATAGTTTTCTGGCAGTGTCAGAAATTCGGCATGATCACCGCATAGTGTGTTTGCTGCTACGACCTGCGCGCCGGTATTTGTTTACCACGAGCGCATGCTGGTGACGTTGCGCAACGTGTGACGCAGCCGCCGAAGCTTCCGTGTCATCATCGTACAGTCTACATGCCTCTCGTACCCGAGTTTAAACGATACATGTCGCACAGTGTGATAAGGTAATGATCTTATAAGAGGACAAAAATCGTGCAGTGTATTCCGGGCTTTAGGGGCTCAGTACAAATAAACATGTTACATGTTAAAAAAAATCCTCTGCCTTGTACCAGACGCTCTCTGATACCTCTTCTATCAGCTAAAATTTTAGCCATTTTAAGCGCAAAATGATTTAAGACTTTTTCGGCATTAAATAATGGCGCAAATACCAGTAATATCATATGCACAAACATTAGTAAATCGCGTTGCATAAATCATTTAAATAATCTTCTCCCATAAATTTTGCATCTAAAAGGGAAACTCCTAAAAATGCATATGCAATAAGGTCAGTGGCAAAAATAACTAGACCACACCTTTTCAGCGCTAATTATCGTTATTTAACCACAAAATTATGGTTTGTGCTGGCACAAACTGTTAGTAACTCAGGCCCTAGGTATTGGACAGTCCAAATTTTATTTAGCACATTCTGTGAGTGAGTTTGTTTGCACCTGATTTGCATAATTAATTAAGTAAATTGGTAGTGGTAAACCCAACAATGACAACACAATTGTATCAATGTTTATATGGCTGTGCCTAATAATCATTCTCAGAGGATGAACTTTGGTCTGCCCTTTTACTATTACATTTATGAATAATTTCTCCATAAGACATTTGAAAGCGTAAATTACTCCCAATGTGTTGTTATGGCAATCTGGAAACCAGCAAGATATCAATGAAACTTTTATTTGCATTACTGTATTATATAATTTAGCAGCTATTTTACCTACTTGAAAGGGTTAAATATGTACCACTACAGCGCCAATACCTAACTTGCTGGCTGTGATCAGACTGTATTCAATTGAAATCAAACTAGATGAGGAGTATAAATCCCATGAGTGTAACTTCCCCTAAGCAGCTGGGATTTTTACTCCAGATATGATACGTTTTCTTCTGTAGATGAACTGGTGGAATGCCATATATTGATGACTCACCATTGCTGAGCAGAGCTCCAAGGAAATTTAAACTTATCTTCATCATATGGTCTTGCATATGGTGCTTGGGTGGTAAAACAGCAGTTTGGGGAATTGGGATGACTGTGCCTCAGGAACTGTGCTCAGCTGGAGTTACTGTATTTGTATTGTATTTAATATCCCAGATTTCTGCCATCTGTAGGTTTTACTGATTACCTTAAACACTTATCCTGCGTTCTCTCTATTGACATGACCAATTTTTTGCAAGCAACCTAAAAAATTCCCAAAATATTCATTACTTTGTAAAAGATGTTCCCCCATTTCCTTCTCTTTTCTGGTAATTTACTTACTAATATGATCAAAAATCTCTCTTCTGCCCATAAACTAACCATGTAAACACTGGAAGTGGGCACAGTGTACATTACAAACAATAAAACTGTCTGCCCTGCACATGGCACAATTTCTATATAAAGTTTATAGTGGAATTTAATAAAACAACCTGCAATCAAATCATGGAACCTTTAACTTCAAAAATGCTGTTTCCACAGCACTACCAATGTTACAGTGTCTTGCCATTAAAAATACTGTTGTTGAACAAATGTTCAGCTTTTTTAGGACATGCTGAAATAAGAAATTCTACTTGCAATAAAGATGTGAACTAAACATAGAGTTAAAAAAGATTAATAGTTGGAAACTTTGTAAACATTTTTTTCTCATCCTCTGCACAGCATTTTGTTCATAAACCTTGTCATATGACACACAGAGGAACAAGTACGCTTTGATTATTATTTTTTTTAATAATGGTGCATTTTATGTATAAGGTACTAAACCTCCTGCAAACCTCCTAAACAGTGTTGCCAGGAGGGAACATTATCTCTTTTAGATTTGCTATAAATAACTAAATCTGTTTTTCTCCATATTTATGTTGTCAGTGGGTCATGTTAGTAGTAGCCTGAACGCTATAGAAACATTTTTTTTAACTCTTAATTAGTCTTAGAGTGTTGCTTTTTTAGTGCTACTATAGCCATTTTTCTCTGGCTGCTGCTAAAATGTACAGGGCCCGGGACAAAAAGATTTCTGTGGGCCTTGCGGGCTTGATGAGTAAGCAGAGGTTTTTTTTGGGCCTTTCCTTATCATGAGTTTGAAGCATTGTTCCTGGTGGTAGTCCTAATTTATACCAAAGGGTTAAGCATTTAGTCTTCACTTACAGAGAAGACTGGAACAAAAATAAATGAATGGAACAAATTAAATGATAAAACACCATGCGATTTCCTAAGTATGTTTTGGACTTTAAAAATGTATTGTAGTTTACAGGCGTCCAGTTCAGTACACAGCTCAAACATTTTCCCCTGGATGACATGTTGAATTAAGATCAAAAGCAAATACAATGTTACCTCACCTTCTATCATTAGTTCAATTGATTTAATAAAGCAGGGTGAACAAATCCCAGAAGTCTTTGTTACGTAAATCATTTATTTAATTGCTTGAAATAGGAATCATTTTAGGTATTTAAGATTCATGAAACTGTAGAATGCTATTGAAATTCATTATGCATCCTGAAAGTATTTTAAATATGTCATTATAGTTATGACCACTGAAGAAAAATGGTAGATTGACCACAATGTGAGTTTTTACAAAGCATTAGCCTATTTGAAGTGATGATAAACAGTTTTTCTTTTCTTAAACACAATTTCTCTGGAATCTACTTATATTATTTGCTGTTGTGTCTAATATAACTGCCAAGCTATGTGTATAACATTTAACAGGTCCACAAAACAATCCATACTGATTATTTTCACACACAGTCTCACATTTTACTGCATAATTAATTAATTATGGCTCCAATTTTTTCCTTATTAGTTTTACACTGAAAAGGCATCATTGATGTGTAAATGTGGATGGTTAAATGTTTAATGTGATCATACGGGTAACAAATACATTTTTGCAGCTTTAAACTGAAATAGACATTTTACAACTAGTTTTAGCAAAGGTTCTGGGTAGTTTTGAACGGAGTTGAGTATGTCTGCATTGTACATTAAAGTGTTCCCTTTTTGAGCACTTGCACTGCGCCGCCATAGAGACACTTTGGAAACGCCTTCAGGTGTGAGTGCATCTGAATGTGTATATCAAATCCAACCAATTGTGGGGTGTTACGTCACTGGCAGGGTGACGCGGGAGCATGGAAGCATAAAAGGCAACTTAAAAAACATTCCCACTATCTCTATTGCCTCAGACGGCTATCTGAGTGTTTGAATAGCTTAACTGTGTAACTGAATTGCTTAACGGGGTGTTTGAACATGAAAGCAAAAAAGTCAGAGAAGGTTAGGTGTTTGAGAGCAGAACATACACTCATGGCCTCTTGAGAGGGCTGCGTGTGTTAGCCCTGCCCAATCTCTTCCTCCCTCGAGGGTTCCCACTGCTGTCTCTCCAGGTACAGAAGGCCACCATGCTGTTGGGTGCTGATATGTTGCTATCATCCTCTAAGGAGGTAGATGTTATGAGTGTTAAGGCTGCAGGGCGTAAGGGACGCCCAGATATCCTATCTCCCTGCCTCAACCGGTCTATTGAATGAGGAGTTGATAGATGTTGTAACTCGTGACACTGCTAGATTTAATATGTATTGACCAGCAGATAAGAAAGAAACTATATCATCCAACAAGTTAGATGAGAGATTTCTTACAAAATGAGTGCGTGATCACAGGTGATCACATTTTGGGGATAATATGGAACCCATGCAACCCATTTTGCATAATCAGGGTCACACACAAATGCTTTGTGCTTTAGAATTATGGAAGAAACCTTCGTTCCTTTCCCATGAAGGCCAATATGTGGGGCTCAGGGTCGTCACATCAGGCTTTGACGGATGCATCCTCTAAGGCTGGGAAGTGGCTATGGAAGACAATAGAGTCAAAATCTATGTAAGTCCACATGGAGTAGACGTCCTATCGAGGCAGGCGTTGGGCTCGGGGGAATAAGACTCCACCCAGACATGGCACAGGTTCAGCTAAGCGAAAGCTAGTCTTAGCCTCAGATGTCACGCCCACAGACTGTTGGCTAAACGTCGGATGTTTATCGTACAATTTTCTGGAAACCCTGTTGGAATGTCAAAATCATCTTTAATTGGTTGAAATATACCGGATTTCCAGGAGACACGAGTGTCGTGATTAGTTTCGGTCGCTGGAAAGCAAAGCTCTGACGTTCCATTGAGGAAGAGAATCAGTCGTGTTCACATGGATAATAATGACCAGTTTTCATGATCAGCTAAACCAGTGCTTCTCAATTATTTTCTGTCATGCCCCCCCTAGGAAGAGATAAACATTTCGCGCCCCCCCCAACTCTCCGCCGCGACTGTAAATAGTATAATTTGTCTATAAAATTACACATCTGCAAAGCATTGTATCCTTATTAACATTGAGAAAACACAAAAAAAGAAATATCGATCAACTTACAACAAAGAATAACTTTATTAACATTGTTTTTTAGTCTGTAACAGAAAAGACTTAAAATGCATCAATTTGCCAGGGAATAAAAAAAATCAATCCTTATTTAAAGTATAATATTTTTTGACCATTTGATACTGAAAAATTAAATTAAATATAATCAATAAATAATAATAAAAAACACAAGCGGCTTATCAGCGTGATTGGGGTGTAATGTCTTTAAGTGACGGTGCAAAAAAAATCACTTCCTGAAAAAGTATTTTCCCCGGGGTCTCGCGCGCCCCCCCTGGTGTCGCTTCGAGCCCCCCCTGGGGGTCCCGCCCCACTATTTGAGAAGCACTGAGCTAAACATTGGATTTTCAAACATATGCAAAGTTTGCGGCATAGACTCTCTAAAAGACATTTTGCTTGAGGCAGTTAGTGAAGTCAAAAAGTTTGGTTCTCCTGAATTGCTTGTATGTGTTAAAAAGTTGAGAGATATGCTTGAAACAGATGTTTAATGGGAGCGTCTCAATGGTGTGGCTGTTGATGAAGTGCACAACGTTGTTCTATGGTGAGTAATGTTGTTTATTTAGATGCTATTTGGTTGCGGCTGGTTATTTCAATAACTGACTTGTTGCCAGCCAAACTTGGTCTCCCTTTAAGGTTGGCTACCCATTTCAGGTGCCAATCTGGAGGGATCTGTAGTCTCAGGTGAGGGGCACTGTGTTTCACCCGTGTCTAGATTGTATGAGTTTGTGGGTCTGGCCTCTGAGGAGGACAGTCTCATAGAAACAGGTCTCTCAACCGAGGTTGTGCAGACAATTTTACATTCCAAATCTCCCTTCACAAGGAAAATATACGCATTAAAATTAAGACTTTTTATTACATGATGCCAAGAGCACTTATATGACCCAGTTAACTGCCCACTGGTACAGTTCTGGAGTTTTTATAGGAGGGGTTCGCATCAGGACTGTCTCCTTTGACCATTAAGATTTATGTGGCAGCTATATCTTTTTAAGCACTGCGCGCTATTCCGGAGACGCATTTGTTACTGTGATTTGGAATATCCACAACATGTTACTAGTATCTTATTTTGAACAATATTACTGAATATAAAAATACAGTACCAATTAATATTAACTTCCCTATGTTGAGTTGTACAAGTATGATGGTTGGTCATTGTAGTGTTTGTCCCACACTTGATCTACTGTGATTGTATGGTTGTGTAAAAAAGGACAGTGATGAGCTCTGTGTTTTTAAAAAAAATATAAAGACAGCGAAACAAAATAACTCATGACATATCATTATGATACATAGTTCATCAAAATGTCTAATTAGTTTGTCTTAAAGAATACAGAACCTTTTCATGTTTTAGGTACCATTTACACGTGGTGGGGAGCAGGTGCACATTTCTTTCATATCAACTAACATTTTGAACATGCAAAATTTTTTATGAATCTATAACATTTTTCGCCAGAACCACTTTATAAATGACTTACACAGAAATTTGTTCTGCTCGTGTTTCATGAATGAGACCCATTGTGAATAATCCATATTTCATTTTAGGCTGTTTTCTCTTTCTCTCAGTTTCTGTCAGTCCAAAAATTTGGTAAACTGCCGAGAAAAGCTTTTATATCATGTGTGGTATTCTACTCAAAGACCCCAAGTACTGAACTTCAGATGTTTTAAAGCCCTATTCAAGAGGTTTTAGGATCAAAGACGGCAAGAAAGAGTCTTCTCCACAGCCACTGCCACAGTAACAGATAAGACTCACAGGAGGTTTTTCTTTCTTAGCCAGAATAAATGTCTGACAGTGTAGCCTTAAAACATTTCTAAGGCTTAAATTGAAACTTCTTGGTCTTATGTCATTTGTTCAGCTCTCGTGTTTACTTCTTCCACAAATCCACAATCTTCTCTTTCTCTCTTTGTCATATATTTACAACTCTCTTTATATATTTACAAAAAGCTCTGCCTGTCCCTGGAGTTTGGAAGAACAGTATCAAGCTGGAAAAGGGTACGGCAAGACATTGATCTGAGTGCTCAAAGCTGTGGTTGGCTACATTTATACTGTAACTAGCAAATTTGGGTTCAAGGTCTGTCATGCAAGCAGGGCACTGTGGATGTGGGCATCTATCACTAGTGGCATAGCCCTAAAACAATCACAAGGATCCATTCAGGTCGCAGCATCAGTTCAAAGAGATGGCAGCTTTACCGTGAGTGGGCGCTGTTTTAGCACCGACATTGGAGAGCAGAGATTCCTGCCTATTTTTCCAAGATTTTGATAACTATTTTTATTAACACATGTTTAACTATCTGACTTTACACAGACTTTAATTCATTGATGATAGAGTTGTTTTTCTTGAAATGTAATTTTTATAGAAAGCTTTACAAGTTTGCAGCTTTGTAATTTTGCAAGCAAGTTTATTAGAAAACACATATTAGCAAAGAAACAATAGACAATACCAACACATCATGACACTGTACCATAGCCCTTTGCATCACATAACATTCATCATAGGAATTTAGCAGATGTTTTAATTCAAAGCAACAAATTACATTTGTTTTAATTAATTGTGATATGAATGAGAGAGAGAGAGAGAGAGAGAGAGAGAGAGAGAGAGAGAGAGAGAGAGAGAGAGAGAGAGAGAGAGAGAGAGAGAGAGAGAGAGAGAGAGAGAGAGAGAGAGAGGATTGAAAGTCTCTATGTGGACACAAAAACTGTATCCCTACGTTCCCACTGCAGGTGAAAGAGGCCCAAATCTGACTTTTTTGCTCAAATATGACCCATATCTAATTTTCTTATGACAGTCTGAACAGCGCTGGAAATAAATACGCTTTTCATTTATATTTGGTGTGTTAGGATTGGACAAAATGTGGCTGAGATACAACATTTTGATAACTGGACTTTGATTTCAAATCCTAGCTTCCCAATGGATGGGTTAGCAAATTGAAGTTTGTAACTCTTTATTTTTCTATACTCCGCAAAGAGACTTAGATATTAGAATTAGAATTATCCTTTCTCTTTCTCTCTGCACTAAATTGCAGTATCGTGGTTGGATAGTGCAGATTAAGGGGTGGTATTATTGTAATTGGCCTTACTACCCAGGGGGGCAGGATTTCATATTTTATTGAAGCTTCCCCAGGCTCCGCCATTGATTAGCGAACCCCCATTTGCTGTTAGCATTCCATTGACTCACATTCATTTTAGCGTCACTTTGACAGCGAATAACTTTACATCTGAGGCGTTTAAAGACTCCATTTGTCCATTACTTATATCTAAAGAAACACAAAATCTATAAAATGCTCCATTACCTTGTTTCTTTTACTGTCTATGTTATTACCTACGTCACAAAACAGGCCAAATCTGAACTACCTAATTTTTCACATGCTTGCAGAGAATGGTTTACCAAAATAAAGTTACTGGGTTTTTCTTCTTCACATTTCTAGGTTGATAGAAGCACTGGGGACCCAATTATAGCACTTAACCATGGAAAAGTCAGATTTTCACACTATGACACTTTTAAGAAATCAGTGGTTAGGTTTTATTTACAACACTGTTCCAGAACAGAACAGCCCAAATGTTTAATTGTGTGATGCACATTTTACGGAGGACTACTTCCTGAACACGAGGGAGTACAAGGCTGGATGTACACAAAGGCTTTGTCTAAAAAGTGGAGCAATTCCAACTTTGCAAGTACACTCTGGCTCTTCTGATTGACATCCTGTAAGTAGCCGATGTTTTATATATTAAAAGAATTTCCTACCGACAATGCAAATGCGGGTTGAAGTTTTGGAAAAGGGAATCAGGCCGAGTACCAAAACACACTAGCCAATCAGCAGTAAGGGCCATGTCTAATAATCAACATTGTTGCCTGGGTTGCATATCAAAAGAAGGTTCAAATTCTATTGGGGTAGGGGATTATTTGATTAGGGGATTTCAAATGTCAACATTGGCTTTCAGAGATTGTGCACCCTGCCTTTAATTAAGTGAAATTACAATTAAATTTAGTGTCTATTAGAGATCGACCAATATATCTGTTTTCCGATATTTGAGCATTTTCCGATTATCGGATATCGGTTTTGTAATATCGGATTGACCGATAAACAAGAGAATTGCACACTGGACGCATCTGAGGAGAGGAGCTCACAGCAGCAGAATCAGCGTGCACAGCAAATATGATGGCGGAGTGACGCGACTTCATTATAAGTACTTTGAGTATACTTGCTTTGCATATGAGGCATTTATAACACATCTTATTTGTGCATTAATGTAGGTTATGATAAATAAGTTGATATATTTAATGCAATGTATGCAGCTTGTCCGAGACAAGCTCACAGTCACGGTGATCCATAAAATCCGGTCCCAATAACGACGTAGCTTTGCATGAATAAAACAGCCATGAATTAATGCTTTATGGAATTAAAAACGCTAAATTAAATTTGTTTTTCTGTTATTTATGCTTATCATAAATCATCGTAAAATCACGTTCATATTGTTGTTCACTTACCGGGGTTGAAGGCTAAAGTACAACCACCACTTTTAACAAGATTTACCCTAAGTTATATTAACATTTCCCAGATAGACATTATTTTGCTAAAATATCTAAATAAATCTCTGTGGATATTAATTCATTATTTATTTCCTCCGCAAGCGGTCACAGTTTGATACAGTTAATGCGTGAGTAAATGCATAGATAAACAGCGCTGTCAACAGCCATTTCATAAGCTATAACAACAAAATATTAATAATTCTGACATCAAATAACGTTACCAGTTAAGAAATTCAATGATATATAAGCCGTTTTATTTGTTACTTTCCTGAATGTAGTATTCCAGTCAGTGATATTATTTGTAAAATCTCTTTGCTAACTACTTGTTGGACTGCTGAAGGCTACAGGTTGCTGGTCAAAACAACTATATTATATCCCAAAAAAGGCACGTAATCCACCTGTTTTATTCTATAAACTATGTATAACAAGCAGCCAATTTCGCTATACTTTTCTCTCACTCCCGCTCCGTTACCTGCAACGCGGCGAACTTTGGATCAGTCCATTTCTAACTAAATTATAGGGGTGTTTGGAATGGTCCATGTATTGGGAATATAGTTTCTACATTATTCATTAAATTAATATTATTCTATACTCTTTCAGACCCCTCTATTTATTACTTTGTATGCAAAGAGGGAGTGATTATGATGATTATTATTATTATAACGGTTTGTTCAGTTCAGTAGTGTTGTAGTTAGTGATGCACCGAAATGAAAATTCTTGGCCGAAACCGAAAACCGAAAAAAGGAAACCAAGGCCGAAATTAGTTAAACCGAAACCGAAACACCGAAATAAATTATTATGCCAATTATTAGTACAATTGCATTTATGGCTATCACTGTGTGCTAACTTTACTAGGGGTGTGTGACGGATAAAAAAAACTCACAGTTCGGATCACATTACAGTTTTTGAGGCACAGATCAGATTATTTTTCGGATCAGCAAAAAGCAGGTGGGAAAAATTGCAAACATTTATAAAAGAGAACAAAGTTGTACATTAATAAGGTCTGAAATTAGCATTAGGTACAGAAATCAAATTAAATTAATCATAACACAATAAATTATATATATTATTATTTTTTAGAGCTATTTGTCTCTTTGTCATGGGTTGTTTGATCAACATTAAGGACACAGACTTCTGTAGGTTAATCTGACTGTAATCTATACAGACATAAACAAATGTTTTTATTAGAAAAAGAATACTGTGGAGAGAATTTTGTTTATATGTGCCCTGTCAATAACAGAGAGAATTTATGTTTGCTTGTTTTTT
This sequence comes from Misgurnus anguillicaudatus, assembly GCF_027580225.2. Classification (NCBI taxonomy): domain Eukaryota; kingdom Metazoa; phylum Chordata; class Actinopteri; order Cypriniformes; family Cobitidae; genus Misgurnus; species Misgurnus anguillicaudatus. The sequence continues at coordinate 7,843,715 of NW_027395278.1, forward strand.
TTAAACGCGTCTCTATTCAAATTATTACTCTAGTGCAGCACTGATTTGGAGACATTTACAGTACATTAAAACATTAGGATAGGTGAAGAAAAGAAACCGATCCACCATTGCAAACACAGTTTAGAACAAACAAGAAGACAACAAAGAACAGGAATCAAACAATATGGTAACAAACATGCTCCACAGCTTTCTGTTTATGGATGAAATAAAATTAAAGAAGAAAAACGACAGTATGTGTGCAAATGCTGTCTATTTCCTTTGTATAATTGTTTGTAGTGGAGTGTCCTGTCTAAATATTTTCACGCGCATGCGATGTTGTACGCGGACTGTACGCGCACTGTCCGTGTGGTCTCAAATTTTGGGCTGCACGCGGACGGTCCGCGCGGCCGGCCGCGGACCCTCCTGATGACGAAAATGATGGCGCGCATACGCGGACGTCCCTAGTATACTTTCGGCTTTAAGGGCACAGAGACTGATGGTGAATCCCAAACAGCGCAACAGTCGCTCCACATCAAAACGTTACGTTGTGTTTCATTGCTTTATTCGCCAAATGTACGTTAATGGATTACAATAAGAGACACATAGCGCGACTCTCTCTAAAGTTTACACATCAAGACATTCTCAATCTTTGCAGACGCGTGCAAACAGCTGGACCCTGAGTGAAACCTGCTTGAGCACGAAGGGGAGGGGTGGGAGACGACTGATCACCGTGAGGCTGAGTGAAGCGCTAGCGCACAGATGAAAGGGGCGCGGTTGACATTCATTTTCGGTTTACATTTTCGGCTGGATTTTTTATTTCGGCCCGAAACCGATAATGCCATTTTCGGCCGAAATTTTCGGCGACCGAAATTTCGGTGCACCCCTAGTTGTAGTAATTATGTCAAAAACAGAAGTATAACAGTAAATAAAAATCGGTTCAGCATATCGGTTATCGGGCACATAAACATCCAAATATTTGTTATCGGCATTGGTTTAAAAAAAATGAGTATCGGTCGATCTCTAGTGTCTATATCAGCAAAATGCATATCATTCATGCATGCACAGATAAATTGTATTACTTTCATGCTCCAGTATTGTTTTGCTGTAGTTAAGACCCTGCCTCAAACATAATGTTCAAAAATAAAACCAAAGTAAAAATGTGCATTAGGTTAAACTATAATTTTGTATTGCTTTTTAGATAAAACAACTTCTTTGATAATGATTAGCTTTGCTGTAAATAGCAGTGTCTTGAAAATTATTATTTTTTATTTAATTTAAAATGTACTAATCCTGCAATAAACGCAAGAAAAAAATCTTCTTGTTACAAAGCCGTTTCTTTGCTATGGTAAGTAAATGTAACAATTCCAGTGTCCACTGGAAATGCAAACTTTTCCGGGTTTTGTCGAGCTCGCGACTGCGAGTGCAACTTCTGCAGCCAGACCCTTCTCAGTATCTGGTCAATTTTGATCACGATTTTGCTGCATCCACTCATAAAAATAAAGTTTGGATATACACAAGTCAACATTTGAAGTGGATCAGAAAAGTACATCAAAGTTGTCCCAAGACAAGAAAGTGTTGTTCAATATTTCAAGACAACTTTTATGAAAGGTTTTGGTCCACTTCAAAGGTAGACTAGTATATTTTACGGTAGAAAATCATAAAATAACTTCATGGAACATGATCTTTACATTATATACTATTGGCATAATGTATTTTTAGCTTTTTCTACAAATATACCAGTGTGACTTATGACAGGTTTTGTGGTCCAGGGTCACATATCTGATTTATTCCAATGCGACTTCAATCTGAACAGGTGCATTTCATCCGACTTTTACAAGCAACACCCATTTTTATTTCCGCAAACACAGTGCACTGCGTCTGACGTCAAGTCTTCTGCGCATGTGGGTCATTTCAGAGTCGTATAAGGTTCACACATGAGACTGATGACAGTCGCATTTAAATGATAATGTAAACAACAGTGCAAAAAAAATGCAAACTGAGAATTAAGACCTGCAGTGTGAACTATGCCCATTACTCACCATTGCTCAAATCCCTGACACATGGTAGCAAAATGCTTTAATAAATCTGATAAAGCAAACGGATCCAATTTACTCTTTAGAGACACACCTTGCACACCTGTTGATGGCCCAGTGGAGGCACAGTTTTCACTGTTATGACTGAGGTTGCCAACTTTCTTACTCTGAAATACAGGACAAAATGTGGCATGCCGCAGCATTGCGGATATATTTAAGCCATTTGTCAAAATGATAGCTAATCTCCTTATTAAATATTAATTTAGAACTCTTATGCCTTGGCAACATACATGGTAGGTTTATTAAAAGTTTGTTAATTTACAACAGGTAGCCTACTTTCAACACAGTCCTTATTGAACCTTTACTAAATTACCTGTCTAAAACAAAACACTTGTGGCTTTTGCACTAAAGGTAAATTAAATGTTATCCCCTTAATAATTTTACGTGTGACAAACTAAACTAACATAGATTCTTTAAGCTGTGGTTTTGCAGAGTCAACACATTTAAATTATAACACATTTACAGTCTGTGAATCAGAATCGTGAGAATGTCCTTGCAAAGTTGAAAATGCCTTGGGGCTTTTCAGTTTAAGGCCTTTTTGGCAGTTCTGTATCAGCGATCTCTTCAGAATTGAGACTGAACTTTGTAACTATGCAGATCTTATGCATGCACAAACAGCTAAATAACCCACCATATAAAAAGCAAATATGAAATGTATTATTTGACCCTTAAATGTATACTGATTGTGCTTGAGGGGGTCTGTGATTGGATGAAAGGTGTCTGCGATCATTATCAAGTGTCATGATCAGCACTGCTGCTGTTGCTGCTTGTGGCTCCGCAAGAACTGACAGTGGATGACATCAAAGTACCGCGAAAGTATTTCGATAGTGGCTGTTCTGTATGATCTCTCGAATCCCTCTTGCGGGATTTTGATGTTATCTGCCTCTCGGTTGTGGCGCCACATGAAGTCGAACAAGTATATTGTATCAGTCACTGGTTAGATCATAGTAGCAGTCAAAAAGCGGGACACTGGAATTGTAAACTTTATGCATCTACCTGTAGATAAGATAAACTTTGATTTCCACACAAATTACAAATTTAATAAACAACTTTATAGTAACGTGAGTAGTTTTACCTAGTTACCTTCCACCCCTGGCTATTACTTATTTGACAGTGACCATCAGTCACTCATACATGCTGGCATGTGCAACTATATGGGTCGGCCAAGCTTGCTCACGTCCATTTGGGCACAAGGGAGTGTTGCATCATGCAGAGCTGTAGTCCATAGGGACTGATACTGCTTGGCAAGCTGTCAGGTGTAGAAACAAACATTGTCATACCCCGCATTTGCATTAGCCTCCTGACAGTGGTTGATTGATGCAGACTGACACGCTCGCTCTCCAGCATTAACAGCGGACTCGCAGCTACAATGTGTCTGGTTTTCAATTTCCTCTGTACGGCAGTGCCTAACTTTAATCTCTCTAAAAGATATTTCCCAATTCCTCATGCCTGGTGGAAACATGTCTGACTGAGCAAGGTCATAATGCCAGGTGCCATCCAAACAAATTACCTTTATTAAGAAAATGCAGATTTAAAGAATGTGTTGTCCATGTAAATGCAAATCATTTACATTTAAACATTTAGCAGTCGTTAAACTTACAAATAGATTACAATGGAAGCAGGTCAAAATTAACAATAGAGCAGCAGTGCATAAGTGCTCCAAAAAATGCAGTACACAAACCCATAAACACTTTTTATATATAATATAAATGGAAAGAGTAGCAAAGGATAGAATTGGAGATATAGAAATAAGTGCTAGTATTACAGGGTCAGGTGTTGATGAAAGAGATGTGTCTTTATTCGATTCTTAAAGATGTCTAAAGACTCAGCTGAACTTGTGGCGATAGGCAGAACATCCTACCAGTGGGCAGAGGTCCAGGAAAAGGCTTGTGAGATGGATTTTGTGCCTTTTTGTGATGGCACCCCAAGTTGCTAAAAGCAATGCTAAATAGAATTACCTGTTCAGGGAATCGTGACAGAACAGCGGTAAATTAGAGATTAAAAGTTTAACGTATGTAAAAAAAATGCTTTAGATTTAATTACTTAATTTAATGAGGACACGTCAGTAAAAATATGATTTACATGATGATACTTTTTCAATGTTCTCTACAAATTTTGTAGCATCAGTGTTCTTTTGGGGTCAATTGGACTCTTTAAGCTACAGTCAGCTCCATAAATATTGGGACAGAGGCACATTTTGTGTTATTTTAGCTGTTTACCAAAAATGTATTCCAGTTACAGTCATATTATGAATATTGGCTTATAGTGCACACTTTCATTGCTTTATTTTGAGGGTATTCACATCCAAATTGGCTGAAGGATTTAGGAATTACAGCCGTTTTATATGTAGCTCCCCCTTTTCAAAGAGGTCAAAAGTAATGGGACAGTTGACTTAAAAGCTGTTTTATGGACAGGTATTGTCTATTTTTAAACAATTTCCTCATGAATAACAGATGTTAAAGGTCTGGAGTTGATTTTAAGTGTGGTAATTGCATTTTAAAGCTGTGGCTGTGAACCCAAATCATTTGGTTTCAAGGACATCTCCATGCAAGAGATACAGACCATATTTAGGTTTCAAAAACACAACAAATTCATCAGAGAGATAGCAGGAACATTAAACGTGATCAGATCAACAATTTGGTGCATACTGATTAAAAAAATAACACACTGGTGAGCTCAGCAACATAAAAATCCTGTATGTCTAAATAGGATAACAGTGGTGGATGATCGCATTATCCTCTCAATGATAAAGAAAAACCCTTTTACAATGTCCAGACAAATGAAGAACACTCTACAGGAGGTAAAGATGTCATTGTCAATCAAAACAATAAAGAGAAGATATTACAAGGAGAAATACAGATGGTTCACCACAAGATACAAAAGCCTCAAGAATAGGAAGGGGAGATTAGACTCCAAAAAAAGTCAGACAAGCTCTCAAAAAGCTTTATTTGGAGAGATTAAACTAATGTCAACCTGTATAAGACTAACGGGAATAAAAATGACGGAGAAGGCCAAGAACATCTCATGATATCAACAGACAACATTTTCAGTAAATAGTGTTCAGGCAGTGGGATTGCATTTCCATGCATGGTTTCCTAAGGCACTGGATCACTGGTGTTTTTCTTTGATGTAACAGAAGACAGAAGCATTCAGATAAATGTTTCACTTCTCTGGACGTTGTGAAGGGGTTCCCTTTCAAGAGATACTTGACGCTGTGTCATGTAATGACATTATGGGGAACGCTATGCAGCGTGACGCGCGTGAATATTGTGTCAACTAGGTCTATATATAGACGCCGGCGGATGACGTCAAGAGTGACGTGGCAACGCGAGGCTATAAATAGGCGGAAATAATATAGGTCAAACAGCTTCTGCTATTTCAGCGAACGCTTGTGTGAATGTGAATGTGTCTAAATCTATATCTAGTGAGATTAGATTAGATTAGTTTAAAAAACTAGGGAAACATGGATAAGAGAAAGGGATTTAGAAGTGTGTTACCCCCTGTCCTAGATTATTATTGACGGGGATAGCACGAGCTTTGTGTGTTTGGTGCGGACTACACGCATGCTTTCCCCGAGGGGGAGGCGTGCGGGCATTGTGAGAAAATACCATTCAAATGCTCCGCTCTCGATGGCTTTTCGCAAGCGTGGTTCAACGGGTGCCCGTGAGCGGCTTCACCCGTTTTATCCGCGAGTGTTGTGAATTATTCTAGTTCTGAGGATCTAGATGTAATTAATGTTTATACAGAAAACAAACCCCGCAAGCCTCGTGGTTCAACGGGTGCCCGTGAGCGGCTTCACCCGTTTTATCCGCGAGTGTTGTGAATTACTCTAGTTCTGAGGATCTAGATGTAATTAATGTTTATACAGAAAACAAACCCCGCAAGCCTTGTGGTTCAACGGGTGCCCGTGAGCGGCTTCACCCGTTTTATCCGCGAGTGTTGTGAATTACTCTAGTTCTGAGGATCTAGATGTAATTAATGTTTATACAGAAAACACAAAGCTTACTGATTTATACCCTTTCTCCATGTTACGAAGAACTATTATGTTGTGACCCGATCGGCTGTAACAATCTAATATTGACTTTACTGACCAGCACAAAGTGAAGGCTGCCAGTGAACTTGACGAAAGAGGTTTAACTTTCTTCCCTGATTTACACTGATAAGTTTTTAAACGGAAGACCATGCAGATATGCAGACTCCTCTCATTTATTGTTAAACACATCAGCGAGTTTCTTAACCCTTTTTGGGGGGTTTTTAAATAATGCAGATACGGCAAATGCCCGTATTGAAAGTATCTCGCGGTTTATTTGTTGCGAGAGACAGCAACAATGTAAATGGATTAACAAGTTTATATGGTCGCGGGTCGCGATGGAGCATGCCTTCGCAATATTGGCATTCTTCACGCATATCAAGCAGATATTGTATGAAATAAAGGGTGAACCTGAATCCTGTAATATTAGATGAGCTCAGGAGAGCGGAGCTTCTCTCCGTGCTACTAAAGAAACGGGTTTTTCCTCGTCGCAGTTTCCCCCGAGAATCTGCATCTAAACAGTATTAACACAACATACAGATAACAAAAACAGAGTGTTGTCTCTCGTGCCCCCCTCTTCCTCAGAGAGCTTGGGGGACGAAACAACAACCAGCAACCAGAGAGGCATATAAGGCTGATGTGAGAGCAGTCATTATCTCAAATCATAAGGCTGCGTTAAAGGGGTCCTGTCGTTCACAAGTGGCCTCTTAAGGCACTTCTCATGGAGAACAGATAAAACCTGTGCCCGATGTGCCCTCACACACAAAATAGTTTGTTAACCCCTTATGTTCCGTCTTCATTAAAGAAGACCTAATTTTTGTCTCCATTAAAAAAGACATATAAAACAGAACAATAGGGCATTTTTAGTAGCTCAGCTGTGCCCTGCCGGTCCTCCGCTTCAAGGCAGTGAGCATTCTGGAGTCAATCTCCTTTTTAGGGCATTTTTTCTATGAGTGAAAAAAAAAAAAGTCACAAAATGGCTGCTAGAGGTTATAGAGAGAGGTACATAATTCAGTTTGTTTCCCATCCTCCCAGGTTCGGAGGGGTTTTACCCACCGAGGTGGGCCCCGGAAAAAGACCACCTTATTAAAGGAGTAGGTCATTGCTTTATTGCCATTATTTTATTGTACCAAAGAAGGATGGAGGGCTGAGGCCTATTTAGATCGATCTCTGAAGAGATAAAAATTCTAAAACTGACAATTCCTTTTATTGTGGCGTTAATCAGGTCTGAGGACTGGTTCGTCATGATACATTTTAAGGACCCCTATGTCCATATATCTATCCTCCTGCAGCATCTGGAAATCCCAGGTTTGCTTTCGGGGGCAAACCATACCAATATCGGGTTCTGCCGTTCAGAGTAGTTCTTTCACAGCGCATAATGCATGGATTTAACCCTTGCTCCTCTGAGACTTCAAGGGATCCAAATACTTAATTACATAGACTATTGGCTTGTGTTAGTCCAGTCTCGAGACATGGCAGTTCGGCATCGAGATGTCGTCCTTGCCCATATGAAGCGCCTAGGGCTACGGAACAACGCCAAAAAGGGCATTTTAACCCACTAGCAGAAAATATTATTTCTTTGGGTAACTTGGGACTCAGTGAGGATGTAGGCACGTATGTTTCCTACACACACAGAGTCGATCCTGGCATCAGTGTCTAGGATCAGATAAGGCCAATTTTACACCGTAAAGCACTTTCTAGAGTGTTAGGTCCGTTGGCGGCAGCATCTAGTATTAGGGAGGCCTGAGGTCGCGCCCTCTATACAGACTGGCGCATCAGGTTCTCCTTTGGTCTCACGGGAAATTTTTTGTCATTCAGACATCCCCAGGGTCCAGAATGTGAGAGCAGACACCCTGTCGAGGCAGGGGCTGAGGTTGTAAAGCCCATACTATTCGAAAGATTATGGTTTAAAATGGAGATTACTCCAGATTTAAGATCCACTATTTCTGTTTTTATGCTCCAATTACTAAGGGCTCTCTTTAGTGTTTCGAAAGCCCTTTTCATGGCCTCTTTCAAACACATTTGACTTGTGTGCAGATACATTTCTGTCACTGAAGTTAGCCTTTTTATTAGCCATCATAGTTCAACAGGTGCCCGCAAGTCGGCTTCATCCGTTTTAACCGTGAGGGCTGTGAATTACTCTAGTTCTGAGGATCTAGATGTAATTAATGTTTATACATAAAACACAAATGAGCTCCACACAAAATTAAAAATATTTTAAATGGAGACTATTCACTACTCGGTTTAGTGACAAACATTTATTTCCAAACTGCCCAGTGGCTTCAGTTCTGGAATTTTTACAAAATCGGTTTTCATCCGGTTTATATCCATTTACTACCAGAGTATAGGCTGCGGCTATCTCTGTGTCTATGCTCCTATTTCTAAGGGTTCTATCTGTAGTGCTTCGAAAGCCCTTCTTATGGCCTCTTTCGAACACATTTGACTCATGTACAGATACATTTCTGTCACTGAAGTTAGCCTTTTTTATTAGCCATCATGGTTCAACGGGTGCCCGCGAGTCGGCTTCACCCGTTTTAACTGTGAGGGCGGTGAATTACTCTAGTTCTGAGGATCTAGATGTAATTAATGTTTATACAGAAAAACACAAATGAGCTCCAGATGAAATTAAGGCTATTTTAAATGGAGGCTATTCACTACTCGGGGTAGTGACAAACATTTACTTCCAAACTGCCCATTGGCTTCAGTTCTGGAATTTTTACAATACCGTTTTTTCATCCGGTTTATATCCATTTACTACCAGAGTATAGGCTGCGGCTATCTCTGTTTTATGCTCTTATTACTAAGGGCTCTATCTGTAGTTGTTTCGAAAGCCCTTCTCATGGCCTCTTTTGAACACATTGATTCATGTACAGATAAAGTTCTGTCACTGAAGTTAGCCTTTTTATTAGCCATCACTTCTCTGAGGAAAGTGAGTGACTTCTTATTCATGCCTGGAGTTCGCTTCAGACGAATTAAGGCTATTTTAACTACCTGGTGTAGTGACGACATATTTAGTTCCAAACTGCCCAGTGGCTTCAGTTCTGGAATTTTTACAATACCGGTTTTTTATCCGGTTTATACCCAGAGTATATGCTGAGGCTATCTCTGGTTTCACACTCGTATCCCTGAGGGCTCTATGGGTAGTAGCATCACTTCTCTGAGGAGAGTGAGTGACTAACAAGCTTATCAGCTGCTTCTTCATGCCTGGAGTTTCGCTCCAGGCGACATTTAAGGCTGTTTTAAATGGAGATTATTCACTACTCTGTGTAGTGACAAACATTTACTTCCAAACTGCCCACTGGCTTCAGTTCTGGAATTTTTACAATACCGGGTTTTCATCCGGTTTATATCCATTTACTATCGGAGTATATGCTGCGGCTATCTCTGCCTTCACGCCTTATTGCGTGGTACATTTAGGATGAGGCCTCCTGCTCAAATCAGAGTTCCAGTATGGGACCTGGCAGTAGTTCTGAAAGGGGTTCTTTATGGCACCTTTCGAACCCATTAACTTGTGTACAGTTAAGTTTCTGTCACTGGAGTTAGCCTTTTTATTAGCCATCACTTCTCCGAGGAGAGTGGGCAACTTCCAAGCTTATCAGCTTCTTCTCTACCCTGGAGTTTGCTTCAGGACATATTAAGGCTATTTGCACCCAAGACCGGGTTATGTTCCCAAGGTTCCTAGCAATGTGGCTAGAACATTGGTCTTTCAGGCTTTTCATCCTCCTCCTCAAGAGTCGGCGGATCAACAGAGGCTACATCTTCTATGCCCTGAGGGGTTTTTAGAGGTTTACATTAATAGATCTTCCACCTTAGAAGATCCGACCAACCTTTGGTCTGTGTTTGGTTCTCCAAGAGAGAACATTCTTCCTCTAAACAAACAATCAATAATTGATTGTGGAGGCTATTTTTATAGCGTATGAGGTGCACATTATGTTTTCACCTCTGCGAAAATTAGGGCACACTCGACTAGGAGTATGGCGTCTTATCTGGCCCCTTTGTCAGGGACCTCCGTGCTTTGTGGTGTGGCGGGATAATCTCCCCCACACATTTTTATGAGGTATTATGTTTTTAGACCTCCCTTTTCTACCGGGATCTCAGGTCTTTATGTCTTAAGTTGTGCGTAGACACCTTCACACTTACAGACAGTCACAATTAATTATGGCGTAGTGGGTATCTCGTTCCCCATAATGTCATTACATGACACAGCGTCAAGTATCCCTTGAAAGGGAACGTCAGGTTACGACTGTAACCGTGGTTCCCTGAGATAGGGAACGAGACGCTGTGTCCCTTTGCCATAACTCCTTGTGCCTGTAGCATTCGCTTCAATTTTAACAGAAGCTGTTTGACCTATATTATTTCCGCCTATTTATAGCCTCGCGTTGCTACGTCACTCTTGACGTCATCCGCCGGCGTCTATATATAGACCTAGTTGACACAATATTCACGCGCGTCACGCTGCATAGCGTTCCCCATAATGTCATTACATGACACAGCGTCTCGTTCCCTATCTCAGGGAACCACGGTTACAGTCGTAACCTGACGTTTTTCTTTATTATGTGGAGGATAATGCGATCATCCACCACTGTTATCCTATATAGACATACAGGATTTTTATGTTGCTGAGCTAACCAGTGTGTTGTTTTTTAATCAGGATGTACCAAATTGTTGATCTGGCCACTCTTAATGTTCCTGCTATCTCTCTGATGGATTTGTTGTGTTTTTGAAACCTAAATATGGTCTGTATCACTTGCATGGAGATGTCCCTGAACCGAATGATTTGGGTTCACAGCCACAGCTTTCAAATGCAATTGCCACACTTAAAATCAACTCCAGACCTTAACATCTGTCATTCATGAGGAAATTATTTAATAAATAGACAATACCTGTCCATAAAACAGCTTTTAAGCCAACTGTCCCATTACTTTTGACCCCTTTGAAAAGGGGGAGCTACATATTAAACGGCTGTAGTTCCTAAATCTTTCAGCCAATTTTGATATGAATACCCTCAAAATAAAGCTGAGAGTGTGCACTTAAAGCCAATAGTCATAATATGACTATAATTGGAATACATTTTGGTAAACAGCTAAAATAACACAAAATGTGCCTCTGCCCCAATATTTATGGAGCTGATTGTATATAAAAACATAGGAAATATCTCAATTTTACACTCAATTTTTTGTGGGCTCTCTTAAAAGGACACTTCACCGATTTGCATTAAGCTTTGTTTTGGAAGAACCCCAGTCATGTTTTTGAATGGTCGTGCATCATTCCCTCAGTTTCCCCTAAGACGGGAGAAATACAGATTTCAGTGTTGCACTTCCTTCTTTCAATGATGTAAAAATCGTAATTTTGCATCATTGAAACAAGGAAGTGCTATATCTTTGTCGAGGGTGAAAGACTACAGACACTCATTCCTAATTTTTCCAAGGTGGTGGCTATGGGTGGGACCCACTCAGGCTACAGACCTATTACAGATAAGTGGGTGGGACTTAAAAAAATATACGAACACAGACGAAAAAAATGATCAGCCGCCATCTTTTTGCTAAGCTAAGCTAACGGACGTTGTGGAGTGAGCCAGACTTCATGTCACAAAAATAGCGGAAGAGGGTGATCTCACAAGCGTGACTCTGTTCCGCTGTTCATGGCACCTTTATGAGCCACAATACAGCAAAGAACTGAAGCAGATGGAGGAACAGAAGCCCGAGGAGTAGGCCGGAGCCTGGGCTTCGGCTGCGTAGAGGAGCCCGGGGGAGACGCCGCAACCCTCTGCCTCTGCTACGTAGAGAAGCCCGGACTGGCTGGGGCTTGGACGGACTAGTAGTGACTGTACTCTCGCTGTATGCTTTCTGTATAACATTTCCGCATCAGATCAGACAGACGATAATGTTGAGGAGGACCCTAAATATGAGTAATTTTCCTCAGATAAGAATAGTGTTGACCCTCCTGGTGTTTCTCAACCACCGGCAGACACATTTCCTTCCAAAAATAAAAAAAGTTATTATAGTCCCGCTTCCCACTTAAACAACACGATAAATTAAAGGGAGAAGTATAGTCGATTTTTTTGTTTAAAACTGAGGGTCCGTGTACTGTGCGCGTGGCACAATTTTCATCATCAAAAGACTGCATACATGAGCGTACGGCAGATTTTTGTACATTGTATGCTTAGGTCATGGATGCGCCTACAGGAAAATTTAATTTGTAGCTCAGGAGATGCATTGCATTTTGTCGCAATGCGCATGTGTTGAACATCTGTGTACACGTACGAGTCAAAAAACTATTCTTTGCAAGGCAGTGTGTTCGACCGTGCGCATAAGTTTGTGTACACATCAAAACATACTATACTCTGGCCTTTAGAAGTGGTTCACATTTCACGTATTTCAAATGTAGAGGCGTGGCAAGCATGCTTACATAGATCCAGGCACGTCGGTGGCGCAGCCAGTTGAAATACGTCAACTTTTTAGAATGTTGCATCAGAAAGCATGTTGGAAAGTAGAAGAACAGCATCACTGTTGCATTTTCCACACAGTTTTAGTTTTTGAATCGCCCCTTGGTGCTGCTAATGTCATCAAAATGGTTCCAATTATATGGTCCCAAATATATATTTTCAATTTTAGGTCAATCAGTGAGATTTTATGGTGATTTGCAAATTTGTCCATAGTCGTGCAATAGGTATTTTGGATCTATAAGGGGTGGGGAGTGAGGGGTGGTGGGTGGAGAGTTTATTTAAAGGGCTTTTTAAGTAGTCAACAAAGATATAAATGACCTGATGCAAACCTTTTAGTAAAAAATCATTTTCTGCAGGTTTATAATGCTGGGGTCAATGTAAAAAAGTTTTAGGGTCATAGAAGGGTTAAGAAAGGGGACATGAACAAAGACAAAAAATCTTTCAAATGAATTGCTTGCATTTTTAAGCCCTGAATCCAGACATAGCCCCATGCAGGGCAATCAAGAATTAATTCAGCCGCCAATATCACCTTAATCACTGTAGTGCTGCCGCTTAGGTGGCATTTTCTCTTATGCTGTGGCACAATTATAAATGAGCTTATGCTCTGCTTGCTTCGTGCTGGATACTTGCAGTTTATCACCTGAGAATACAGCAGAATAACCTAAGAAAACAAGCAGCTGGAAGATGTTGTTATACCGTAAATTTCCCATAGCTGTTTTTGTATTTTAGATTTATCTACACACTCCAACTGTATCCACAGTATGAATTTATGCATTTGAATGGAAAAAATAAATATTAGTGGAAAGGAAATAAATCTTTTTGAAATCTGTATATATCATTGTCACAACAACAACAGAAGATTTTTCCTTGCAGATCTCCAGGTGAGAAACCAACTACTGAATATCTGTGGATAAGTTTCAATAATTTGGACGGCTGTGTTTTGCTGAAGGGCTTGAACACTTTTGAATTTGTCACAAAGTAAACATAAAAACACTTTAGCCGGGCTTCTCTGAGAAAGGTATCTGAATGATGCAAGAAATGAAACGTAAGTGAAGACTGAAAGGTATTGCCGTGATCGAGAAAGGAATAGAGTGTAAACTAGGAGAGAGAGAGAGACATGAAACGGTAGTTTAGAGAGCAAGAGATGCAAGGATGGAGACAGCTACAAAAAACAACTCTGTGACGGAGGCCAAGCCAGCTGGAAAAAAACAAACTGCAAAGAGGAAACCGTGGGAGATGATAAAAGGTGTGTGGCAAGATGGAGCAGAAAGGAATGGGAAAGCGGGCGGAGGTGACGTCCATAAATTTGGCAGTTACGTTTTGACAACAGCTGTAACCACATTCTCTTTAGCTCAGCCTAAGTGGCAGACGGCAATGGCTTTACACTGTTTAAACAGAGAGGAGTAAGGACCCTACATTGTGTGGTCACTGGTGATTGTCATCACCTAAGACAATTTATTGGTTTGGCCCTCCAGGCATTGGGCAAAATTGCTGTATCAGGGATCCTGATTATTTCCCTTGTCTATGGCATTGGAACCTATTTTAAGAAACCTGATTGTCCCATTGGTTCCTATACATTTACAAGGCCCTCTCATTTCGTCTTTACTATCTAAAAATTACATTTGACATGCAGAGGTATCATAGCCTTCTGATCCCTACTTGTATATTGGTTTCTATCATGGTTGCCTTGGATACCAGTGAGTGCATTTGCCAGATTCATCCGTAAACGATCCAGACTATCATGAAAATAGCATAATTTGTCGACCTAATGTCCCACACATCTGCTTCTCAATCTCTGAGATAAAATAACTCCTACACTCAGTTTTCGACATTCCCTGTTTCCATTTTAAAGATCCCCCTGGGAATGAAAAATAGCACAAGAAATCCACAAATTATAAGTTCGACAAACAAACACGCATGTTCTTCTCCGGTGAACAAGACAAGCATTGTTCTGTAACAGCTTCTGTGTTTCACCGGACACAGTTGTCAATCTTTTCCCAGATTGATGAGAAGAGACTGCATTGGACCACCGTTCAATATCCTTGTTGTACGTTAGCCAGCATCCTGCTCTTTCTCCAACTGCCAACACCTTCAGCATCGACCGCCTCAGGCATTACCCTTGGAAAAGGTTATTTCACACAAAATGTCCCATATTGCAGAGCTTCTATTCTTTGTGATGTGGCCACAGAGGAGTCGTCGTAGTCTTTATGGTGTTTGACAGTAACTGCACCATTAGAAGTGCTGGTACTGTATGCATCTCACTGTCACTCCTTTCAACCCTGAATCACATTCGGTATCCTTCCACCTCTGTCTGTCTTTGCAGGATTAGACGAAATAGCAAACATTTCTGTGAACACGCTATTACATCTCCAAGAAGTTTGACTGACATGTCGGTTCACCTTTGACTTTGGCACATATGAGATCATAAACAATTCAGTTTGCTTTGACTGAAGAGGCTGTCCTGTACTCCCTGAGCTTGGACTAGGTGATTTGTGATGGCTCACGATGATGAAGGTGTCTCTGGTGAGAAGATAGGGCAAGATTGCCTTGGCTGGGTTTCAATTAATATCCGTCCGTTGCATCCCTGCAGACATGGCAGCTAGATGAACAGGTTAGTTTTAAGAATGCAGGCATCAGCTGATGAAGTGGGTGGATGTGTTTAGGGAATGAAAGACTGAAACTAAGCTGTTATACAGGCTGCTGGCTGTAAACTTTAATAGGAAGGTAAAGTTTTCTCACTTGAATTACCTTTATGCCAATAGAATAGGAGAGGGAAAAGAAGTGGTATATGCTGTTCAGCAATTAAACAGAAAAGTTACCGTTAACGGTCAACATGAATTTTCCAATTAAATCTTGTTTACTAAATATATGCACATGCTGAAATTGTGCTCCTGTATAGCTCAGTGGTATGGCATTGCATTAGGTCATGGGTTTGAACTAGAGGTCTTCTCAGGTCCAAAGAAATGTACCTGATGCGAAATGACCCGAATCACTTTAAACCCGAACCCGACGTGCATAAGTTAAAGAAAGACCCGACCCAAGACAAACCCGAGAAAATTAGACCCGAGTCCGACCCGAACTAGTGGCAATTTTTTTTAAACGACTGGGCCCAAATGTAAACGCCACTGACATGTGTGCATTCTGCAGACCCACGCACAGCATTCAGACAGAAAGAAACTTTGGTGGCCTCGCAACCAATTTGGCAAGCTGCTTCATTTGTTTTACTTCCTTATCTGACGACGACACCAAGGTAACCACTAAAATGTACATTTAAAATTGACTGACATGTTTGTCTCACCAAAACCTAACTTACCACCAGTCACACAATGTCGCAAGCGCTCTTGGCAAACAGATGAGTGGTTTGAAAAGGACATGCGAGAGAGTTCGGGTCTTCTCGGGTCGGTTTGGCAAGAACATGTTTATTTTAAATTACCTGAGACCCAATGCCACTATTATTGTACCCGACCTGTGTCTGAGGCACATGTGAAACTTTTAGCCTGAACCCGATCAGGTCTCGGGTCAGACTTCGGGTTTTCGGATCTAAGTGTACCCATTAAAACCTCTAGTTTGAACCCAGGGAACACACATGGTGATGAAAATATATACCTTATTATGCACTGTAAGAATCACTTGGGATAAAAGGGACTGCAAAATGCATACATTTAAACGTAAAGTTACATGTGGACGGGTGAAGAACAATAAACCAACACCTAAACATTTCATGTTATTTATTGTTTTGAATTACTGTTTAGTAAAATATTGTCAGTAGTATTGTCTAAAGTATTACCAATAGTTGTAGTAATTCAAAGCCAGTTAACATTAATGTGTGTATATATGAAGAGTTTGGTTCCAAAACGCGATAAACGCCATTTTTGAAAAAAATGAGTTACTGCCAAAATCAGTATTATATCAGGTCAGTATTTAAAAGTAAATAATTAATTTTACGCAAAATCCAATATCCGCCGTGTTATTCTGTCATCTTTTCTCCCTTTTTTCCCAAAATGCGATAAACGCCACTCCTCCTTTTTTACAGAACGCAACAAATCCATTCCTGATATAACAGCGGACCATTCACGCAATGTAAACAAACATGGCGGCAGCTGAGTACACGGAGTCCTAGTTTTCCTCATCTACTTTTGTACTTCGTGATCAACAAACAAAACAAAATAATACTTTAATGTTTGCATTGATAAACCTGTGATTGTCATCAACATCTAATAATTTACGCGAAGCACTAGGGAGACTGGTGCTTATCTCCTGCCAGCATCAAGTTTCTCATGCTAACACATTGACCCCAGGGGATCTTATGAAAAACTTTACATTATTTTACTCACAGTCAACGAAAATCGAGCAGGACCAAATCATTTTACAGCTGATCGCTGTGAAAAATGCTAAGCAACGGCGTGAAGTATAACCGCTGCAATATGACAGTGATCTTACTATGACAAAGTAAGTGTTTTGATTAATGACATTAATGTTTATTTTTTATCAGTATATATAACTGTTCAACTAAATGAATATATCATGGCAAAGATGAATGCACATTTATACATTGATTGAATAGATTTATAGCATTTTGAAAAAAAAAAACTGTCATGGATTTATTGCATTTTGTGGAAAAAATAATTCGTTTTTATAATAAATCTTTGAAAATCAAGTTATGGATTTGAATTTTTTATGTTTTTATAACCTAAAGATGCTGTGGGAAAGTTTGTAACAGAAAATTGTGGTTTTCATCTTGTCACTATCTTGGTATAGATAGGATTTATTGCGTTTTGGAACCAAACTCTTCATATATTTTATTTTATTGAATTCGAAATGAAGTCTAAAATGCATCACCGAAATTAAATAGGTTGCGAATGCAGTTCATGTTATTGTGAGAGGCAGGTCAAGTTTGGGAGCCTTTTGTAATAATGTTTACTGCTATCTTATTTTTTTATTATTTCAACCACTTCTTTGCTATACTTCTACTGTAGATCTGTCTTTTTTAGATCTCTATTTTATACCCGTGAAGTTCTCTTCTAGTGTCAATTCAAACTCTTAAAAAAATAAAGTGTAGAGAAAGGTCATGCATCCACTGCTAATGCAGTTTATTCTATCAGGCCTCGTTGAATAGGCTGGTTTTTGACATTCTGTATGCATTGTAAGGTGCAATGTTTCAGACATATACTGTAGTATAGGCTGTGCGTATTTATAATGGCCACGCTTTTTCTAGTGCTGCTAATGGCCACTTGAGAGTTAACCTTTTGATGCACAACATGGGTCTAAAGCAGTGGTTCTCAATACTGGTCCTGGGGCCCCATTGCTTTGCTCTATGCTTTTTGGTTGGCTGCGTTCAAAATTGCATACACACTGAGTAGGTACTTAACAAGCGCTTAAAGAGTACGTACATTATCGCATGAGTGCATTAAGTATGGACATCATCCGCCAAGTTGATGTTATCATGTGATCAAGGCTTGTTCGAGCTCATGGGGCGCTGCAAGAACCAACAGGACCAATAGAACACCTCTGTATGATTTTTCGAATCGCTGTCACGCTACTTTGATGCCTGCTGGTTATTGCGGCCCCACATGAACTTGAACAAGCCTAATAACAGGCATAGAAACGTATGTGTTTGTATGAGGGACAGGTGCAGTAACACCTGATTGCATCAGTAACCTTGTATGGTCTCTGTCAGTTTTGTAATGGTTGAGATATCCAAGATACTATACCCCAGAATTACATTGCAAGCCTACCCCAACATTTATGCACGATAAAATTGTCAACTGCTGACCAATACTTTATTACATTACACATTTTCTGAGTGGACAAATATGAGTAAACAAGCAAACTGTAATTTAAAATGTATTGTCAGATGACAGCTGTGCTTGAATACAAGCTAGACAAATGCAGGTAATGTGTTATTTTCAGTTAAGCAATGATTAATCCGTGAGTTAATGTAATTTCCTTTTATTTACTGAAAACAACAGGAAATATGAATAAAGATAAATAAATTAATGAATAAAGCCATCACAATAATGAAAATTAAATAAAATGAAAACATATAAAAGTGAAAACCATATGAAACATAACTTTATTCAGATCTACTAACATATTTACTGCCATCTCAACACAGCTGTGGCAATTCTGCAGCTTTACTTTGATGAAGCAGCTGAGCACTTTGTGGGATATCCTGGGTCTGTGCATGATTCCAGGGTGCCGATGAACAGTCCTGTGTATGCTGGCAGTCTATTTCCACCTGCAGGCAAGTGCATCCTCTGGGATAGTGGCTATCCTCTTGTCTAAGTGCACCCATCTGCCTCATCACCCCACAATCTTGCTCTTCTTAATAGGGACATGGTTGATCCAGAGAATGAGGAAGATCATGATCAAGCAACTGCACAGAAATCCATAATCAGAAAAGTGCTGTATTACTCAGTTTGAAGTTACACCAGTAAAATAAGCTGAAACTTAACATTTAAATAAAATTTTGAATACATTACTGTAGTATACAGACGTTAAATAGACATTTAGTTTGTGTCTTTAACTTATGGTTTAGAATGCGTGTGTAAATCTCCTTTAGAGATGCGTGCGAGCCTAATGGAGCTCCCTTGTTAGCTATAAATACGTATTTTACAGCAAAATAACAAATATACTATAATATACCATCTTTACACCTTCAACAATTTAAATGTTTACTGTTCAGTATGCGATTTCAACAGAAGAAACCACATTATTTGTTTGTAATAGCTACTTACATTTGAAAACAACAGAGATGCTGGTCTTCAGTCGATATGACGATTGATTTGCTTTGGGAAAGCTGGGATAGATAAGTATTCATCGATGCTTGCTTTCAGATTCTGGGTGGACTCAGTAGGGCATCCAGGGATTTCTCGCCTACTCATTTTATGAATACTGAGAATTCGGACATAATACTCTTTTCACATACTGTTTTCACCTACTATATAGTAGCTAAGTAGGCGGTTTCGGACGCATCTTAATTATATGTACCTCAAAATTTCACAAAAATAGTAAAAAAAACAATAATTCTCGCCTACCCTTTTATGTATACTGAGGATTGGGACACTATTCATTTGCCTACTGCTTTTGGACCCAGCCAATGTCTCTCTTATCTGACAGACTCAGTTTAATTAAATGAGATCTCTGCTAATGAGCTAACGATTTGAATTAGCTGTGTTAAATAAAAGAGACATACAAGATGTGCAGAGCAGGTGGGGCTCCAGGACCAGTATTGAGAACCACTGGTCTAAAGTGACTCGACAGAGGTTTTATACTCTATATCTTTGCTCTAAATTAATTTCATCATTCAGTATTTCAGGTATTTCTCAGTGAACTTGTTTTTGATCATCACAAATCCTTATTTAAATTTTTGTGTAACTACCCTTCTGATGCGCAACACATATCTACAATGACCTATATTCATTCCCCATGCTATTTCAATCATGGCTGAGTGTTTCTTTGATGCATTTTTTAAAGAAGTGTTCATTTCAATTATCATTTATTTTTTAAATGTCTTGTTTTTGATTTCCACAAACCATTATGTTTATTTTTCCTTTCTTATTTTATAAACAAACACAGTTGTTTGTATTTCTACATAAATTTTACACAGATTGGAGGTGCGGCTCGTGACTGCTCATCCGAGGGGCGCTAATTCCAAATAAGTGTTCAGAGTATCGTGTGTGGTTCCTTTTTTCCTTTGTGCATCACGTGTTTTGCCAAAATAAGTGCCTGCTGCACACGCGTCAAAACCGTTTATGATAAACGAGAAGCTCACGTTCACAAAATACACGCAAGACACTCCCTTAACAGTAAACTTTGATTATGCATGAGATTAACTCGAGTGTCTCTTTTATCATAAATCCTTTAAATGCATCTGCAGCAGGCAGTTATTTTGACAAGACATGTGATGCACACAGGATCTCTAAACACACAGAACACATATTTTGAAATAAGGAACCATACTCTTTAAAAAAATGCTGGCTTGTTTTTAACCCAGGGCTGGGTCACTATTGGACAGAACACACTGCTGGGTTCAAATGACCCAACTGCTGGGTTATTTTAACCCAACTGCTGGGTTGTTTCAACATGGTTGATTGACAGTAACAGTGTAAACATTCATGTACAGACAGAGAAGCAATAAAATCAAATTAAAACATTGATTAGCATATAAAGAAACTAAGGGGAAGGAGCCAAAACCTCTTTTTTAAAGCGTTGTAAAAATGAAACGGATGTAAGAGGGTGCTAAGTTAAGCCAATGTTAGCAGACTCCCCAGGGGTTGAAAAAACCTAGAAGAAAAAACATGTAGGCGAAAAGTCCTAGGAGGGGAAAAAACCATTGGGAGAGAGCCAGACATAGCTGATTCTAAAGAGGATATAGGTACTGTCAAGGGTTACATGAAAAAATACTGCTGTCATAGTTTGGAACGCAAATGTAGTCAGGGCTCTGAGAAAATCACTTTGTTACTTTTCTTCCGTGTTACTTTCGTCCCGGTTCTTCCCTAATGGACGTCCCGGCAAATACGGGACAGTTGGTGGCCCTCCAGTTCCCAGTGCTCCAGGCATGTGTGCAAAGAGCACAAACGTGTAGTAGTCATCTGCATGGCATGTTTACACTGAGATGGCAAAGATACTGCTATACCCGTGTGATTTTATCTGGCCAGTTTTCTTTTCTTTTATAGAGTCATTCAAAACAATTCACTAGAGTTTAATTTTAGTGCTATTGGTCATCAGTGATATATTTGTGTGACAAAGTGACAAATATACATAATTCAACTGTGTTGATTTGAGAAAACTGCTAAAATTTGTATTCCTTTGTTTTGTCATGTTTGCATAGATAGGTAATTTTTCATCCATGCATGTCAAGGATGTAATAGCACAAAACCTAGAAAAAATCATAATGGATTTTGGAAATCATAGGACAAGGAACATAACATTTTAAAATATATATTGATTTAAAAAGATAACAAACAAAAATGACCAGCCATTCATAAAATAAAATTATAGGATTTACTTTAAATATTGTATGCACTATTTCTGCATCATGTGTTTTATACCTAATAAACATGTACTCGATAAACAAGAAACACTTCATTATATTTACACAAATATTTGAGTTAACTCAACCTTCTTTACTAAAAAATATGTAACACCACACTCTAAAAAAAAAAGGTTCCTTGAGGTTCTATATAGAACCGTGGGGTTCTATACTTGGCCAATAGAACCTTTTACCAAAAAAAGGGTTCCATATAGAACCCTTGGAAGGCAAAGAACCATTTTTATTAAAATGGTTCTATAATTCACGTTTTGTGACTGAAGTGTAAACTAAAGATTACACAATAATTGCAGACCTACACAACTAATTTACAAACCTACACAACTCATTCACAAACCTTTTTGTGTCAATAGGCTGTGGTCAAATAAAGAGAGAGTCAACAAATAGGCTATTAATATTTAGTGTATGATTTATTTCCTGTGAGCTTTTTTATGCAAGTTTGTACATTAGCATGAAACTTACAGTGCAGTTTGCGTTTTTGGTGAATTACCAGGTGTTTTCTTTATTTTGTACATTCTAAATTGTCAATGTTTGTTTAATTTAACCTGAAGGGGCATTAAAAACAAATAATCGCAAAAGTGCCCTCTGGTGGCGTATATATGCGTTGCACCATAAGCGAAGATGAGCCTCGTGACGTGACAGTTTTTTTTTCAAACTGAGGTGAGGAGTTCGGACTCCGGACCGGCATTTCTGCTTGTTTGTACCATGAGGTAAGTAAACTTTACATTTTTGAAACGATATTACTGAAACATTTAGTATAATTAATTAATATTTATTTTGTTAGAGTATGTGTTGTGCTTAATAGTGATACTAGAAGCTACATTTATAATATTTACCTCAGTTAAAAAATACTGCTGGTAACGTTGAAGCACTTGACGGGCTTCGTCAACCGTCAGTTATAAAATCTCTGTTAAATACATTTTGTTCCGGGTTTTAATGAATTACGTTACAGTCCTGCTTTATTTCTTTGTCATTTTAAATTAAATTGCCAAGCACAATAAGACAGCTGTGTTGTAAGGAGACGAAATTCGAGACAGTAATTTCAGTGAAGCGCGTGGTCAAAGGAACCGGGTGGAAGACGGTAGAAGGGAAATTATTTGTAAATGTTTGTCGCAGTTTTACAGATATTCCGTGAGTATTTTTCGCTTGTTCACGAGTGTTTTATCAGGGTTGGAGCTAAACTCGGAAGGAAAGTGGAAACTGCTGGCCGTAGTTAAGAACTTTCTGCTGGTCTGTATTATAAATGCACGATTGCAGTGCAGCGTTTGTATCCGCAACAAGTCTATACATGCATGTTTTCTGTGATGCACACAAATAATTGATGTGATGGTAGCTGTTGAGACACTTACATTTAACATTCAAATGTTTTAAAAACCAAACGTGTTCAGGTTTTTATGTGTATTTGGTTTGTGAAGTGTAATTTATGCTTTTTCCCTCTCCCCCACAGATAACCATGGTTAATAAATGATCAGACACGTCACTGGCTTTAAAATATAAACCCCATTGATGCAAAAAGGTAAGGTGCTTAAAAGACCTCGTAAACCTGACTGTCACTAATGTTCATCAAAGAGCAAAATTAAAGAAATCTGTGTTTTGTAGCTTTAATGATAATTCTTACTGTATGTATTTCATTTAGAATTTAGCATTAAAGACTGTAAAGTGTTTGAGGACTTAATTTAAATTCTGTATATTTCCCACTATTTTTTTTATTGAACATTGTGTTTTGAAAAATACATCAATTGCAACCTCAAGTTAATGTAGACTTTAAGGAACTTGTTTGTCTGAAAGTGGATATATAAAGATTTTGTGTTTTAAGATGCTGCATGGAATGACAATGAGGTTTGGACAGGCTTGGTGAAGAACATGGAAACATCTCTAAATAAAATGGCCCCAAACATCATCAGGAGTGCAAAAGAAGGAAGTAAAAAACATCTCTACGCCAATCTCATTGGAGAGGAAACCACAGAAGGTGCTTGTTCTTTGTCCAGTGTAAAGTAGCTTTATTTGCATTGTCAATGTAAAGGTTCTAGCACCTATAAATTATATAAGTGAAAATATGAAAATAATGTTAGTATAAACTTTTTCCTTGCCATTGAAGAGTAAACTTGTTAATTAAGAGACGCTGGCTGAGAAAGAGTTAAAGTTTACCCACAAATTAAAATTGTCGTCACTTTCTTCAGCAGAACACAACAGAAGATATTTTGAAAAAGTATGGTAATCGAACAACAATGGTGCCCATTGACCTGCATTGGTTTTGTGTCCATTAAATTGCTAGCAGAGTTGTTCGGTTACAGACATTCTTCAAAATCTTTTTTGTGTTAGTGTTCTGCTGAAGAAAGAAAGCTGTGAATGTTTGAAATAACGAGTGAGTGAATGAGTTTTCTTTTTTGAGTAAAATGTCCCTGTAATTGATTTCTGTACCTAATGTACAATACTTTGTATCTTTGTAGGTCTGGTGAGGAATGCTGCACTTATGTTATTGCCAGCATTATTTCAAGAAAATCCCAGCTTCCTTGACTGTGTAAATAGTGTAGGTATAGTCTTCTGTAATTTAGTTAGCATTTGAGGCACTTTATTTAAAGTAACATTCAATGCAAATATAAAAATATTACTCTGTTTACCCTTAAATAGCATACAGCTCCACATCAATTATTATGAGTCTTGTTTTTTCATGAGTGTCGCTTGCCTAGTTGTCATACTTTATTTGTGTTATTATGGGATAATTTTAAGTCTATTTGATGGCTTCTGTTAATTGGTAAGAACCACTTAAAAGGTGAAATGTTTGTTTTACAGGATCCCAAAGGTCCCACACCAACCATAGTGTTCAATGGCTCTCCTGATCTTCTCAAATTTGAAAGTATCAACTTTATAATGGACAATGTGAACTTAATATGTGGAAGACATTGACATCACAGGCTGTGGAATGACTGTGTCCCAGGTCGGAGAAGCGGACCGCCCCTGTCGCGGATCACGCTCCTCCTAGTTCCACCTCGAGGAGGTCCCAAAGCACCCCAATGACCAGACAAACCAGAGATAAGTAAAATATAAAAATAGAAACTTTATTTAAAACTAAAGTGGGGAATGGGAAAGGGAATCTAAAAATCTCGCTTCTCGCCCTCAGGGGGAGTATTACAGGGCCAGGGACGTTGGAGGGGTTTCCACGTGACTCCAGCTGGAACACCGCTACAGAGCGTATCTGGGTGGGTTGGGCACACACCGTCGCGGCGGCCCCTGATGGCATCCACAAAGGTCCAAGACCCTCCTAAGGTGAGTACGGACGACAAGGACACAGCACAACACTTAAAGAAAGCTTTGTGTATTTCCGTTTCAAGAGGTTCTTACTTGACTGTTGAACAGTGTTTCTTCTCCCTCCACAGCTCCTAGCCGTAGCAGAACTACGTATTTCAGCACCCGAACGACTAACAACCCAGCCGGCATCTGCAGCGTATATCCAACGCGATCAAACTTCACTCTGACAAGTAACTTCCTATACACAACCACGCCGTCCTTTCGCCCGGACCAGCCCCGCACTCTTTCCGCCCGCTACCTAGCGGTCGCCGGATCAGCAGAGCCTGCGGACTCTTCGGACTCTGCGACCCTTACAGTAACTTCTACCTTCTCTCTTTATATCCTCCTCCATGGCGTGGCTCGCCCAACCATCGCTCGCCATGTCACTCACACAGCTGTGCCTTGTTTCAGTGAGTGCGGGGATTCCCGGGGAACCCGGAAGTGCCGGTGTCTGTACAAACTGGTCCGGGCGGAACCTCTTCACTCTCCTTTTGGTTCCGCCCCGCATAGTCACTCCGTGACAACTGTTTGCGTTTTTTTTCTCCTCAATGTTCAATACCCTTTTGCCATTAAGCACACAGTGACATTAATTTATAAAATATATGCTTAAGTTTTAATACCTGTGCAAAACAAATGTACAATCAACTTGTGTAAATTGTCATTTTATTTAATAGATTGTTCATGAATTGTCTTTAAATGCATTGTGATTTCGGTAACACTTTACAATAAGGTTCATTAGTTAACATTAGATAATGTATTAACTAACTTGAACAAACCATGAGCAATACATTTGTTACAGTATTTATTCATCTTTGTTAATGTTAGTTAATAAAAATTTAAGCTTTAATTGCTTGTTCATGTTAGTTCAGAGTGCATTAACTAATGTTAACAAGATTTTAATAAAGTATAAGTAATTGTTGAAATTAACATTAACAAAGATTAATAAAGGCTGTATAAGTGCAGTTCATTATTAGTTCATGTTAACTAATGTAGCTAACTAATGTTAACTAATGAACCTTATTGTAAAGTGTTACCGTGATTTCTTTTCATCATTTCAGACACATGTAAAAGTTACTAAAACTTAGTACTGCATATACTGTACAGTATCTATGCGTAAGGGAAATAACTTGAACAAAATTTTTTATGTATAGTGTAATTAATAGTTTAGCTGTTTAATACAGAGATGCAATATATATATATATATATAAACGTATGTATGTTTATTAAAAAGTGAAAATGCTTAATGGAAATAATTAAATAACTAAATGGTTGAATGTAATGAGACATTTTAAATGTAAACTAAAGTTTTGCTGTCTAATACAGAATAAAGAGATGTGATTTTAAGTAATTTTTATAGATTTATATTTCTGTATAATACAATTAATAAATAGTAAACTTTTATAATTTTCTAGATCGGTTATAATTTCTTATCAATAATAAATTACTCATAATAATAAAGAACCTTTAATGGTTCTAAATAGAACCATCTAACTTTGATTCAAAGAACCATTTGGGGTTCTTTTTAATGAACCCATTAAAGTGGTTCTATATTGAACCATTTGGGGGTTCCATATATGAAGCGGGTGATAGAACCATTTCTGGTTCGATATAGAACCATTTTTTTTAAGAGTGCAGTTAACTAAAATTATAATGTAGAATGTACTTAAATTCATTTTATGTGTTGTTCATAGGATACCAATTTTAAAAAAGTATAAAAAAAAACTGCTTTTATGGCAGTGATTTAATGGACTTGCTTCACCACAGAAATGCATTTTTTAAAGTGTGTCTTCATTATTGTGAAACTATAATGTGTTGAACAGGGTTCATGCTTACCAAAGCAAACAATTATCACCTGGTGACTTCACTGAAATAATACTAAACAGAGCCTAAACCTCTTTCTACCTCTTATTACCTATTTAAATGCCCAATCAGTAATTGTTTGAAAAAATATGAATAATCAAAAAGGGCTTATGGGTATTCCTCACAACATTTTACTGATGATTTTAAGTTCATTACACTTGACAATTTACCTAAAGTAGTTAAACAATTCAGATTGTTTTTTGTTTTTTTTTTTTTTTTTTTTTGAATGAACAGTGCATTTTAAGTAAGGTAAAAATGTTGTAAATATGTTTTTTGTTGTTGTCATAGTTGCTAAGACAACAAATAACTTTTTACAGTGTATTAATATGGGTAATTTTATACCCATGTTGTTAAGGGGTTTGCTTAGCTTGTGTGTCAGAAGGTGAAACTAGACAAAGGTGTGAATTCGAAATTCAAACCTTTAAAAATAATTCTGTGAACAAATCCTGTTTTTCTCAGACACCTCAGATTTGATGCATTTGGTGGCTAGACCAGCCAATTAGTGTAAGTCTGGAGAGTACAAAACAATGTGACTTATACCCACTAAACACCTAATGGCAAGAGTGCCTGCACTGAACTCTAATGCCACATCAACAACTCATTAAAGGACTATTTCGGGTTGGTTGCAACTGAAGAACAACTTAAATAGATCTTGACTAAACCATGTTGTCAAAAACAAAACAACAAAAAACCTCACATGAAATAATCTCTAAGTGAATTTCATACACTCTGTGCATAAAACAGTGAAAAGCAACTATTACTTACAAAATTTCAATTACAGTACAATAGCAAGGGCCTTACAGTATAATAAAGGAAAAATGTACCACACTCTAAAAATGCTATGTTTATTTTAACCCATGTCTGGGTTCCCTTAGATATGGAAATGAGATTATGCATTATGAAATGACACTAGTATGACTGAGTATGACCATCAGCAGTAGACAGTAAAACAGTAAAATTAGTCCATCTTATAGGCAACAAGAGATGACATCATGAGTGCAACGGATACTGGAAGGCATAAAAGGGAACCGAAATCAGCCAAAGTGAAGCAAGCACTATAGGCACAAGGAGTTGTGGCAATTAGACGCAGAGGTTATGAATAAGCCTTTATTTTTTGTCATTGTACTTTACAATACAACAAAATTACAAACCATCAACCTATCCATACATACAATACATTAAAAAACAAGGGGGTAGACTGAACAGGTCGACAGGGCATTGAGAAAAAGTTCAACATTACATTAGGGAAGGGAGGAGAAAA
The DNA here is from genome assembly GCF_027580225.2 of Misgurnus anguillicaudatus. NCBI lineage: Eukaryota > Metazoa > Chordata > Actinopteri > Cypriniformes > Cobitidae > Misgurnus > Misgurnus anguillicaudatus. Next base: position 7,871,723 of record NW_027395278.1, read on the forward strand.
AAAAACCCAGACTATGCTCCAAAGGAACCTTGGCATATAAACTGGTTTTAGGTATAGAGTGGTTTAAATCTGCCTGGACCGAACTACAGGCATAAAAGAGAAGCAGATAATGCTTAAGGTCACCTACCCTCCTCAGAGAGGTGATGGTCAAAATGATCATTGAGCAACAAAAGTTTGTTTATACAACAGGTTCAAAGGGTGCCATGTCGATTCCTTCTAAAAAATATAGTAAGGTCACATATTAGAACTTATTCTCAATGTACCACACAGGAAACGAACAACTAAGGGATGACTACCTAAAGACCCTTCAGTAAGAGGGGAGTAAAAAGAAGCTAATGCTTCAGTATATACTTCTTAAAGTAGAGGGTGCAACACCTTAGGAAAACCGGTCTTTGTTTCCAGAACTAAAAGCACCTAGGCTAGGCAGTTAACTGGGTCAATATGTCTTTCACAACACAAGTGAATACTTTAATGTATACAGTTTCCTGGTGAAGGGAGCTGTAGAGTTTAGTATGGTCTCAACAATCTCAGTTGAGAGACCCTGAATCACAAACTGATCCCCTACAGGAGCCAAACCCACAATTTCCAATTTCCACAAATATGGCACCCCCAGCCTGCATGAGTAGGTTCCTCGTATTTTTTTAAATATTTTATTAAACCTTTATTTAATCAGGTAAGAGAGCACATTGAGATTAAAAATCTATTTTGCAAGAGCGTCCTGGCCAAGAATGACACAAGCACATTTGAGTTTGAACAAAAAACATCAACAATACATACAGTATCTCCAATGGTTGACATGCTAGGTCTGAAAACCACACTCATGTTGCCAAAAACTTGGCTATCAGTTCTCTAGAACCCCTAGGGTCAGAACGATTGGAGAAGAAGGCACCACCTCGGCCACGTCTGTACCATATCGACCAGCCCTGATGGTCATGTCAAGGAGAACCATAAATGGAAAATGGGTCGTCACCTGAGGCACAAATAGCTTTGGTAGACCATTTTTGGACCAGAAACCTCAGGGTGGAGTTTCCATTCCCCGAGCCTTAGTCCCTGCCTCAAAAGAATGTCTGTTCTCACATTCTGGGCTCTTAGAATATCCATTGCCCTGGATGACAAAGATGGTTCCTTTGGGCCCAGAGGAGAATCTGAAGCGGCAGTCTGTTCACAGGATGTAACCTCAGACCTTTTTGGTGGTTGTTGTAAGAAACCACAGACATATTGTTTGTTCTGATCAAAACATGAAGGCCTCTGAGGACTGGGAGGAAGTGTTTCAATGCCTGAAACACAGATAACATCTCTAGGCAATTTATGTGTTAGCAGAGATGCGGCCCTCTCCTTAGGCATCTTGCTTAGTGGCCTTTCACTACTGCTTCCCAACCTGTGAGGGACGTGTGTGTCTGACATTGTGCCCCCAAGGTCAGACCCTGGTTGAGAGACCACAGTTTCTTCCATGTAGACAGGAAATGAAGGCATTGCAGGTTACCCTGAACATACAAAATGTGTTTCCCCTTGGGGAGAACCTTTTGAGCCACTATTGTGGAGGTCTCGTGCAGTAGGCCAAAAGGAATCACGTTTGACGCTGCTGCCATTAGAGCTAATATTTCTAAAAATACTTTGCAATGTAAACACAATCTAATGATCCTGGACACTGTCGTCAGAATTGACTCGGTGCCAGTAGAAGACAGATGTGCCTGCATTGTCACCGAATCCCAAACCACCCCAAAAACAATGTTCTTTGTTTGGGGTGTTAAATTGCTCTTTTTTGCTATAAGCCATAGCCCCAGAAGTTTCATATGGGCAGAGATGACATCTCGAAGCAGAGACTCTACTAACACCATATAGTCATGTATGCAGATCCCCTGAAGTCTCAATGGAGTAAGGGCTGAATCCATACGTTTTGTTAATGTGCGAGGGACATATACATTTCAGCACACAACGTGAATTGACATAAAGAATAGCATCAAAAAGAACACACTGCACCTTTACTTTTAGGCCTTAAAATAAACTAGGACACCGCCCACCAGGCTTTGAAGTGTTGGCACTGACTTCTATCATTTTAGGTTGCGCTTCTTTTAAAACATATTTTGATGAAAATGACAGTGAGCAAAGAGGTTACTGAAATTTGATGGCCATGATATATTAGTCACTGTTGTATACAAGCAGAAAGCAACAGACAGAGAGAGAGAGAGAGAGAGAGAGAGAGAGGTCAAAGCTCCAACTCAGATTTATGGAGTGTCGTTTCACTTTTTAAAAGCTGGCCTGTATTGCATTAACTCCCAGATTATGGTGGGAGCACAGAGGCGTAGAGCTAAATCACATCTACTTTCATACATTGCGGGTATTTTATGGATGGATTGTGCTTGTGCTAAAGCATTCTGAATGCCAAACAGAGTACTTCTATCTCTTAGATACAAGGGCTGAAGAATGAGTTGTTTGATCTGCTGTCATGTGTTTGATAATATCTCTATGTGCTTGATAGTTAAAGCAGTGGGTGTTGTGACCACATATTAAGATATACAGTGTTCATTTTAGATAACTAGTCATAAAAAATGTAAAACAATAATTTATATATTAATAAAATACTATCCCATTTTACACACACTTAATAATGTTGGGTTAATTTCAGATGTTAATGCACCATGAACTAATGAATGACAGTTCTTGCGTTGACATTAACTCTTTCCCAGCCAGCGTTTTTAAAAAAAAGTTGCCAGCCAGCACCAGCATTTTTTTACGATTTTTACAAAAGTTTAATGCCTTCCAGAAAATGTTCTTCTTTAAATATATAAACATACAATATATTAAACATAGGAACAGACCTTTTAATCAAATAATGTTTCATCCTACCTTTATTTGTTTTCTTGTTATCACCTCTCAAATAGGTTTCTTCAAAAATACAAAATTTTTAACAAAAAGCTGAGATAATTGCATTTTTAAATTCCGTTGTTAAAGATCAGATTCAGAACGATGATCAAAACATACACATAGTTTGAACTGTTTGCCCTAAGGGGATACTTCCGGGTTTTATAAGTTGGGTAAGAGCGCCACCTGGTGGATAATAGTGGAAATACAGATTTCCGGAAAAACTTGTCCTTGGCAGGGAAGCGTTTTCTCTTAATTGACAAGATAACTTGTCAATGGCAGGGAAATAGTTAACTAACATTAACAAGAATTCTTACATATTAAAAAATATATTGTTCATTTGTTTATGTTAGTTAATGCATTTACTGATGTTAAATAATACAGCCTTATTGTAAAGTGTTAGCAATTAAATTATAAACGGTTTCATCGGACGCACCTGATACACGTCTGAATCCGAACTTTACTTCCGGTTTAGTTTTTTAATGGTCTGACTAGTTGCTAAACTAATCTCTTGAACAAATGCCTCGTCGAAAATAACAAATGTTTTGGTTTCCTAGGTAATCTATGTGTTGTTGTTTTTTGCTTGTTATATAAATAAACTACGTTTAAAGTACTTTGTTGTTATTTATTATTAGCGGAGTTTACAGGAAGTTACGTGCGGACTGCGACAGCCGCTTGTTTATGTTGTTACTGCTGAAACCGTCTATAAATAAAAATATTTTGTTTTAAATTCGTATATTTATTGAGGTACAGTACATTACAGTACATGGTATTTTAATGACAAAAAAAATGTGAGCAGTATATTTTTAAATAAACTGTACACAAATTAAATTTATTCTGTTCACAAATCCTCTAAACTTACACAAATTGATTTGTTTTATTAGTACAAAATGTTAAGATTAGCATAAGATCAGTACAAAAACATCATAATACACTTCATGCTTTCACATTAATGTATCTGAACATAGGAGCCAACTCGGGATTTGAACTTGGGTGTTATGCACAGCACTACTGCAACCACCTATTAACCACCTACGATTACCACATTGGAAATCCCCCCACCTACTTTATACGCATCATATTTTATATTATATTATCTGTGTGTATTGTATTATTAACTGTTTATTTTGTATCCGCATCTCTTCCACCAAATATAAAAGATGAAAAATATTTTTGGTTCACAGTTTTAGTTGCAGTCTAGAGCCCTTGGTGGCCCCCATTGGCGGGTTGTAATGATCCCAACCTATAAAAAGAAAACTTAAAATGTAACTGAATACAAAGTTTAATGCAAATACTAAGCTACTAAACTAATGACAGATTTAATTGAAGGCAGGCATATTTATTTGTATACAGCGTGTTCACTTTCGACGTGACACTTGTGTAAGGAAAAGTTTGAATCATTCAAAAGCAGATAAAGTGAGTAACAATAAATTTAAGATACAGGTGAAATTTCCCAAATTCCCATTTTAAGCGAATGTGTCAATGTTTCAACCGTCAGTAAAAATGAACCAAACGGTAAACCAGCGAGCTGGGTAACCCAACACTGAAGAAAATAACCCAGTATGACAAAATTAGCTTTTTTACAGTTCTTTTTTACAGTGTGTTATAGCCAATGTCAGACATAAGTGTTCGAAAAGCTATTATATTTGCTATTTATTAGAAAATACCCACTTCAACTTTGAGGAGAAAACACGTAGTATATTAGATATAAATAGATAGTATTTTAAAAATAACACACTGAGGCTACATTTACACATAGCCGGGTATTTTGAGAAACGAATACTTTCCCGCCTCCGTTTTCAATAATAACATCGTGCACACAACATCGTTTTATAAAAAACTTTCCATTTACATTAACCCGCATAAATACGCCGTCAAGCGGCATAATAACTATGCCAAACCTGTGGGAGGCAGTGTAGGAAGGGGAATACAGCCATGCAAGCCAATCAAAATCGTCAGAATCGACACCAACGAAGAACACGAGCGACTTCCTGTTCCTTTCATAACAGCAAATGGGCTGAATCCCAAACCGCCTACTTCCATACTATATAGTATGCAAAGTAGCGCTTTTTACATACTACATAGTATGGAAGTAGGCGGTTTGGGATTCAGCCAACATAAACCTGATTGATCAGTAGCCAAACAAACTGTAAGGGCGCTCTCATGACGTTAAACATTTTCTGGCGCAAAATGTGACGTTTAAGAACCTAAAACCCCGTTTCTCCCAGTTGACACGGCAACACATAACCGGGGTAATCAGAAATATCCACTTTGGCCGGAGGTTTTAGAAATAATCGTTTTCTGTAATAAAAACGCGGTTTTCGTGTAAATGACAGGCCAAACCGCAGGGAAATATATGCGTCTTTCCTTCGTGTAAACAGGGTATGAAGCTACACAAACATTTGTTGTTGTAGACCTTAATTTTTCTCATTGCTGAATAAAACAAGAAATATATTTCTTGGGTTTTTTTGGCTTAAAAGATATTTAAGCCATAGCTTATGATGATAAGGAATTTGACACAGTAAGACTATTTTAAGTTGGTTTATTTATTTATTATTTATTACACAGTTGTCATGGGAAGCTACATTATGTTGCATTAAAATAGCTTTATTAAACTCTGACATTTAACTTTTAAGATATTTTTTCTCTAATTTATACATAATTTAGACAGATTTTTTGCCAGGCTTTTAAATAACTCTAAGGGGAAGGAAATAAAACAAAACATTGCTCTAATTGAAATGTTACTAAAACTGAAATATTTACAAGACATGAATTCCCAGTGTTGCTAATTTGCATTTAGATAAGAAATTATTTTGCTATAGCCAAATGCACTCACTCATAAAATGCAATACAAAACAAATCCACATACATTTATTAATCGTTTTAGATGCTGCTCATTAAAGATGTAGTTTTTGCCCTGTGTATGTACAATGACTGTTTTCTGGACAGGGCTTATCTTAGTCCCAAACTAAAATGCATGCTTGAGCTGCCTTAAATTAACTAATCTTAACCTATATCAGTGCCATTGTTTTGTCTCAAGATGCACACTTTTCTTCTTGTTTTGTAAGGTTTGTTTGTAAAAGTCCTGGATCAATTTAAACCTTGTCCGAGGAACTGCCCCACAGTGTTTAATTATTTAGCAGTCATGTTGAAACTCTTTATTTTAAATGAGTGCATAATCTATTCTTCTGAAGTTATCGAATTGAGCTACAGTACGGTAGCACTTTGGGGTTGCTAGAGCCTGTAGTAAAGGAATGTATGCAAATAGATGGTAATGTAATGGTTTCTCTAAAATTCATGCTCATATTATTTTGCTCTCTTTTTAGGGTGTTTACAGAGTGGTCATACAACAAAGATGTCCAAACCCCCACAATCATCATTTCATCTTCACTTCCATGGCACCACTTTCAACATCTTCATTATTACCAACCTCACCATCATCATCATCATCATGACTGCCATCCTCCTAATCGTCTATGTACAAATTCAGCATCAACTATTATCATCACCATCTTCAGTTACCTGCCAGCTTCATCACTACAAGCACAGATTATCTCCACTGAGTCATTATGTTGTCAAATCTATTCACTGTCTGAATGATGAGGTAGATCTTTTGAAGTGCACCACTCTCAATGCCTGTTGGGTAGGTTACTGAAGTGGAACATTAGGACAGATGTTCTAAAAATGAATTGATGACCATGCTTAGCTTCTTTGCACAAAATCTGAACCACCTCACTTCTCAGGCAATCATTTAAAGAATAGATCGCCTCATTAGCTTTTCTGATCAATGGTGTGTCCATGACTCAAATGACTTACTCAACATCAGAGTCAATGAAGATAAATGTGTACTTGTGGAAAAGCCATTTGGGACATTTAAGTGTTTATTGGAGATCACAAACTTCCCAGAAATTCAAAAGAAGGTTGCCAAGTTGTGGAGCATCCAGTTTGGCAATTCTATCTGGGTCAATCTCATTGCTTTATTTTAGGATCATCTTTTGCTAACACTAATTAGACTACAGGGTCCTGGGGGGCACAACAGCCTTTGCAGAGCCAACAGAACATTATTTTGTGGGGTAATTCCTCTGTGTTGTGAACTTTTGTTTGGTCCCTGAATGTAGTTATGTAGTTGGGAAGTCACTATTTTTGACACACTGTCTTTATGAGGATCAGGGAACCAGAAATGTTTGAAGTAATCAAATCGGGCTCCTCGTATTAGCCTCAAATTATCCCCAAATGTAATATTCTTGTAAAGTAGACACCTATGCACCAATTTATGATTACATAATGAAGATTTAAAATTATAATATTGTGCTGCTGACAATTATGAAATAATTTCAGAATAAAGGGTCACGCAGACTCCCCAAATGGTTGGGAAATATGTGACATTAAAAACATTAAAATATATTAAAATTTGTGATCTTGATGTCACAACTTTGATTATGATATCCATATGGATAAATTAAAGATTGGAGTCAATCTGAATATCAACAAACAGCTGCTATATCAACAGTAATATTGTATCCCAAAATTTAACTGGATGCACCAGGAGCATCTTCTCTACAGTATGTTAACCAATTAAACCTTATTGTAAAGTGTTACCACGATATCTTTGATTTTTTGAATAACGTACAGTGCCCCTGAAATAGATGCTAGGGTCTCTTCTTTGGGAAACACCGCTGTAAATGGATTTAGTGAGTCTATACTGTAATAAAATACTGGACCCATGGGAGGAGTTCAAAGGTTCAAGGTCAGCCTCTGAATTTGTTGCCATCATCAATAAGTCTTCAAGCACTATTACTATCGAAGAAAGCAATAACAGTCCTGTCATACATCAATCAGACACACAACTTGAGTAGCTACTAGCTTACTATAGATTTTCCTGGCCATGATTCCTCCACTGACAAGAATAATCAGCGGAGGAAATGTAAAGGCCATAAATACCGTTCCCAGCCATTACCCAGCCAATATAAATGCATTTAGCTTTTTTAGTATATTTTTGTCATTGCTCTTCTTGTATATTTGTGACAACCAGGCAGTAATGTGCAGTCCAAATTACAAAACGAGGTGATGGATATAAGTGCAGATATTAAGTTTAACAAACCAGACCTGAAGAACATAATCCAAAATGTAACACCTGGATACAATTAGGACGGTGTAACACAAAAGACTATACAGTGACCATGAAGAAAGACTACAAAATCACAAAACAACTTTAAATAAAAGACATAACAAAACACTTAAAAACAGAACCGTTACACAGGCAACAGTCATCAATCACATCATCATATTAAAATCAACCAGTTTTTCAATGAAACAGCATCTGTCAAAAAAAACTTGAAGAAATGTTATGATCATGGTTATTACTGTGATATTTTTATTTTGGTGACTTACTGACGAGAAAATTCCACACATGCTTTTGTATAAAAGCACCCTAGATATACTTATGATGATAAATTTTAAAGAAGAAAATGTTTTGACTATAGAAAAAGCTGTGTTGTGTTAACCACCAGTGAACCCATAAGCTTACTCAGTTTCAACAATTATTCTTAGCACTCAATGATATGGCTGCTTACATTGAAGTTTAGATTACTTAAAAAGCTATAAAGCACTGAATAATTGATGTGTACTTTTTCATGTAGCCCGTTGCGATTAAGGAAATGTAATTAACCCTCTGAAAATTTGCATTAAGGCTGGTATGCTATATAGCTATTAACACATTTGTTCATCAAAGCCTATATTTTTCTAATTTGAATATACTGTAGGAGTCAAATATTAAAATTGACCAACAAAGTCCTTTAAAAAGGCCAGACAGATATTGAAATATCAAAAGAGATATCAAAACAGTGTGTCAAGCTTTTTGAAGACATATACGTATAACAAATATTTAAATTGTGCTTCTTAAAGTATTTTTGTCAGGTTGGTCCAGTGTACATCCTTTAATAATAAGGAAAATCAAAAAGACCAGGCAACATTTTTACAAATAAAGCAAGTGGCTTTTTTAATTCAAAATGAGAACTTTTTTATATTCTCAATTATTTTTCAAGACAAATGTGGAATCTCCTTTCTTAGATCAGTTCATGTTTCAATAAGTGTCCGGTTTCTTTTTAAAGGGGACAATTCACAATACTTTTTTAAGATGTCAAATAAATCTTTGGTGTCCCCAGAGTACGTATATAAAGTTCTAACTGAAAATACCATACAGATAATTTCTACTTTGTAGGTGTGAGCAAAAATTTGCCATTTTTGGGGGTGTCCTTTTAACTCTTTCCCCGCCATTGACGAGTTATTTCATCAATTAAGAGAAAACGCTTCCCTGCCAATTACCAGAATTTCCGGCGTTCCGCAATACCGCTATATCCATCAGATGGCGCAACTTTTACAACCTGGAAGTAATGCCTCACATGAAAAAGAAAGAACTCTGTGTATGTTTTAAAGATCGCTCTGACTGAAAGGATTGTGCATTTATAATCAAAAGTGCAAGTTCAGGTCAGGTGTCTCTTGAAAACATACCACAAAAGTACAGAATCCTGAAAAGCTTCAGTCAGGCTATTGAAAGAAATCAATTGTTCTGTGAAGCAGCATCCGGATTTAATTTAGCCCCATTTTTTTAAATGACCACAATACTGGATGACTAATCAATTTGAAAATGCCAATCTGAAAATGTATGTATCCACATCCAATATTTAAAAGTACAAAAGGAGACAGCCTACACTCTAAAAAAAACAAACGGTGCTATATAGAACCAAAACTGTTGCTTTGGATCGTAATCATAGAAGAATCGTTTTTAGTGCCATATAGCACCGGTGAAGCACCAGTGAAGCACCTGTATAGGGGCCATATAGAACCACTATAGCACCAAATATGGTTCTACATAGCACTATATGGTTCTACACAGGTGCTTCACTGGTGCTTCACCGGTGCTATATGGCACTAAAAACGGTTCTTCTATGATTACGAGCAAAGAACCACTTTTGGTGCTATATAGCACCGTTTGTTTTTAGAGTGTATGTAAACAGCAATGTCTATTCTGTGCTCATAGGATTCTGGGAAATTAGTGGGCCACTAGGTTTGCATGGACCATTTAGAATTTAAAACTTGTCCTTTTAGGTGTCACTCAAATTTTTCTTTAATTTCCCCTATTTTTCACTTTCCTTAATTACTGTAACAGTCATGTTGTGCTGAAGGACACCCAGGTGTGATTAACATTATGGCTTCCTATAGATAAGACAAATCTCAGTTGAGTTCTCCTACCTTAGTCGTCTTTTGCATCTTAGCTAATTCTCCAAAGAAAAATATAAAATCTCAAAAATTTCTGTAAATGTATGTTAATTTTATAGCTCTGCGCTTTACATATATGTCAACAGTTATCTTTGTCATCTAATTCCTTTAAAAAAAATTAAGAGAAACATCAGAAACATACTGATACTTATTTTAGGCCGGTCACTTATCATCACTTTTGTGCCTTAACAGCACAAAAAAAGATTAAAAAAAATGTTTGGCATCGGAGCCGATGGTGTAGTGGACAGTGCTCCGACATATGGTGCAGATGTACTTCCGGCGACCCGAGTTCGATTCCCGGCTCAAGGTCCTTTGCCGATCCCATGCCCCCCTCTCTGCCCTATATGTTCCTGTTGTCTCTTGATTACTGTCTGTCAAATAAAGGCAAAATGCCTCCCCCCCCAAAAAAAAAATGTGTAATTGTTTTTCTCTAAACCGCACAGCTAACCTTTTACATGTCTTAAAATAACCACCAGAGAAATATTTGTGGTAACCGTCATATTATACGGAATATTAGACTCCCGTCCTTATAATTTAAAGCAACACTATGTAGTTTTTTTACCTTTAAATAATGTCTCTAAAATTATTTCAGTGATAGAACAACTTTTAAGTGGACAAATTGTACTGTTTCTGCAACCTGAGCAGCCTCCTAGCTGCTACAAGCACACTCTGAAAGTGGCGGTGGAGGGTAGAGCACACAGCCCCGCCCCTCCCCCTGCCTGCAGAAGAGTGTCTGATACCAGGCACTGTTGCACTTTTCAACCACATGGGGGAGATGTAAGTCATTTTTTACATGGAAACTACATAGTGTTGCTTTAACTTCCCGTCGTCAATTATTCCTTACTTAAATTAGTATATTTAGGGGGTGTTAGAAGAAAACGGGTCAGGCTATAGGACAGGCTGAGGATAACATTAGCAGCATATTGTCTAATTAGAGAGGCTATTAAACGCGATGTCGATACATAGTGCATATTTATGCATATGGGTGGGTTTTTTTTGGCACTGTGATTCTGCTAATACAAATGTTAAGCAACAAAAAATTATATAATAAACATTATTATAATAATCATAATATTGTAAAATAGATAGCATTTGGCTAATTGTGCTATAGGGTGCCAAAATATAATTTGAATGGCTTAATGACTCTAAAAATGTATCTGCCTTTTAAAAAGAACAGCAACCTCCAAACAGATAATCTATATAATTTTATTGGTTATTATTAGATAATACTAAGACCAAAACTGGCCTCTTTCAGTTACTTCTTTCCAAATGCACTAGCTTGTTAACTTAAAACACTAATCTATATAAATGACTGGATTGCGCTTGATGTCACAATTGTGAAGCCACCGCGGCACCATTTTGGTATGCCCAAACATATTATTAAATTAAATAGGACTTTATCAGATTTCAATGATAAAACTTACCTTATCTATTATATTATATATACCTGTCTCTGTTTTTATATCTGTTGTCATCCCTGTACATTATTACAAAGCAAACGTCCTAAGCATGTACCTACTTATTTATTTAAAGTTGTACATTTTACGTTTTAAACAGTGAGTTGCTATACTGTACATTCATCTTCATTACAGTACCAGCTAGAGGTCGACCGATTCCTCAGATTTGCTGTTTAATTGCCGCCGATTATAAACCCTGACCCAAAGCATAATGTTACAATAGCAATTTAGCAGTGAGAAAGCCTAAGGCGACAGTGACAAAGATAGCAAGAATTACAATGGTGTTTAAATGAAGAAAATCAATTGAGAGAAATCCAACTTAATTTGATCATCTTGTTCAGGCTATTTCAAAGTATTTTTTATCTAACTGTTTGCAAACTTTAGTCATGCCTGTCAGTGAAATCAAAATAATGTGATTCATCATCTTAATTTTTTAAATTGGATGACTTAGTCTATTTCATTAACATGTTAAAACTTAATCAAACTGGTGCAAAAATGTGTAAAATGAATGCATGTGCTTATTTGTAATATTGTTACACATTTTGTGAAGCAAATTTAAATTAAAATATTGAAATACTAATATAATTGAAATGTCTTCATGATTTTGACACACCCCTACTCTTTTCAAATTTTAAACCATCATCAAAAATAACATCCATTTTTTTAAACCCAATGCTTTGGTAGAAGAGGTTAAATCGCCAAAATTTACTTTTGATGTACTACAACAATCTGAAGGAGTAAACACCATAACTTCAGTTTTACTCTCAATGAAGTTCATTTAAATATAACCATGCTTTGACATCAGACAGGTCAAATAGATTTGTGTGTCCTCTGCAGAGAAAAGACAAGCCATACTTCCTAAAAATAGATCCCAATAGGGGGCATATACAAGAAAAAATGTTCACCAATGAATGTTCAACAATACTAACCTTAAAATTTCGATTGGAGAAACATGATTTAAACCTCTCAAGCACTATTCATTTTATGCCTACACAGTGCTCCAAGCGAGCAAGCAGAATGGCATGATCCTTAGTGTCAAAAGCCGCACTCAAGTCTAGGAGCACAAGCACAGCATGATCCCCATCATCAGTTAATAAAATATCTTTTAAAACTTTAAGAAGTGCAGTCTCATTTGAGTGGTGTTTTCTAAAACCTTATTGAAATATATCAAGGGTCTACTTTTTCTAAGATTTATAAGATTTTTTAAATAAAAGACAAATTTGAAATCGGTCTATAATTGGCTAAAACAAAAGAATCTAAGGTTGGACTCTTAAGCAAGGGATGAACTATAGCATGTTTTAACACATCAGGTATGGTACAACCCATAAAAGATCGATTTATCATAATCACAAGTTAAGGACCCACTGCATTAAAAACATCATAACATCAATGGAGGAACCAAATGGCTTTAACTGACACACTATTTCTAGAAGATGTATAGGTTCAACTTGCCTAAACTCAGCAGAACAAATAGAAGAGATGCAAGGTTTAAAAGCAGGTGAAGATATCCTCAACCTGATATCACTGATCTTATTAATAAAAAAACATAAAAATAGTAAAAAGAGTTTCAGGTCTATGGAATTTTTTTCAAAAAATTCCTGTGAAGTATCTGGATATCGATACTCTGACCGCCTTCTGAAATTTAATTTCAAAGGAAATTTGGAGTTGATCCTTCTTCCATTTTCGCTCGGCTCTCCTAGATCTTTCTAAGAAAGTGAATGTTGTCATCAATCCAGGACTCAGATCAAGGTTTAAGTTTTGAGGATTTTACTGTAGCAGCTGAATCTAAGACCTCCACGGTGCAGTTGAGACTGACCAGAAACTCCTCTGCATTCATATCAAGTTTAGTGACATGTACTGAGTAGAAGTTTATGGAGCATTTTTGCTGGTGTTTTAATTTGCTATGAGTGCATTTATGTCTGCAAAATTAACGAAAATAATATTAGTTATGCTGCTTTTATAATTCTAGATTTCTTGCTCATGCTTTACAAACTGAAGCAATGATGTTTTTAGTTTACGGTCATAAATGACAAATTTTGGAAATCAAGGTTTATATTGTGTGCCTTTTTCTAGTTAACAGTAATACTGGTTGTGAATGATGTAATGCTTACCAGAAATAAAATAATAAAATATTCTACTAAAGTAAAACTACAGTTTCTTTAATTATATTTTAATTACTCACTCTGTGAGTAACACAGTTTTGAAAATGAACATTAAGTGTTGTTTTAATGACATGCTTGTGCATGGCCATTGACTTCCATTCTGAAGCAGTCAAGAGACGCTTCTAAACGAGTCAAAAACTCAAGACACGACCCATTGTCAAAATTTCTGTGTCCATCACTGTAGTTCATCCAAAACAAATCAGAAATGAGACTCAAAGTGTTAAATACCTGAATTATCCTTTAAGTACATGTAAAGTTACTGGTCTAAGTAAAAGTAAAAAGTAAGTCATTTTAAGTATCTTGCTACTTATGTTGTCTATCAATTTTTCTGTGTTTCCCCTGCTTAGAAACAATTACCATATTTTTCGGTCTATAAGCCAAGTTTTTTTTCATAACTTGGCTGGTGCTGCATCTTACAGTCAGGTGCGCCTTGAAAGTCAGTATGAATTAATTTTGACATTTATGAGGCAAGAGAGAACATTACCGTCTACAGCCGCGAGAGTCCACCATATGCTGCTTCTGTATTTATGTAATTCAATGGATTCTGTAATGTGGAATGACGAGTATGCGAACTTCATGCTAGTCGGCTTTTTTGGTTAATTTAGCCTATTCAACCTTCCAGGTAAGTTCTGTATGCTATGGATCGTTTAAATAACTGATAATATTACTTTAACATACAGACATCTATTCAGCCTGCTGTTCTGTCTGCTATTGTTTAGTTGAATAACTTACCTTTCCAGATTAAATGTCTGTTCTTTGGCTTGGATTTTGTGAAAGAATTTTCTAAATAAATGCAACGTGTAGTCCACTGTGACTTATATATTTTATTTTGTCTTAATGATGCATTTTTGAATGATGCGGCTTATACTCCGGTGCGGCTTATAGTCCGGAAAGTACAGTACTAATTGTGAAAAGCGCTATGTAAATAAAATTGGATTGAATTGAAAAAAATGTAACTATACTCGGAGTAAAAGTTACATTTTTACAGCGGGGTAAGGTGGGGGATTCTAGCCTGGCTTCCTATGTGTTTCCGCTTTATTTTCATTTCGCTTCAGTACTACGTCTGGGACTCCAGTGTAGCGTTTCGTTTTCTCCTGCAAAAATCTGCAGGTCCAATCAGTGAACAGAGGGGGGTGGCTAAGAACGATGACGTTGTGCGTTTGAGTTGTAGTTCAGTAATGGCAGCGGAGAAAGACGTGAGAAAAGCTATTCGGTCCGTTGTTGCAAAACTGCCGAATATACAAAAGTTAAAGCCAGAGCAAGAACAATGTTTGCTAAGTTTTGTTGGTCTGATCATTCGGACTTGTTGTTTCTGGCCCGTTTCGGCACATGACATACGTAACGACCAAACATTAGCGATTGGTTATGGCAGATTCAGAGTGACTCTGGGCAGATCCAATAGTTTAAACTTCAACAAAGGACCCTCCTTAACAACAGAAGTAACGCTTGCAATGGAGCGTGGCCAGACTCTCTGTACAAATGAAATGAATGTACGAGAGTCTGGTTGGGCCAGGCTAGGGGGATTCTAGTATAGTTAAAAAAGGACAAGGAAATATAAATCTCAAACTAGTTGTTTTTAATTAATGAACACCTTTAAAATTAAAGTGCAATAACAAAAAGTAAATAAAATAAAGCTTTTTATGAGGAACATTTATGAAATTGTTTAATGATTTTTACAGGTGCATTACGCACATTTGAGGCAAAAAAGGTTAGCAGCTAGTAAATTGTAATGATTTTTTGCTGGTAACATACATTATTTTATAAACACATATATATGAAGTGTTTCGTTGCAAAACGAGATAAATCATTTTTTTTTACATTTTTGTCAAAACATGTTTATTATTATGTTATCATGTTATTATTTTGTTTTATGGTGCTACTTAGCTTTATTTTTTAAGTTATGAAGGTTTAAATCAAAACAAACCAACTGCAGTTGCATTGAAATTAATTGCAATGCACAACCAAAAAACGAGAACAATCTGAACAATTAAAAAAATGGTGTTTATCTTTACTCTTCATATATGTTTATAGCGAGCGAGAGGGCGAGAGAGAGAGAGAGATTGAGATTTTGTGGACGGCGCTACCTCTGTGCATCTCTAAAAGGCGCTGTTATTGCCTCGGAAAATCGCCTGTCATGTTGTTTTTGTTACTCCGTTATTACAGTTAACTATGCAAAGTGATATGGAACTTTAATGCGGTAAAAGAGCCTGCCTGGAACTACGTTCACCGTGCATTTCCCAGAAAATAATTGCACACCTCAGAAAGTCCATCAGCCAATCAGATTTAAGCATTCAATGGACCTGTAGTATATATAAATAAATAAATAAATACAATTTTGTAGAAAAATACCCATATTTAAGAGTTGTTTTTTTGTTTGAAAGCAGAAGGTCTGTTGTTTCATTTGATATATTTATATGATTTTTATTATTTTAGAAGAAAATTTTCCTGAAAGGGCATTTTGTGAAACGTTTGTGAAAATCTTTTCACATCAGCACTGAGGGCTAAGCCCCACTAAGAATAAAATCCTAGAAATGCCCCTGGTAAAACACAAGCGGCGCCCTTCACACGGGGAGCTTATATGCTCCGAGAACGGACACCAGGGCTTAATTCGAGCCTGTCAGAAGAGATCCAGGATCTCTTGGGTTTTGACTGTCTGTATATATGTATATTTAATATAAATATTATGCACATTTTTAAGGACATTTTATGTAATTTATTAGTTTATATTTTCCTTAAGTGGGATTTGGACGTGAAAAGTGCTGCGTAATTACGTCATGTATGCACCTCCGCTGACAAAATAAGTCTACCCTCTAAAACTTCAAGGGTCGAAATCGTGTGCCGTAAAATGTCAAAAAGACAGATACATTTGTTATCATTTTTCAAAATAGACTGATGATACTAAAGGAGCAAGGAGTGAAATGGCTACAGGAGTGCGGCTGCCAGCCAGGATCAACAGCAAGGTAGGGTAGGCCTGGTTTGCAGTTCAGATTTGGAGGAAAGTGGTTGCAGCGGTGAAGAGGTTGGGACATATGAAGCTCAGCTCAAGGTTAAACAGTCCAGGTGTGGGGTGTTTTCCCTTATGAAAGCTTTGTATACTTGTGAACTGGGAAGTAGCCTATATTCCTGTTGCAAAATTAATTGCTGAGTAATTGCGATTTATGTGGACTCCGGGACCTGCACCTGCCTCATCACCCCTCTGCTCTAATATGCTATTTGCGTTCCAGCACCTTTTGTTTTACAAATTAAACACTGATGGACACAGCACACTAGTAACACAAAACACACTGGTCTGTTAAAAGCAATACTTTTAATAATGTAGCCTATTATTTTTCTAACAAACAAGTCACTCCCAAATCAGAAATTAACAGCATAGTAATTATTCACAATTTGAAGGGTCGGCTATTTAAAGGAGTCATATGACCAGATTTCATGTTTTCCTTTGTTTTTAGAGTGTTAAAACAAGTCTGTGCACATAAAAGATCTGTAAAGTTGCTCAAATTAAAGTATCAAATCAAAGAGATCTTCTTTATAACAGTGAAGCCTCATTCACGCCTACCTAAAAACGTCTCATTCAAACACGCCCATGCAGTTAGACGTCACACTGAAAAGAACATTTGAATAACACAGCCCTAATGTATACGCAAAGGTAGAGGGAGTAACTTTCAATCATGCTGTAGTACTGTTGCTGCCGCCATGCTGTAGAGACTCTGTGTGTTTCGTCGCGAAAGGCAAACTAATTTGTTTGGCCTTCCAGTAAGACACTAGTCATTAGGTTTTATTTACAACACTGTTTCAGTACAGCCCAAATGTTTGATTGTGTGCTGCACATTTTACGGAGGACTACTTTCTAAACATGGGGGAGTTACAAGGCTGGATGTACACAAAGGCTTTGTCTACAAAGTGGAGCAAATCCTACTTTGCAACTACACTCTGGTTCTTCTGACTGACGTATGTGACATGTGTTAGCATCTTTACCTTACCAATCACATTTCCGTTTACGTAATTGAGGTATTTGGCCAATCACAACGCACTGGATAGCCGGTCAATCTTTTCACACCGCGCTTTCTCAGAACAATGAGCATTGTACAAATCGACTCTTTACAGAACGGTGGGATAGAAATGTACGATATGTGGAAAATAATGAATTTGTTTACCTTAAACAATGCAAACACATTGTATTATAAATACACAAAGTAATGTGCTTTTTAGCCACGACATATGGGCCCTTAAAAAAAAAAATTTAACAAAGTTTAACAAACTGTATAAAAATAAAGAACATGGTAGAATACTTTCAATATCAAGTTTATTTACTGATTCTCAGGCCATTCCATATGTTGGTGACATTTTTTCATCAGTAGAACAATAAAGAAGATATTTTGCAGAAACCTTCTCTGTCATATAATGCAAGTCAACGGATTGGCCACTTTTGAGAGCTTAAAAGCAGAAATATCCGATACAAAAGTAATCTACATGACTCCTGGTGACATATTGAGCAGTGGCGGCCAGTGACTTCTTTTTTCGAGGGTGCACGATGCATAGATGCCTTGCCATTCATTTCATGACCATAAATATTATATTTTATATCTTTTTCAATATTATACATTTATAAATAGATGCATTTTTCTTCTTTGGAGAAATGTAAATTGTCCAGGTTGTACATGCAATGTGTTGTACATATCGCAAGCCAAAGCAGTTTCTCAATATTTCTGTCTCTGGGTAAGAAGATGTAGCCTGGCTCCGCCCTCCTACGTGCTTCCGCTTAATTTTCATTTCGCTTCAGTACAACGTCTGGGACTCCTGTGTAGAGTTTCATTTTCTCCTGCAAAAATCTGTAGGTCCAATCAACGAACAAAGGGGGGTGGCTAAGAACGATGACGTTGAGGTTGTGCGTCAGTTTGAGTTGTAGTTCAGTAATGGCAGCGGAGAAAGACGTGAGAAAAGCTATTTGGTCCTTTGTTGCAAAACTGCAGAATATACAGAAGTTAAAGCCGGAGCAAGAACAATGTTTGCTAAGTAGCAACAGTGGCGCAGTGATACTTATGTAATGTGGTCTGAACCGTGGGGTTACTGGGGTATTTCATCACGGCTTAGAACACGCTTTAACCAATCAGAATGAAGAAGCAGAACGGGCCGTTTTATAATACAATATTTTATGTGGGTTGTGGGCAATAAAGATTAACAGAATGTCAAACATAACATAACTGACAATTTAGGTTTCAGTGTCTTCTGAATGTAAGTTTTATGTTCTCTGCAGCAAAATAATATACAACCTGAAATTCACCATTTTATATAGAGTTTTGAGGATGTGGAGATGTCAAACAATGTCAAGCAAATGGTCCATGTTGACATTTCATATGCAGCTTCTAGTGACAGATGGATTTGTGTCACAAAATAGCACTACAGCAAAAATGTCTGTTTCGATATATAGCAAATGAGATATACAGTATGGGAAGTATTTGTGTGTCCTTTATAAAGTTGATCAACTGTTGAGCAAAATGCATATTGCCATCTTTTATAGCTTATTATTATATGGAGTTGGCATTGCTATTCTCCTGCTGTGACCCTGTCAGAACAAATTTTTGAGAAACTGCATTTCTTATAATTCAAGTAACCAGAAATGTTTACAACCTAGAGTAATATTGTGTAGTATAAAGTTTAAGTGTTTCTACAGAACTGTCATATGCTCCTATAGCTCATACGCCCAGTTATGTCATCTTGTCTCTCTGTCTGATATTTAGAAGAATATAAAAAAAGAGTGAATGCCACTTGTACAAGTCCCCTGATGCTGCTCTTTGGGTAATTGAATTTATTTCTGGATCACCGCACTACCACAAAACAAAACCCATGAGAAGGCCACTAGATCATGTCCTTTGAAACATGTCTTTTACTTCACCCGGTTGTGCTTCTTATTGAGGTTTGTGTTTTTTGTTTGTTTATTTATATATTTATTTAAAGAGAGAATGTTCCGGCTGAGCAGGCCTGAGATTGGAGCACCAGGCCATGATGGGTGATGAAGGGTGAGTCGGTGCAGAGTTAAGGTTGAGCCTCATTGATCAAATGATGAAGGGCTCATGAGGTCTCAAAGACAGAAGCAAATGGACGGCATTGTGATGAAAGGAATGTGTCTTTTGGCCAAAGGCTGGAGGACGGTGGTATGCGAAGGGCGGTGGTTGACAAATACAAACTTGAAAAAATGACCATGTCCTACAAGCTTGGTGAATTATTAAAGAGGAAGTCGAAAATTGTAATGTGTAGAATAATGTCTATGGAGGGGTTTTAATAGACCTCCTGGACAGTATTCTGCCACCTGGACTGGTCTCATGCTGAATATAGTTACTTAAGAAATTTGTACTCTGTTTACTATTGATTCTCTTTTAATTTGGAATGATTAAAGACTATATGTGCACCTGTGATTATTTGAGTACTTGAAATATTGGCCAGACTTTTCATTACTTTTCACAAAGGTTAAAATGACCTGAGACAGCTTTTAACCCACCAGCATTGTAATAGTCCACATAGTCCTCACCAATTTAGCTGCTTATTAATTAGCCTAATCTGGAGTTAGAAAGAATAATCAGGCATACTGTACCCAAAGAAACCTTTTGCGGACTGCATAGCAATTCAGATCCCAGAAGTTCACAACGTAGAGTTACATGTTTATTAAATGCTGGATGTTTGAGCACTTGTTGTGATTGCATTGTGTTAAGTTAGAATTAAGATTATGAGATAAGTTATATGGACAGAAACAAAAGAAGTGGGGTTGTCCCCAACCTTATATAAAAAATGCAGCATGAAGTTAAAACAACTTGGTTTGGCAATTTGTTAAGTTCAAGTAACAAAAATGTGTTGATTTGACAAAAATGCTGCATTTTTTACAGTGGCATGTTATTCATAGATATTTTATCCAATTTAACTCTGTGGACCTTGTACCGGGTCAAAAAATATTTATTATAACTTCATATAAAATATACCTTTAATTTATAATGTCTGTCATGGACCCAGTACCACATATGAGATACTGTTTGAAAGCCTAGAATCTCTACTTTCTGCAGATATGCATCACTTTGAGATATATTTTACTGTAAGAAAGTTATTTACACTTAATTTATTCCTCCCTAAAGTTGGAATAGAATAACTTTTGCATAGATTATGATAGAGAAAAAAATCCTTTTTCCTCTGTAAACTGACAATTGCTGGAATCAAACAAAACTCTGCAGGTTTCGTTACCACTCAGGGCCAGAGTTATACAATTTTAAATACAGACTTTAGAAAAAAAAAACATTAAAAAGTGCGTGCTTTGTGTTTATTAGAGGACAGACAACACACACAACCATTTTTAACACTTTCAACAGTGTTTTATAAAATTTCAAAGGGTTTCCTGTAAAATGATACCAAACTTTTGTATTTACATTTCTGCATGTGGGTATGGGAAGCTTTTGAAACCCAACGTCACAGGGTGAAAGCAAATCATACAAAAACATACAAATTTTATCATAGGGTTATCTGTTTGACACTTTTGACGAAAAAGTGGTGGTCATGCCAGTCTTTGGTCCATGTGATACCCTTTATAATTTCTTCCTATGTACTATTCATTCCAATTACACTATTGCTATGAATAATTTAATGATCTAAAGACAAGAAATACAAGAACTACATACATAAAAAAAATATTTTTGTTTGCCAAATGAGTGGCCTTAAGAACATAAAGTAAGAACAATATGGCGGTATTTGATCTCAAAATTTACTTAGATCAGTGAGGCCCCATGAGCAACTGATCTATGATCTGTATCAGTTGTGCATGTGTATAAACAATATAATCAGACATTTTGTGTACTTTGTTTTAAGATGTTTTATAGCTCAGGAAATGCATGATAAAATGTGCCAAAATATGTGTCACATAGCATCTTTAGGTTATAAAAACATAACAAATTCAAATCCATAACTTGATTTTCAAAGATTTATTATAAAAGCTAATTCTTTTTTCCACAAAATGCAATAAATCTATGACAGTTTTTTTATTTCAAAATGCTATAAATCTATTAAATCAATGTATAAATGTGCATTCATCTTTACCAAAACACTTACTTTGTTATATTATGAACACATTGCTGCGGTTATACTTGACGTCGTCTCTTTACATTTTCACAGCGATCAGCTGTAAAATGTTTTGGTCCCGCTCGATTTTCGTTAACTTTGAG
Organism: Misgurnus anguillicaudatus; assembly: GCF_027580225.2. Classification (NCBI taxonomy): domain Eukaryota; kingdom Metazoa; phylum Chordata; class Actinopteri; order Cypriniformes; family Cobitidae; genus Misgurnus; species Misgurnus anguillicaudatus. The sequence goes on from NW_027395278.1 coordinate 7,893,680, forward strand.
TAAAATAATGTAAATTTTCATAAGATCCTCTGGGGTCAATGTTTTAGCATGAGAAGCTTGATGCTGTCTGGAGAACAAGCAACCGCGCCTCTCGCGGAAATTATTAGATGTTGATGGCTTACGTTTCTTTCCCGTCACAGAAAACCATCACAGGTTTAGCAATGCAATTAAAGTATTATTTTGTTTTGTTTGTTGATCACGAAGTACAAAGTAGATGAGGAAAACTAGGCCTCCGTGTACTCAGAGCGCCGCCATTGTTTGTTTACATTGCGTGACTGGTGGGCTGTAATATCAGGAATGGATTTATTGCGTTCTGTAAAAAAGGAGGAGTGGCATTTGTCGCATTTTGGAAAAAAATGGAGAAAAGATGACAGAATATCACGGCGGGTATTGGATTTTGCGTAAAATTAAGAATTTACTTTTAACTACTGACCTGATATAATACTGATTTTGGCAGTAACTATTTTTTTCAAAAATGGCGTTTATCGCGTTTTGGAACCAAACTCTTCAAATGTAGATCAAACACCATCACAATATTATCCTCAATTCAAAGCAAACCAAATTGAATTAAGAATCATGTAACTGAAATCCCTAATAAACAGACTATAGTCAGATTCTTCATAAAACAATTTATATCTTTTGTCCAGTAATCTCTGAAAATACAAGTATCACAGTTTATTTTATTTTGACACTGTGGCTTGCAATACCCCTGACGGAAACTGTGGCTTTGTTTGCAGACCAACCAATGGCCAAAAACTCAGGAAATTCTTTGGCTGTCCCCAGATACTGGAACTTTTCATGGATAGCAGAGGATGAGCTAACTTTCCCTGAGGACCCTGTATCAACTTCAGGTAAGTCACCTGCCATCATTACCATAAAGCTTTTTTATCTTTGTGGTCAAAGGAAACTACATCACCTTACAGGATGTAATGCTTGTAGGCAGCCGCTTGTCAGTGTGCATGAACATCCATGTCTTGTTCTTTACACACTCTCATAGCTTTTGACAAGCTGAACTTAAACTTGTTGTAACCAGTCTTGAAAATCAGGCATTAAGCATTATAAATGACGCATAATAGCACAACTATAAAAATCCTTTATAGAAGATAACAAAGCAACCATGCACTCGATAAGATATCTGCATCTTGGTTAAGTGAAGTGCTTCATTGTTTACAATCTTCTAAAGTTGAATTCAAAAGAAAATTAATTTCCTTGCAGTACATGATAGATGCAGTATACAATAGTGTCCCTGTGATTCAAGTGTTAGAATTGTGTTAGCAGTGCAAAATGTGGGTTTAATTGGATTCCCTGGTAACACACATGTACTTTAAAAGCACTGTAAAATGTCTGCCAGAAACTTAAATATATATATATACTGTATATGCAATGATATAAGAAACAAGCTCCAAAGTAATACAAAAGACATGATAAAAGAAATCGGTTGTATGGTACATTTCAGACCTTATCAGTACTCAGGCATAAGATAAAACGGCATCGCGCCTCAGACTTAAAAGCATCAGTTCTCAGAAAAACATGGTCAGGACTAAAGTCTCGCACATCAGACATCGAGCAAAGCGGCCTCGGACTAAAAGGCATCAGGTCTCACTCAATCAGACATCGGGCAAAACGGCTTCGGACTAAACAGCATCAGGTCTCGCACAACAAGGCATCGGACAAACGCATTCAGACACAGGACCGGAGATAGATGAGAAGTTGTGGTTTAAAAGAGCATATTTTTTATTTTTCTTGTCAAAAATGTCAATCGTTTCGCTAGATAAGACCCTTATGCCTCGTTTGGGATTGTTTAGAGTCCTTTGAAACTCCAATGAAACTGTAATTTAAAACTGCATTAAAGGAACAAACACACATTTTGGGAATTTAGCTTATTCACTGTATCCCCCAGAGTTACATAAGTCCATACATTCCTTTCTCATCTCAGTGCGTGCTGTAACTCTGTCTGACGCAGCCCCCGCTAGCTTAGCTTAGCACAAAGACTGAAAGTGAATGGCTCCAGCTAGCATAATGCTCCCAATAAGTGACAAAATAATGCAAACATTTTCCTATGTGTTGTAATTTGTGTACAGTGTACAAAAAACAAGGTTGAGACATATGAGACACAGACATCTTTTAACAGTATACATACTGGAACTTATATTCTCAGAAGGCGAAGCACTGCTACTTGGGCGGAGTGATTTGCTCGCAGCACCCGAGAAGCCCCCTGGTGAGGATCAGAGAGTTTGGTTAGAGTTGTGCAAATCCCTCCGCCCAAGTAGCAGTACTTCGCTTTCTGAGAATAAAGTTCCCAGTATGTATACTGTTAAAAGATGGCTGTCTCTCATATGACCTTGTTATTTGTACATGGTGTGACTATACAAATCACAACACATAAATAGGAAAATGTTTGTGTTATTTTGTCACTTATTGGGAGCACTTCCATTCATTGTGCTAAGCTAAGCTAGCAAGGGCTGCGTCAGACAGAGTTACAGCACGCACGGAGATGAGAAAGGTATGTATGGACTTATCTAACTCTGGGGGATACGGGGAATAAGCTAAATTCCCAAAATGTGGCCGTGTTTCTTTAAAACTGTTATGTGTTGGGGTCAATTAAAGTCCATTAAAATAAGAAATATCCTGGGATGTTTTCCTCAAAAAACATAATTTCTTCTTGACTGAACAAAGAAAGACATCAACATTTTGGATGACATGGTGTGAGTAAATTATCTGGATTTTTTTTAAAGAAAATTGACTAATCCTTTAATGGATGCTGCTAACAAACCAGTATTTCTGAATGGCCTGAGAGCAGGATTGAGCAGATTTGAAGTGAAAGTATTTGATTAACGTATAGTATGTTTCAAGAGCATTCGGTTAATATCATTATTTCATTTTTTAATGAAGGTGGCATTTATCAGCTTTTGCATCTCACCTCATATAAAATCTCACATGGTAACATCAGAGTGGGTTTTAGTAAAAATTCATTTTTCACATGACCACATCAATCTAAAAAGGTAGCAGCGTGTAGCACTTACAGTATATGTAGCACAAAATATATTCCTAGGCCTATTGTGCACAGCTAATTCATGTAGATTACTCTCATACTGAAAAAAAAACTTTGTAATCCTTTATCAGAATGTAATAACTTGCTTCATTCAAGTATATAAAGCCCAAATGGTCATATTACAAAACAAATAGATATTTTCAAAAACAGGATTTAGGTTTTATAGCTTTTAACATCATGGTAATGGAGTATGAAAAGCAACTGGAGGGGGGAATTGTTAGAGATAATGTTTTTGCATTTGTTTGTATGCGTGAATAAAACAACATCTACATATCACCTAAGAGAGCTAATATGCGTGTGACTGAGAGGTAATGGCTTCAATAAAACACATCAGGGCTTTATATGAGCGAGACTCTTTATGTCAGTTACCCAGTTGGCCTGTGACGGCAATGAAAGTCTCTCAGCAGCAACAGCTTAAGTCAGAGGTCATTTTGTCTGCCATAATTCAGTCATGCTGTTGCCAAGACCCATCACATAAGGCTGTTTACGCAACACTTCCATTGATTGACGTGTGGAGATTGAGACCGGAGTGGCTGTGACTGAGACCCTTTCAGGCTCTGCAATTAGTGTTTCTCCACTGGCTGTGCTCTCCTTTATTTATGTTTGGCCCTGAAAACCTGACCATGTACACCACACATCAACATAAATCAAACAGTGGGTGGTCTTTGAATTTTAGGTCTGGACTAGAACAGTTGCCTTCTCTGTGACATCACTTTCATGGACCATATCCTGAAAAATCATCAATACCACTTGAAATGCAGTATGTTTAACATCAGAGAAAAAACATTGTGGCTTAAATACAGAGGTATACCAGGAACAGGGGCTGGTTGCACCAACCAGTGTTGTAGTCGAGTCACCAACTGTCGAGTCCGAGTCGAGTCTCGAGTCCCAGTGTTCGAGTCCGAGTCCAAGTCCGAGTCACCAAAGAAGAGTCCGAGTCGAGTCCAAGTCGAGTCACCATTACCAGAGTTCGAGTCCGAGTCGAGTCTCAAGTCCCCAGTGTTCGAGTCCGAGTCGAGTCTCAAGTCCTGTATTCGAGTCTGAGAGTGCCTACATGTCTCCACTTTGGGACCTTCAAAAAACTGATAAAATGTATTAAAAAGGTTCTATATTAAACAAAAATGACACCACTGTCACGATTCCAAAGGGAGTTTATTTACTGATTTGACATACACTTTGGAACACACTTTGTAACTTTACGAAGCCATCAAAAGCATGTGTGTACTTCCATTGTTGTAAACTTGTGATTGAGAACTAGCGTAGAAAATTTACAAATTTAATTTGTAATCATGCTGCATTTTGTTTTTTGAGGAAATAAGAACAAACAACTGAATTGGCATTGAAGTCTATTAAGAAAACATCCTGAAATGATTTTCTTAAAAAAACAATTTATTTTCCATAGTAGGAGTCATTTTTTGGACCCAACAACATCAAATAGGAAAATTCAACTGCAGTAGCCACCGTTCAACCTGAAGAGGGCAGCACTCAGACGTTTTTACACCATATATTGTAGTATTGAAACACTTTATATCCAAACGTACATCAAAATCAATGAACAGCACTAATAAACCATCATTCTTACAGATCAGTAACTAAATAAACTTGGATTAGGGTTTAGTTACTCTTTTTAAGTTATCAACAGACAAAAAATGCTGTAATCTGAACCAGACATACATTAACTAGCAATGCTGACATCGCGGGCACGCGCGTTGAATTTCTGGGTCGAAGAATCTGTTCCAGCCCACGCAGTACTTTTAAATGTGTGTCATGCAATATCCACTTTTCGCCGCAAGGTTGTAGTATGTTTTTACTAAATACGACAATAAATAGGTCAAGTCCGACCACCGGAAGCGTTTGATATTTTTAACTTTCAACTCGGAGGTGTTTTTAATTCACAGCAACTGTTTAAACATTTGTGTCAGTTTCAACCTGGCGGTGTGCTTCCACTAAGCTCTGGTCTCTAATGAAAGGTAGATGGACCCAAATAAATATCTTTTATCTTGGTCCTGAAACATTGTAGTCTGAGTCTATGGTGGAGAAGGTATTTAAATAAACTGCGGAAATTTGGTAGTCACGTATCTATTAATAGACTACAGTGAACGCTCTGTCAGAACGTCCACTGCAGGAATCGTTCTAAAAACCATGGTTATCATGGGTCTGATGCACATTCCAACTAAAGTTTGATGCCCATTCCAACTAAAACAGTAAATGTTTATAATTTATTTTGAAAGTACTAACAAAATTCTACCTTCTGTTAAAATTTCATGCAAATCTGATAAAATGAGAAAGTTACAAGCAAAAACTTGTGAATAAGCAGCATTTCAGTCACACACATTCCATAGACATCCATATATAACTTTTTCCCCTGATTTCTAATATTAAAAATATCATAACTTTCTCAATACTCAACAGATTTTTACAATCCTTGTTTCTTTGCAAATGGGAATGTCTGCTCTGTCTAGTCATGTGATAAATTTAGAGCTTTGGGGTTTTTGAAAATTTTGTCATCATACCTACATTAACCCTAGCTTCTTCTGTTTGTTATATATGCATTAGTCAGTAATATTTTTTAAAAAAAGCTAACGTTAGGCAATGGAAAGCATTTTACTTACTTTTCTGGGTGCATCCGTGACAGGTGTCTGTTAAAGTTTGAGGTTGTCCCAGTCTTTTACCTACACACACAACATTTAGCGCTGCTATTTCCAGCATTAGAAGCAAAATTCGCGTAGGCGAACTTCACGATCCGGGGCACGTCTTTCTGCATTTTACAAATGTGAACATTTAGCCCGCGAATCATGCATCATGCATTGCACGAGCGTAAAAGTGAGTGACGTCAGTGAGTGTGTTGTCAAGCAAAGAGAGCGAGAGGTAGCAGTGTCTGTGAAGGGAGATCGCGACCGGTCTTGGGCACGAAACAGGAAAAGTGTAACACCTTATATAATTTTTTATAACATATTTAGTCAAAAACAAAGTGATGAATGCTCAAGTCCGATTGTATATATCCTCGAGTCCGAGTCATCAATCAAGTCCAGAGAATGGATTCTCGAGTCGGACTCGAGTCCAAAGAATAGTGACTCGAGTCGGACTCGAGTCCGAGTCCAGGACTCGAGTACTCCATCACTGGCACCAACTGTGTGTAAATTACAACAATGTTTCCTGGAAGCAAACTTAAACTACACATTTTCAAACTCTTCCTATTTAAACACACCTGATTCCACTCTTCAGCTATTTAGTAGAGACTCCAAGCGGGAACTAATTAGATGTGGGAGACATCCAAAACGTACACTGTTTGAGTTCCAACTAAGCATAGTTTTGGCATAAGGGGGCACTAAGTAACAAACTAATGAATATTTTTGGGTTGCATCATTACACTTTGCTGAAAATCTTTGTACAAACTAAAGCTTCTTATCAGGAGTCACAGTTGGAATAAAAAAGCAGACTGTCTAAACTAAATCAATAAGATCTTATTTTATTTGACTGACATCAATCCTTTATAGATATATAATAGTGCTGACATTTATACTCGCTTAGATTTTTAAAAAGAGAGAGAATAAATTACCTTGTAGGCAGCGCTCTGTGTGCAATGGTTCATGTTGTGCATGTAAAATAATATCAGTCATAAATAAATGTCACATTATTATCCAATTTTTGAGTTAAAATTCAGCTTTGTCATTTACAAACATGTTACACCTAATACATAAATATACATATTATGTTGTTTACAACAGTGTAGTATTTAATGTAAACTTACACTCACCTAAATGATTATTAGGAACACCATACTAATACTGTGTTTGACCCCCTTTCGCCTTCAGAACTGCCTTAATTCTATGTGGCATTGATTCAATAAGGTGCTAAAAGCATTATTTAGAAATATTGGCCCATATTGATAGGATAGGATCTTGCAGTTGATGAAGATTTGTGGGATGCACACCCAGGGCTTGAAGCTCCCGTTCCACCACATCCCAAAGATGCTCTATTGGGTTGAGATCTGGTGACTGTGGGGGCCATTTTAGTACAGTGAACTCATTGTCACGTTCAAGAAACCAATTTAAATTGATTCGAGCTTTGTGACATGGTGCATTATTCTGCTGGAAGTAACCATCAGAGGATGGGTACATGGTGGTCATAAAGGGATGGACATGGTCAGAAACAATGCTCAGGTAGGCCGTGGGATTTAAATGATGCCCAATTGGAACTAAGGGGCCTAAAGTGTGCCAAGAAAACATCCCCCACACCATTACACCACCACCAGCAGCCTGCACAGTAGTAACAAGGCATGATGGATCCATGTTCTCATTCTGTTTACGCCAAATTCTGACTCTACCATCTGAATATCTCAACAGAAATTGACACTCATCAGACCAGGCATAATTTTTCTAGTCTTCAACTGTCCAATTTCGATGAGCTTGTGCAAAAAAAGCTCATTTTCCTATTTGTAGTGGAGGTGAGTGGTACCCGGTGGGGTCTTCTGCTGTTGTAGCCCATACGCCTCAAGGTTGTGCGTGTTGTGGCTTCACAAATGCTTTGCTGCATACCTTGGTTGTAACGAGTGGTTATTTAAGCTTCTATCAGCTTGAACCAGTCGGCTCATTCTCCTCTGACTTCTAGCGTCAACTAGGCATTTTCGCCCACAGGACTGCCGCATACTGGATGTTTTTCCCTTTTCACACCATTCTTTGTAAACCCTAGAAATGGTCGTGCATGAAAATTCTAGTAACTGAGCAAATAACTGTGCCCATCTGGCACCAACAACCATGCTATGCTAAAAATTGCTTAAATCACCTTTCTTTCCCATTCTGACATTCAGTTTGGAGTTCAGGAGATTGTCTTGACCAGGACCACACCCCTTAATGCATTGAAGTAACTGCCATGTGATTGGTTGATTAGATAATTGCATTAATGAGAAATTGAACAGGTGTTCATAATCATACTTTAGGTGAGTGTATTTTTACCATTATTTTGTGAGGCAAATGATATTAACTAAATAGGATAAACTAAAATTTGTAGCATTTCAACACAATTTTTGCTAACAAATTCAAAAGTTGGTATTGGATTATTTAAGATTTGGGGTTTAAAACAATATAATTATACACAATTGATGTCAAACAGCCAGTAAGTAAAATTGCCAATGAATAGGCATAAAAAAGAAAAAAATAGAGTGCAGAAAAACATTTTAAATGACTTAAAAACATTTTTATATCAGCTCTTTATACTAATAATTGTGAATCGTTATTAATATAAACAAACCAAGGTATATAATTAAATCATGTGGTTTGATAAAGGTATAATAAGTATAATATAAGTTATTCTGTATTTCTTTTTCTGTTTGATTGATGGATGCAGTGGCGCAAACCCAACATTAGTGTTCTGAGATTTGTTACAAAACTATGGCAGGCAGGACAGATTTGGATTTTGGAATAATGGGAACTGTGGATTTATCACTGCACTTAAAATAGAAATATAGACATTTGATGTAGAAGCAATAAAGTGAGAGAATTCATTTAAAATGGCTATTATCCATCCTTTGGATGAGATGTTAAACCGAGGTCCTGACTCTCTGTGGTTGTTAAAAATCCCAGTATGTGGTTTGAAAAGAGTAGGGTTCCCCTGTTTCCTGGCCAAATTTGCCCATTGGCCTACTAATCATCCCCATACTGATTGGCTATATCACTCTGTCTCTTCTCCACTAATAAGCTGTTGTGTGGTGAGTGTTCTTGCACAATGTGGCTGCTGTCACATTATCCAGGTGGATGCTGCACATTGGTGGTGGTTGAGAAAAATGCCCATTTCATATGATAAGCGCTTTAAAGGGATACTTCACCGATTTAGCATTCAGCTTTGTATCTGTAGAAACCCGGCAGTATTACTGAATGACCATGTTTCCCTCCCTCATTTCCCCCTGAGAGGAGAGATATCTGCATTTTGGTTCTGCAAAAAAGTCCTCCGATGATGTAATATGACGATTTTTGCATCATCGGAGGACTTTTTTGCAGAACCAAAATGGAGATATCTCTCCTCTCAGGGGGAAATGAGGGAGGGAAACATGGTCATTCAGTAATACTGCCGGGTTTCTACAGATACAAAGCTGAATGCTAAATCGGTGAAGTATCCCTTTAAGTGCTCCTGCAAATAAGTTGTACTTACCAACGAATGTGTGGTACTTACTTTTAGGTATCTACATGGTAATTAATTGGTATCATTACTGTAATTACCAGTGGTACATACTTGGTAGTCATTATGTAACTCTAGAAAAGTACTGGGTAATAACAGATACATACTTATAGTGTAGGTATACTGTAACTAACGAGAAACATTTCTGTACTTACAAATAAATGTACAATATAATATTTACACTGTAAAAAATACTTTGCTGCCTTAAAATTCTTTGTTAAATCAACTCAGATTTAGACGTCATGTCAACAGAAATTCAACTTAATTTTATAAGTTATAACAACTCACCTGTATTGCTTTATACACAGTTATTACATAGGACCTACCACCTAAGATACAGCATCATATACATGTCACTGTGAGGCAAACCCAACCATTGACTATCATACGCATTAACTACTGGGTACATTCACTAGTATGTCCATGGTAACTGCATGGAAACAGGACTGTAAAATGAAGTGTTGCTTTTTACACAGTTATTACATAGGACCTACCACATAAGATATAGCATCATATACATGTCACTGTGAGGCAAACCCATGCATTGACTATCATGCGCATTAACTACTGGGTACATTCACTAGTATGTCCATGGTAACTGCATGGAAACAGGACTGTAAAATTAAGTGTTGCTTTTTACACAGTTATTACCTACCACCTAAGATATAGCATCATATATATGTCACTGTGAGGCAAACCCAACCATTGACTATCATACGCATTAACTACTGGGTACATTCACTAGACTAGTACACACTTATCATGTATATACAATTTGTAAGTACAGTAGTGTTTGATATTAGTTATCATATAAGTACACTATAAATAACTGTCATTTACCCTAACTTATCTGTAAATTCTAAATACTTACATTGTACATTTATTTGTAAGTACAGTAATGTTTCTCGTTAGTTACAGTATATCTGTTATTACCCGGTACTTATCTAGAGTTACATAATAACTACCAAGTATATACCACTGGTAAGTACAGTAATGATACCAGTTAATTACCATGTAGATACCTAAAAATAAGTACCACACATTTGTCATTAAGTACAACTTATTTACCATGTATGTACAGGGTAAGTACACGTACTGTAAAATAAAGTGCTACCATGTGTCACGACTGGTAACAGGAGTGAGGACGCAAGTGCAGGGTTCACCATGAAATAAATAACATTTATTAACAGAACGTAAAATAAAACAACAGGCGGGTAAACTCAGGAACATCTAACAGAAGGAACAGGAACAGACATGAACACAATGACAATGACAATGATCCGGCGACAGGTGAGAAACAGACAGCAGTATAAATACACCACACTTAACAGGGAACAGGTGTGATGAATCAGTCCATGAATTGTCCAGGTGACGTAATCGGAGACACACAAAACATGACACGGATCACCGTGACACCATGGGCATGGGCAATTAATCTCTACATTGTCAGCCTCTGCCTTTATGCCACTCTATCACGGACACCATGAGTATGTCTGTCGAATTTACCTCTGCACGTTCTGTACATAATCTTCTGACAAACATAACGTGATCTAAGAAGATAAGAAGACCCTGCTGCGCTCTGTGAGCTCAGTGCTGCTCTTTGCTAAAAGGCTTTGCAGAGGCACAACGTAATGTAGCGACTGGTCGCGCTACACCACTACTTGCTGGAAAAGTATTTAACTGTTTTAAAAGTAACTGAAATACTGTCAAGCTGAAAAATGTAGTGAAGTTAGTAGCCCCAATACTGAGGGTGACTAAACTGTGTACATCTGACAAACAACCCCCCCCCCCAAAAAAAAAATCTATTGTCTTAATCCTCTCATATTTTAATAAATAATCCCCTAGGGAGTCAGACATTGTTTTAGGGTTATTTAAATATGCATTCTGTTTTCTAAATACAATGAAAAATACACATATATCATTGTGGCACTTTTATTAGCTACAAATATTCACAGTATATTATACATTGATGCTGTTAATATAAATGCTATGCTATAATGGCAGCATTGCATTCATGTTGCAGGTAATAGAGTCATCAATGTCCCACTGTTTATAATACAATGTCCTTTCTACTAATGGAGTTTGTGTTCATGATGGACTGATTCACAACTAATGGAGTGCACCGCCAATGACAACGAAAAGACTTAAATGGGACATATCACGTAAATCTGATTTTTCCATGTTTAAGTGCTATAATTGGCTCCCCAGTGCTTCTATCAACCTAAAAAATGTGATAAAGAATAACCCAATAACTACCATTCTCTGCAAGCATGTGAAAAATAGGTCATGGAAATTTGTCTCCCTTTTATGTCAGAAGGGGATAATACCACCTCTTAATCTGCACAATCCAACCACCACACTGCCATTTAGTGCAGAGATCAGCTCATTTGCATTTAAAAGGACACACCCAAAAACTTATAATATAAATGATCTATATGGTATTTTGAGCTAGAACTGTCCATACACACTCTGGGGACAGCAACAATTTATTTGACATCTTAAAAAGTCTTGGGAAATGTCCCCTTTAAAAATAAAATCACAAACATAAAAACAGCATAAGCCAAAACAAAGATTACTCTTTATATACATTCTTAAAATTATGTATAGTTCATACTTTTAATATTTAATAATGTACAGTATATTTACCAATAAAACATTGTTTATGTGCATGCATCCTTTAGTGGCTTCAATGGGGAAGTGCAAGAAATAGTTAAAGGGAAATTTCACCCAAAAATAAACACTCTTTCAACATTTACTTACACTTAAGACATTCCAAACCTCAAAAAGATTCAAGTATTTTAAAGAACTCTGCTATTTATGTGCAATGAAAGTGAATGATGACTGTCAGTATCTAACATTCAAGAATAGTATCAAATACAGACTACTATCAGAAAGAGAAGAGAAAATGTCAGAATGAGAACAGGGAAACCGAATTATGCAGTTATGTGAGAATGGGTGAGTTTGGGGCTGAGTTTTGAAAGTAGAGCTAGATGAGATATAACAGCAGGACTGTGGAAGTAAAATCCAAGTTTAGAAGCCATGACAGCACAGATCTGCTGCCAAAGAGTCACAAATGAGTACACTGAGTAGGGCAGAGTCAGAGGACCTGCCAGTGTAAGAATAAAATAGTTTCAGAAGGGGGACTAAGGCCATAAAGGGATTTAAAGGTCAGAAGGTGGAATTTATTATAAATACACAATAAGATATAAAGCCAGTGCAGGTTATAAAGACTGTGACCATGACCATTCAGGGTTTTTTCAAACTTCCCCTTTAACCATTTTATGCACAACATGGGTCAAAAGTTACCTGACAGAGATCTTTGCAAGAAATTTTTGATTCAGTGTTTTAGCTATTGGTCTGTGTAACGCTTTTTTTCATTTGCACCATCAAAAAGAATCAAATAAAAAATGGTTTCAAACTTTCATTTTAAATTTGTCATGAGCAGTACTGCTGCTCCCTATACGCAGAGTATGCAGTTTGTGTAGGTACCAACTCCCCCAGGGGGCACAATCTCCATTATTCAGAAGAAAAAAAACGTTTCATTCTGTATAAATATAAATCACAGCAAAATACATATGACGTTTTATACAGCATTTTGCGGTAAGCAGATGACGTGATGCGCCATCTCCGTATCTGTCGCACCACGGCCAACTGACTGCATATGATCAAATGTGTGTTCGATGCCAGATCGATCTGCAAAAAAACATGAAAGTACAGCGAGAGCGGTTAGAAAGCATGTAAAGCAGTCTGCACTCGCAATTGTTTGATATCATATGCCATCTGCTTGCACAGTAACACACGTCACAGTTGATGAACAGCTATCCCAGGGAAGACACAGCATTTATCTTCAAATGGAAAAAAGTCCCAAAATAAAACCTGTGCATCACTTTCAGGTCATGGACCATTTTTATCTCCTCCTCTTTGTATATTAGACATTTATATATTTTCAATAATAATAATGTCTTTAATTACTCCTTGAAGTGGGGGGAACAGGCTCCGGTACTCTCGGATATTAGAGATAATAAAACTCATAGAGATTTTTGTCCTATTTTCTTACCATTTTCGCTTCGGTTTATGGTTACATTTACATGAAATTACATCCCTACCCAAACCCAACTCTAACCCCAACGCCAGGCAACAATTGTTTAAAGTTTAGAAAATATAAAATAATAAATCAGATTTTGTTTATAAACCAATAGTTAAAGTGACATACTAACACAAACACCAAATCTAACCCTAAACCGAAGCGAAAATGGTTTGAAAATAGGAAAAAGCAGTTGAGTAACCAATCCGTGAGAATGCCACGGAAAAAGACAGTCCGTAGCAGGGCCACGGAAAAATGCGGAGATCCGTGAGAATGCCACGGAAAAATGAGCACAAAATTCCGTGACTATTTCACGGAACTTTGTGAGATCATGTTGGGAGTAAAGGGGAGACGGGGACGAGACTGCGCCTGCCATCTCCCTGATGCCTGTCTGGGCTTCACAGTACTCCCTTACTCGACACCCTCCTCCTCAGAAACCTCAGGAGGAGGGTCGAGCAAGTGATAACATTATGCCATACATACCTTTCAATCACTCCTCTGCGCTTGGCAATTAATAGCCCGATTCGGGGTTTTATTAGTCTAGTTTTGGAGTTTTGGCCTTGTATTGTGGTTTGTATGTGCATTCTATTCTTTTCCTTATATGTAGCCTTTTCTATTTTATACCTGACATTTGTTTTTGAAAGTTTATGCCCGACTCATGGTTTGCTGCACATATGTAAACGAGTTAGGAGAGATTAAACATTTCTTAAGAATATTAAGAATATTTTCCATCTTTTGAAGTGTTGAGGATTTAGTTTATTTATTTATTAAGTTGTACAAACTAGCTATTGTGAGATGAGTACCATTACTAAAACAATTCATGTAAATGCCTTGTTAAAGAGAAAAGTTTTAAGTCTAGATTTAAAGGTATCTACTGTGTCTGATTCTCGGACAACAGTTGGTAAATCATTCCAGAGCTTAGGGGCTAAGTAGGAAAAGGATCTTCCACCTTTAGACACTTTTGATATTTTAGGGATAATTAAGAGACCAGAATTTTGAGACCGCAGTGCACGTGATGGATTGTATTCTGATAGTAATTCTCTAAGATATGAGGGTGCTAGGCCATTTAAGGCTTTGAAGGTGATTAGTGATATTTTAAATTGTATGCGATATTTAACTGGTAGCCAGTGTAAAGATGCCAGATTTGGACTTATGTGGTCATACTTCTTAGATCGAGTAAGTACTCTTGCAGAAGCGTTTTGAACTAGCTGAAGCTTGATTACCTGATTTGCATGGCATCCTCCGAGTAACGGGTTACAGTAGTCTAGAGGTCATAAAAGCGTGAATAAGCTTCTCTGCATCTGATGCAGACAGCATATGGCGTATTTTTGAGATATTTCTAAGATGGAAGAATGCTGTGCGGCAGACATTGGAGATATGGCTATTGAAGGATAAATTGCTGTCGGACATCACGCCTAAGTTCTTAACCATGAAGGTTGGCACCACAGTGCAGCCATCTATGGGCAACTTGTAATCTGTCATATTATGTTTGTAGCGATTCGGTTCGATAATAAGTATCTCTGTCTTATTGGAGTTTAGCATGAGAAAGTTATGTGCCATCCAGTCACTAACATCGCTAATGCAGTCTGTTAGCTTAGAAAACGTGTGTGTTTCGCTGGGATGTGAGGAGATGTAAAGCTGGGTATCATCCGCATAGCAGTGAAAACTTATGTTATGTTTCCTAATAATGTCTCCTAGAGGTAACATATATAACGAGAACAGAATAGGACCTAAAACTGATCCCTGCGGAACACCGTATTTAACCAGGGAGTGATATGACTCTTCCTCATTTACATAAACAAAATGATAGCGATTGGTTAGATACGACCTAAACCAGGCTAAAGCCTGACCACTGATACCAACATAGTTTTCTAGTCTATTGAGTAAGATTGTGTGATCTATTGTGTCAAAGGCTGCGCTAAGGTCTAGTAATATAAGGATTGAGATATCACCACGATCGGATGTTAATAGGAGGTCATTTGTAACTTTAAGCAGTGCTGTCTCTGTGCTATGGTGGGGCCTGAATCCTGATTGGAACTTTTCATATGTACTATTATTTGTCAAGAATGTGCGTAACTGGCTTGCCACTACTTTTTCTAGTATTTTAGAAAGAAACGGGAGATTAGAGATTGGTCTAAAGTTATTAAGCTCTCCCTGATCAAGGTGTGGTTTTTAATCAGCGGTTTAATAACTGCTAGTTTGAAAGCTGATGGAATGTATCCTATTTCTAGCGATGAGTTAAAGATATTGAATATTGGGGCTGACACTACAGGGAATACGCTCTTTAAGTAATTTTGTGGGAACGGGGTCTAATATACAGGACGATGATTTGGAAGATGTGACTAGTTTAGATAGCTTATCTATTGTAGTAGGTTTAAATGAATCAAGATGTTTGTGTGGTAATCTAGTGTTAAATGAACTAATGGGTAGAGTGGTGGCTGCTTGGGTAGCAACGATGTTTTCCCTAATAGCCGTAATTTTGTTAGAAAAGAAGTTCATGAAATTCTTACTATTGGTTTCTGTTTGTTCTTTGTTTCTAGTCAGTTTCGCAACTGTGCTAAAGAGGAAACGAGGGTTATTATGATTCTCATTTATAAGCTTGCAGAGATAGGTAGATCTGGCGGTTTTAATAGCCTGTCTGTAGTGTTTAACACTCTGTTTCCATGCTGCACGCCATACCTCTAACTCTGTGCTTCTATAATTTCTTTCCACTTTTCTAGCTGCCTTTTTAAGGGCTGCGTGTGATGGTTATACCATGGAGCTGGCGTTTTTTCTTTGAATCTCTTTTTTCGAATGGGAGCAACGCCATCCAACGTGTTAGAACAGACATTGTTCAGGTTTTCTATTACAATATCTAAATCGTCACAGTTATCTGCTACATGTTTCATTTGGGACAGGTCTGGAAGAGTGCTAATAAAGCTATCTTTAGTGGTGGAAATTATTGTTCTGGCTAGTCGGTAGCATGTTGTTGTCACGACAGGGTTGTAAGGACAGGACGCAAACGCAAGGTACAGATGAATAAATAACATTTATTTACCAACAGAAACAAAATACGAGGAGTAAAACAACAGGCAGGTAGGTAACACAGGAACACTCAAACAGAGAACAACAGGAACAGACGTGGAACAGCGACAATGATCCGGCAATGAATGTGACACAAACACTGGTATAAATACACAAAGACTAATGACACACAGGTGGAATGAATGATGTGATAATTAACAAGTGTCCAGGTGATGACAATATAGAACAGACACAAAACATGACACGGATCACCGTGACAGTTGTGGGTCGAGTGATCCTATATAGAAGTACAGTGTATGACACAAGGTAATGGTCAGAAACTGCATCACTCTGAGGTGATATTTCGATGTCATTAATATTGAGTCTGAGTGACAGAATTAAGTCTAATGTGTGCTTACGAGTATGCGTGGGCCCTGACACGTTTTGTTTAATACAGAGAGAATTTAGAACATCCATAAACGCACATCCTAATGCATCTTTTGGGTTATCCACATTGATATTAAAATCACCAACGATAAGAGCTTTATCTACAGTGACTACAAGCTCAGACAGAAAATCTGCTATTTATTTAAGGAAGTCTGCATGGTGGCCCGGAGGTCTATAGATGGTAGCTAAGGCAAAAGAAAGCTGTTTGTTGTTACGATCAGTTATTTCCATATTTAACAACATTAGTTCAAATTATTAAAATTTTAGTTCAGATTTTTGGTTTACTTTAAAAGTTATGTTGTATATTGTAGCTACACCACCCCCTCTCCCCTTTAATCGAGGTTCGTGTTTATAATTATCGTTTTTATTAGGTTTTTTTTTTTTTAAATGATGTACATAGAAAGGGTAAGGAATGGAACTGAAAAGGATATAAATATATCCGTACATACTCATAACAGATTGACATATACACATACATACATCACATACATAAAAAAAAAGTAGAAAAAGAAAATAAACAAGAATAAAATAATAAAAATAAAAAAAGTATAGAAAGGAGGAAAAAAAAAAGTGATTTAATCATCAATTTCAATTGAAGTTATGGTCATACAAATTTTGAAAAACAGCAAAGTCAGAGGTCTATGATAGAAGCCCATATTTTCCCAAAAACATCAGCCCTGCCTCTTAAGGAATAAGTAAATTGTTCAAGTCTTAATGTATCATACAAGAGGAGTTTAAACAGATGAAATGTTGGAGGTTCATGTTGTTTCCAATTGAGCAATACACATTTTTTTGCTATGTAAGAGATTACACTCATTCTTTGCACAAATACAGGGTCATATGTCTTATCAAATTCAGTCCCAAAAAGATATAATACAGGCGTAAAGTCCAATGATGTTTCGAGAGCTTTAACTGTCCAATCGTGTACCTCTTTCCAAAAGTACTCAAGCTTTTGACATTTCCAAAAGATGTGCATAATTGATCCTATACATGATTCACATCTGTGGCATTTAGGTGACACATTGGGATACATTTTACTCAATCGAAGGGGGGTGTAATAAATTCTATGCATAAATTTATAATTCTGTTCTATAATTTTGTTACAAGAAAAAGAAGTAAAAACACTCTTACATATAATACCCCACTGGTCATCATCAAAGGTGCATTCAAGATCCTTTTGCCACACAATTTTAAGTGAGGCCAAAGAAGAGTCATGGTGGTCTAAAAGTACACCATAGATAACAGAAACTATCCCTTTTAATTTTGCCTGTTTTATCAAAACATCCTCCATTATAGATCGCTCCAATGACAGACGCCCTGCCTTATCCAAAGTACTTATCAAATGACGAATTTGCAAATATTTAAAGAACTCACATTTTGGAATCTTGAATTCTAAAATTAAATCTGAGAATGACTTTAAAGAGCAATTTACAAATAAATGTTGGAACTGATATATACCATAATCTTTCCATTTTAGAAGCAAAGATTTTCCAAGGGCTGGCGGTAAATCTGGGTTAGAAAATAGAGGTGCCAGACAGGAAATTTTACCAACAGATCCACAAAACCTCTTAACATCTTGCCAGGCTCTAAGTATATTATAGACAACATAAGACCTTGTCACAGAGTATAGTGTGCTTATGTTATTAATATATGGTAAAAAAGTCAACGGCGTAGGAGAGCAAAGCTCTTCTTCAATACCTGTCCAGTGAGCAGTTCTACAATCAAGATGTATCCAACTAATCATACCTTTTGTTTGAGTAGCCCAATAATACAACTGAAGATCAGGAAGACCTAATCCACCATTTTCTTTAGCTCTAATTAGTGTTTTAAAAGATATTCTAGGTGTAGAATTCTTCCAGACAAATGAACTTATTAGTTTATTTAAGGAGTCAAAAAAAGCTTTATGGAGATAACAAGGCAGTGATTGAAATAAGAAATTAAGTCTTGGTAGTATATTCATTTTAATTGTGTTAATTCTTCCTAGAAGAGAGATAGGGAGTAATTTCCAATAATCTAAATCTTCCTTAATCTTTTTGAGAAGTGGAGGGTAGTTTAAATTAAATAAGTCTTTGAGGTCAGAAGATACCTTCACTCCAAGATATTTAAGACCAGCCTCGGCCCAAGTAAAGGGCAAAGAACTCTTTAAACTATTGGAAATTGACATATTCAAAGAAAAAGCGTTAGATTTAGTTAAGTTAATTTTATAACCTGATATTTTCCCGAACATACTAATCAAATCCAACACTTTTGAAACTGTATTTTCTGGGTTCGATAAATACAAAATTATATCATCCGCATACAAAGAAATTTTATTTTTTATTTTCCCAGTATCAACTCCCGTAATTTCTACATTATTCCGTACAGCTTCTGCTAAAGGTTCAATTGCTAGATTAAATAAAAAAGGGGATAGGGGGCATCCCTGTCGACAGCCCCTTTGTAAATCAAACTTCTCTGTAAGAGTACCATTAACGCATATTTGAGCCTGTGGATCACTATACATAGATTTTATCCACCCTATGCATCTGTCCCCAAAATTAAATTTCTTTAATACTGAAAAAAGGTATGACCACTCAACCCTGTCAAATGCTTTTTCTGCATCTAATGATATTACTAATGCTGGGTTTCGTGTTTATAATAATAGTATAGGGGGGTAGATTCGTTTAAACTAATGTAGTCGTCTGCTTTAAGCCAGGTTTCTGTTAAACAGAGTGCATGTAAGTTTTGGTCATTAATTATATAATTGACAATAGGTTCTTTATTGGTAAGCGATCTAATGTTTAGAAGGCCGAATTTTAACATTCGAGGTTCATCTGTTAATGTATTGTTTTCTAATTTTATGTTAATCAGATTTGTACCAGATGTGGGAAGCGGTGCTCTGTATTTGTTTGTTCGGGGAACAGATACAGTTGAAATGTGTTGATATTCTGATAAGATCGACTCGAAGTGCTGGGATATATGTGATCTTGACATATCACGGCAGCTAACAGACGGATGATTAAGCCGATCCGTCTGTTTCTTGACCTGGGCCCTGGATAGTCAGACTATATCAGAATTAAGACTATTGATCAGATTTCTAGTGAGTATAGCAATTCCTTCCGATGACGGATGAAGGCCATCTCGGGTTAGGAGGAATGGTCTCCCCCAGAAATGCTTCTTATTTTCTATAAACCCTAGATTATGCTGAGGACACCACTTTGACATCCAGCCATTGAGAGACACTAATCTACTGTGTGTTTCATCTCCCCGGTAGGCGGGGAGGGGACCAGAGCATATTACATTGTCTGACATTGTTTTTGCAATTTCACACATCTCCTTAATAGTATCTTTGGTGATTTCCAACTGGCGGAGCCTGGTGTCATTCGTGCCAGCATGAATAACAATCTTAGAAAACTTTCGCTTAGCATTAGCCAGCACTTTAAGTTTGGATCTAATGTCAGACGTTCTGGCTCCCGGTATACAGTTGACTATGGTGTTTGGTGCCTCAATGTTAGTGTTCCTGAGTATAGAATCTCCAATGACCAGAGCACTTTTAACAAGCGTTTCAGCTGGTGTACTGCTTAGGGGATCAAATCTGTTAGAAATTACCATATGGGTTTTAGAAGGACGCCGTATATGACTATGCCATCTGACAGTCACCCAGTTAGTCCGCCGACTAATATTTGTAATATTTACATTGGCATCTGATGTTGGAACCGAGCCATTAGTCTTTTGCTTAATACTATGCGCGCTCGATACAGTATTTGTAACAGTAACATTAGCGGTTTAGCTATCCTCAACTAGCGTTCAGATGCACGATTCTAGTTAAACAACCTTCTCAGTCAACCTTACTACTTCAATACACTTAGTAAAGCCCTCTATGCTAATGGCAGAAGCTAAACTATACATGTGGCAAGTAGTACATGTTACAATAACAAGCTGAGTCTTACTCCTTCCATGCTGGGCGATGGCGTCTTCATTTGTCTGAACGCGGTCTGCGGAGCTGCATCGCGTGGGGTGCTCGCTTGTTGCACGCCTCGGTCACCTGCGAACGTCTGGGGCCAGGGTGATGTGAGGCACGCTGAATCTGCTGAGGCCGGGCAACGGCTCCTCCACAGCTTCCTGATTGCTTTCATGCTGGGCGATGGCGTCTCCATTCAACCGAACGTGGTCCGTGAAGCTGCATCGCGTAGGGTGCTCGCTTGTTGCATGCCTCGGTCACTTGTGGACGTCCGGAGTCAGGGTGAAGTGGGCGCTGTACTTCGCATTGGATCTGCTAAAACCGGGTATCAACTCCTCCACAGCTTCACGCTCAGATGAGGACAGGTCAGAAAAGCATATATCAGATGAATCCACCATTAGATCGCCGAATGCTAGCTTTAGCCGGCACCGTTTGATGATGCTGATTTGTTGTTTTACAGTCAACTTGTTGATGCAGGTTGTATTTTATAACCTTTTTATGGTTTCTGTAATTTAAGACTATATTTAAAGTACTGACAACTGTCAAGAGGGCATTATTGCACTCTCAGATACTCTATGCCCTGAGCTCTTTAAATGCAGGGAGTGCTCATGGGAGTTGTAGTTCGTAGTGTCGCAACGCACATTGTTTATTATTTCACATGGCTTTTAACTCTTTCCCCACCAGCATTTTTCATGATTCTCACAAAATTTTAATGCCTCCCAGAAAATGCTCTCATTTAAATATATAAACATACAATATATAAAATGAAAGAACAAACCCTCTGCTTTAAAAAAACAAAAACATTTCACCCTACCTTCATTAGTTCTCTTTAATCACCTCTCAAATGCAGATTTTCTTCAAAAACACAAAATTCTGATGATCTGATTTTTTGTGAAGGACTTTTGACAGAGATCAGATTCAGAACGATCCTCAAAACTTACACGAACATACAGCTGTTTGCCCTAGGGCGACACTTCCAGGTTTTATAAGTTGTGCATAATAACCTGGTGGATAATAGCGGTATTGCGGATTGCCGGAAACACTCGTCAATGGAGGGAAAAGAGTTAAAAAATACACATTTATATTCAACCCGCCAAAGTGGCTGGAAGGAGTAGCTGAAATCTACTGAAATCCACTGAAATCTACCCACATTTGTTGACGGGTGTTGATGTCAAGCTCTGCCGACAGTGTTTACTTTAACTGGTTGTTCAGACTGACACACATTATTTTGGTCCTATTCTAAAAGTTACTGGGTATTCAAATTACCAAAGAAAGCTTCTGATAAGCTGCTTTTATTTGCGTGATTTGTCGAGGAGATAAATAAAGAAGATAATTTACTTAGTGCCCCCTCCCTGTAGGGTGATGTCATTACTATTAACTCTTTTCCTGCCATTGATGAGTTATCTCGTCAATAAAGAGAAAAAAATGCATAAAAAATGTGTTCCTGGTGAATGTGTTCCTATCGTTAGTAGGTCCCGTTTAGCTGATCATTTTACTCCAGTATTAGTAGAGTTACATTGGCTTCCAATTAAATACCGCATTGATTTTAAACTACTCCTTCTCACCAAGCAATTAACAATCAAGCACCTTCTTATTTAACTGATCTTATCCAGCACTACACTCCATCTCGCGCACTAAGATTGGCTAATTCCTTAGCTCTAGCTCCTCCCCGGATTTATACAAAATCTTTGGGGTCACAAGCGTTTAGCTATGCAGACCCTTATCTGTGGAATACGCTACTATTAGATATACAGATCAGGGAAAATCTGACTCTTTTTAAAACTAGACTTAAGACTCATCTTTTTAGGCAGGCTTTTATGTGATTATTTGTGTAACTGATGTATGACATATTTGTATTTGTATTGTTTTTATTGTAAGGTGTCCTTGAGTGTCGTGAAAGGCGCCCATAAATAAAATGAATTATTATTATTGTTATTATTATACATTTTTATGTTAATCTGCAATACCGTGATTATCCACTTACCCAATTTATAAAAAAAACTGAAGCTGAAAAAACTGAAAAATGTTAAACTCTCTGTATGTTTTGATAATCATTCTGAATCCAATCTCTAACAAAATTTCTTCACAAAATGCAATTATTTCAGCTTTTTGCTATATTTTTTTAATTTTAAATAAAAAGAGAACACGTAAATGGAACAGGCTAGCAAGTGCACGTCATTGCATTACATCAGTAAAAAGGTGTGCTTTCGGTGCTGCGCCCATATTGTGGGTGATTTGAGAGCGTGAAGAGCGCAAAGGATACACATATGCATCATTTCCTGTATATGGGATATTTTTCGAACAAAGGACTCAGTCCTTATTTGCAATTCCGAGGATCCTCGACATTGGAACAGTCCTTCGACGGATGTTGATGATGTAGCATCCTCGAAATTCTGGCTTCCGAGGATCCAGATGAGCTCCAGAAAATCACCAGCGCTTAAGCGCTCACACCCCGCCCAGCGCAGCCTCGCCTCGGCAAGCCCATCAGAAATCGACTGCTGGCTCTGATATCTCTGTGGCGTTTAAACATGTGATTTAATTCATTTTAATTACTTATACTTAATAATAAAAGGTTTACTGGTATGTTTTAGGATTGCACTTAATTGATATCGCTGTTGAATGATATTTCATATCTTTCACATTTGTTATAACCGGACTGCGTCCTGCCTGCGAATTTGAACTTCAGAGCTGAAGGAGTGAGTGGAGAAATAGTCCCAATATCATAACAATCTTTAATAAAACTTCTAAATATACCTGTGTGCGTGCATGCATGCGTGCACGTAACAGCCGGAATCACTTACTTATCAGCCGTTTCCTCAGGTTCACGTCAGGTAAGTGGTTGTAAATAAATGTTAATCTTAGAATATATTAATCGGCAAAGACGCAAATACTCTACGTTTTTGTAATGATATTTTTGTAAAGATATATTTAAAGGTGTTATGTTATGTGTCCGAAGTAAAGTGGAGCTATTTTATTTAAGATAGCCTGGATAATAGGGTTGGTTTACCTGACAGGGTTTAGGACTCGGTCTTAATTATAATTGTGACATTTTTACAAACAAACCTTATAAAATACAATACTGGCGTGCATTTTGAGACAAAATAACAGCACTCATATTTTAAGAGATGTCAGTATTATATCCGAGAAAACCGCCCTCTATTGACCAGCCACCACTAGGTACCACACATGTTGGCTGGTGGGTTTGTTTATAGCAATTGAGAGGTACAGACAGAAAAAAATGACTTAAGACTATTATCTTTGTACACGGTTAATCCGCCACCTTGCACAATAATGCCCCTAGCACTGTTGTGTCTGGTTTGTATTTCATTAATAATTAATTGCGTCCAGAACAGTAACAGATGAAAAAAAAATTCTTAATCGATTTTAAGGTTGTATGCAAAATCCGAGGGGGCATGTCAAGTTTCAATGGGCGACACCTCTGGCCAACAGCCTGTCAGTAAAAATGCATTTACTCGAGACATGATGGATAGTTGTATCTATCGCAGTTCAGCCTGTAATGGCTCAAAAAGATGAATCATGTTAGCCCAAAATATTACTAGATTGCAAGTGAGGCCTGTAACCCGAGAGTTCCTGGTTTGAGTCTCACAGCCAGCAGGTTGCGACTGAGGTGTCCTTAAGCACCTTAATCCCAGTTGCTGCCCAGACACTTTAAGAAAATCTGCCCGCTGTTCCGGCTCTGTGTGTGTTCATAACTTGCATGTGTGTTTACTACTCACTGGGATGGGTTAAATGCAAAGGTCACATTTCAAGTATGCGTTCCATACTTGACATCCATGTCATTTTCACTTTTGTTTTCCTTTTTAATTAAATTTATTAGGTTATGAGCCATGAATTCCTACCCCATGACTCCTGCCGTGTTATATTGGCTAATTTACTAGCCATATTAATATTTGAGATACCCCAGCTTTTCTACCAACCAACTGATCACACTTTAATATGAAATCAGGCGCACTCCACTGACTCATTATCCAGACAATTTTATTAAAGTTCCAATTCAATGGTGGTCTGATATAAACAGTAGTACAGTACTTTACCCCTACCCGCTGATAATAGAACGATCCAAACGCAAGCGCAAACACAGAAATGGAACTTAAAAATGATATATATTTTTGTGTTTTAAAAAAAATTATAATTCAACAACAACCCAAACATGAATAATTGAAAGTTAAACTAACGAGACAATTATCAGTTTATGAAGTACTGAAAATAATAGTTTGAAACCAATTTTTCATATGATTTATTTTGGTGGTGCAAATTGCAAAAAGAACTGATCTTGTTTTTGATCATCATAAATCCTTATTTTCATTTTATCTTTCTTATTTTTCGTATCAAAATTATTTTTTCAACAATTATTTCTCTAATGCACAATATAATGTAATTCATAATGTATTTTATCATGTATTATTCCATGTCTTATTTTAACATCTTGTTTTTTTGATTTCCACAAATCATTATATTTATTTTTTGCTTTCTTACTTTATAAACAAACACAGTGCTTTATATTTCAGAAATGAAACCTAACCTTTAATATTTAAAATTTTTTGAAAGTACAAACATTTACTGTGAAAAACTATTCACACTATTCATTTCACAACTTAACATGGCTGTTTTGTATATTTAATGCAAGTCTTACATGTTTTACCACATAAAATATTTACTATATTGTAAAAGATAACTGAATATTTAAATATAGGCTATAAGGTTACCATAGAATCTGTTAGTTGATGTGCATTAAATGGTTGTAGGGATGCTGCATGAAAAACAAGATAAGGAAGAAGAGGCCAATCAATCAATCAATCAAAGAGATTTTGAACATTCATAGATCATGGAATTCATAGATTATGAAATATACAAGGTTGAAATAAACTGATTTTCAAAGATAAAGCACAAAAATGCACAGACATGCATGTAATATTATAGAAAAAGAAAACGGTTCATTTTTGACTCATGTTGTGCATTAGAAGGGGTTTGCATAGCATGCATCAAAGGGTTAAACAGGGTTAGGGCAAATAAATATACACACATTCACGCTTGCAAAACTTGTTTTCGCAATTTATAAAAAAGCAGCTCGAGGACAGGCAAGT
Source organism: Misgurnus anguillicaudatus (assembly GCF_027580225.2). NCBI lineage: Eukaryota > Metazoa > Chordata > Actinopteri > Cypriniformes > Cobitidae > Misgurnus > Misgurnus anguillicaudatus. Next base: position 7,919,482 of record NW_027395278.1, read on the forward strand.
CATAAATATCAGTATATGAAGTCTGACACTGCAAGCTTTGATCTAATCTGTGAAGCAAAACAGCCACTTGGTCCTGAGATCACAAATGAACGCAGAACTGTTCTGATGTCACAACATGCTTCTAGTCTCCCTGCTGCCCAAAATCAACTCAATCTCTGCAGCAATATAATATTTTGAATCTAACTTGGATAGCTGAACGTGGCCCCAACCATAATAGGGTGTGCAATCTTCAATCTTTTATCGGCGACAGAAATGTGCAAATTAATTCAAGCAAGGCTATCAGAAAAGCAAACACGTCAACTCAGCCGAGCCCTATTTTATGGACAGGTTGAAGAAGAGATTAGTGTAGACGAAGTGGATGGTGTGCGACAATATAGACAAAGTAATAGATAGCAGATGTCACCACAGCATCTGTTGCATACTGGTGTTTATTACAGCCAGTGAAAATGTGGGGAGTGATGGGGTCTTGTCTTGAATACCGCCATCACCTGAAACACGCAGCACTCCAAATCGAAATGGATCTTCCACTCCGCAGCAATGACACCAGGAATAATATTCACTCGTTTTTTTGCAGTGATTCTTTGCCAGAACAACCTCCTGGCACAGCAGCCAATGCTTTTGTGCCTGGAGATTGGCAGCTGAAGTCAAGAATGGAAAGGGCTGTAAATAAGATAAAATAATAGGGGTACTTTAGCACACATTAGGTCAGTAGTAACAGTCACGTACTGGTGAACGTGATTTTACCAAGTAAGATGTGATCCTGGATCAACACCATTGTTGGTCCTGGATCAACATTTTCATTAACCAGTCAGATTGCAGGATTAAGATTAGTGTGCATGTTAGATTTAGGTTTAGGATTGGGTTAGGGGCTTTTAAGAAATACTCCTCAAACTATTATTTCACACTCATTTAAGGGTTTAAAAATGGTTAGGGTGTGAGTTAAGGGTAGGTTGGGGTATCTTTGATTAAAACGTTGATCCAGGATCAACAAAAAATGTTGATCCAGGATCACATCTTACTTGGTGAAATCACGGCGACCGTCAGGTACTACCAGTAGTGGCTGGTGCTATATGAACTAAATTGAATTAAACTCATGACACTGTGCATTTGAAACCATCTTATGTAATAAACGCATAAAGGCTGATACATGCAAACTCTTGTCATTAGATTTTGTGTTTTTACTTCAGACATACAACTTACAGTTTTACTTTTGTTCTGAATTTATTTCATGCTCTCACATTGCACATCGGTTAACGTGATCTGACTCGCACACAAGCACAGACACACACCCCATTCACACAGACCTTTGGTCCCAGAAAATACCCGTAAAATTGCCAGACAAGCTTCTGTGTGAACGCAAACATGTCCCGTAAATCTTCTGAGATCGTTGCCGGAAAGAAGACCTGGTAAGATACACGAAAAACCCCACATCACAACAAAAGTTATGGTTCAGCTCTTTAAAATGAGAGATTTACATGCATATCAACATTCACGATGAGAAATATTGCAAACTAGATTGTAGCAGTTATCAGGAAATGATAAATGAGATGCATAAACAATGACGTGCGTGCCATAGTGAGGACGCACGTGTCATGGCAACATGAAGTTGGTTCAACTCTTCAAAATTAGGGATTTACATGGAGTTCAACATTCACGACGAGAAATGTCAGCAAACTGGACTGACGCAGATATCAGGTAAGTTAGCTCGTCACTTACCACGCTGAAGCGTAGATCATTCAACAGCATAAAAGAAAATTGCATCACATGCTCAATGAGCTTATAAACAAAAATGCCCGCATGTCATCCAAACAAGATATATCGTTCAGCTCCTCAAAACGGGGGGTTTAAATGCATATTAACAATCACAATGAGAAATGTCTGAAAACCGTATTAAAGCAGAGATCAGGGAGCTCGTCAAATATCCACTCTGAAGCTGAATCATTCACCAGCATTTGCCTAAAAGATAGTGCAGGACATTACAGGTCACATATCTTTCCCGGACCTTGCAGGTTCTGGCAAATAATTGGCAGTGTGAATGAACAAAAAATCTAACAATCCCGGAAAAATCCAGGATGCATTTTCCGTGTATTTTCCGGAATGTCTGTGTGAACAGGGCTACACACACACAAAGTAAAGCTGCCTAATCACAAACCAGTAGGTTGCAACACAGTTGACGAAGCCACGGAAAATACCGGATTATCTGAGCTCAATCCACGCAAAACTAGTCTTGGGTAGCCAGACCAATACTGAAGGTCTGGTGTTTTTCGCTGCTTTTTCTGGACAAAGCCCGCCCACAAGCTTTTTGACTGACATGTCAAACAACCAATCAGTTTGTTTCGTCTAGCATTACGTTTCGAACTCCCCACACTAACGAGCCAGCTGGCAACAAGTCAGTTATTAAAATATCCAGCCGCAACCAAATAGCATCTAAATAAACAACATTACCCACCATAGAACAACGTTGTGCACTTCATCAACAGCCACACCAATGAGACGCTCACATTAAACATCTGTTTAAAGCATATCTCTCCACTTTTTAACACGTTCCTCAATGGAACGTCAAAGCTTTGTTTGACTGAAACTAATCGAAACTCATTGCCAGCTCAAATGAAATAGCTCATAATAAAAGGCATATGACTTTCATAGCATCCTGCTAACGTTAGCCAACTCCGTTTGCCATAAGTGCTGGAAAAGCATACAGTGTAAACTCGTCTGCGATCACTTCTTGCTGCTCAATTTGTCCCAAGCTCCATAATCCTTAATTTATTCTTCAACTAAACGTCTTGTAAAGGGTGATTTTTCATATTTTATTCACTTGCTTTCATTGATCAGTGCTGTATCTAGCAGTTACATGGCAATCTGCAACGCGGTTGTGAGAATCTGAGAACGATCCAATCACATGAGGTCAAAGACATAAAAACATTATTGATTCGTGTACAACATAAGTGGGAGGGTTTGGGGCGCACAGTCCTGCGCCCCAGGGCGGATCTGAAACCAGTCAATTAGAGCTCAGCCTCAGGTCACATGTTTTTACCCTTTTAACTGACCTACTTAGACACTCATTAGGGGTGCATCCCAGACACACAAACATGACACACACACAACAAACTCAGTTTTTATTTTTTTAAATAAATGATAACATGACTAAGAGTGAAATAGTACAACTAAACAATTTTATTTTGTATTAATTTGCATTATATATTTAACTTTTTGTAACATGTTAAAGTAGCTTTCTTCTCTGGCCAAGTTTGGGGGGCGGCGCCCCAGCACCCCCGAGTGACCAGCCGCCACTGGCGATAAAACACCCGAACTTTGTGCTGAACAGGCAAATATGAACTGATTTGAATTAAACTCATGACACTGTGTATCTGAAACCATCTTGTGTAATAAACTCAGAAGGGCAGATAACTCTTGATTTTGTGTTTTTACTTCAGACATATGACTTACAGTTTTACTTTTGTTTTGAATTGATTTCATGCTCTTACATTACACTTCGGTTAATGCTGTCTAACACACACACGCATAGACACACACACACACACACACAGTAAAGTTGCAACAAAATTGACAAAGCCATGGAAAATACTGGATTATCTGAGCATGTTCCACGCGAAGCCAGCTCAAATGCGGCACAAAATTTCGCTCAGTATATGCAGACTAACCCCAAACAGGGGATAATAAAAGGCATATGACTTACATAGCATCCAGCTTACGTTAGCCAACTCTGTTTGCCGAAAGTGCTTAATTTGTCCCAAGCTCATTAATCCTTTATTTATTCATCAACTAAAGGTTTTGTAAAGGTATTTCACTTGCTTTCACTGATCAGTACTGTATCTAGCAGTTACATGACAATCTGCAACGCAGTTATAAGACTTTGAGAACGATCCAATCACATGAGGTCAAAGACATAAAAACGTTATTGATTCGCTTACAATATAAATGGGAGGGTTTGGGGCACACAATCCTGCACCCCAGGGCGGATCCAATTAGAGCCAATTAGAGCTCAGCCTCAGGTCACATGTTTTACCCTTTTTACTGAACTACATAGACACTCGTTTGGGTCTTCACAACACACACACACAACAAACTCAGTTTTGATTATGGATATTTTTTAATTAAAGCATAACATGACTAAGAGTGAAATAAACAATTTAATTATGTATTAATTTGCATTATATATTTAACTTTTTTGTAACATGTTAGAATATCTTTTTTCTCTGGCCAACTTTATGGGGGCGGCGCGCAAGCACCCCCTATTGAATAAGCCGCCACTGGTTAATAGACATGTTGGCTGGTGGGTTTGTTTATAGCAATTGAGAGGTACAGACATTCAAACATTTATGCAATGAAAGTTGTATAATCTAATATTCTCAGCCATTTTGTACACTGCTGAATGAGGCCAATGCTTCTCTTGGAAGCCTTTTAGAGGACATCCCACCTGACTTTTAATAATGCAATAATGGGTAACTATTTTTTCGCAAGTCCACGAGACAACATACAATCATTTAAAAACTTCCTTTTCTAAAGTTTAAAATGGGCATGACACTAACACTATGGACACTTATGAGCTCAGGGATTTATGGTGATGATCTTTCGGTTTTATATCCTAATATTTTCGTAATATTATTCTACTATTTTTATATGTTTGTGTTGTTTCTCTCCTGTTAAAGACACGCTACATTAAGAGCTGCAGATGGCTCACTTATTTTAACAACAGGAGTGCAGAAACGATGTATCAAAGTTTATACTTTCACTATAACACTCCAGAAAATAAAAACACAGCAAAATAAGGAGTAAAATTATTATCCTTAAAGTATTGTACCCTATGACTATGGATGTTCAACAACATCGGTTCAGTAGCCATGTTTCCAACACCATGATTTTATGCGCGTTTTGAAGTATCGCATTAAAAACGAGGGATGGAAATGCCACATTTCTAATAAAAATCCCTTTTTGCAAAAAAAGTTTTTAGACTCACTTGAGGTGGTTTTTGACTTATGTGAAAAAGAGTTAATGCAAATAACGGGAAATGGAAATGCATTCGCTAAATAAATTCTTAAAAGCTGCACTGCTAATAAATTAATTAGCCCCATCATGACTGCATGCAGTCCTGTCTTCATTTTACAAGCGTACCTTGTTTTGTTTACCATTGGTAACTAGGTTACCACTACCTTTGTTTATTCGCTCAAACAACTTGTTGGAAATGCGCCTAATTCGCATTTGTTTGTTAATCTTTTTTTGCGAATTTGAAAAGATTTGCTTTACGTTTGGATGGAAACCAAGCTTGTGACAGGTTATATACAACATTACTCGTCATGTTTATTGCACTTCAAAATGAATTTTCTTTTATTAAGAACATTTTTTGACATACAATTAATTAATTATCTTTACTTATATAATTTAATACCACACACTGCACTCAGTAAATAAAGGTTCAAAAGCTGGGACTGCACCTTTTACAGATATGTATATATTTGGTACCAATATGAAGTACTAATGTGCACTCTTTAAGTACAGTTGTACTTTTTCAAACATTGTCCCGCTTGTTCTTAAAGTTATATACAGTTGCAAGGAAAAGGATGTGAACCCCTAGGAATTAATTGTATTTTTTACAGTGAATTGCCATTAAATGTAATTTAATCCTCATCTAGGTTACAACAATAGACAAATACAATGTGCATAAGCTGACAAAAAAACAAAAAACAATTCTAGTTTCTTGTGTCTTTTAAACACCCATTAAACATTCACAGTGCTGGAGAAAAATGTAAGTGAACCTTTGAATCTAATAGCTTGTTAAACCTCTTTTGGCAGCAATTACTTCAATCAAGTGCTTCAGTAGAAGGAATTTTTGCCCATTCCCCTTTACAAAACCAGTTTAACTTAGACACATAGAGGCCGTTTACCATGAATGAATACAATACATTATCCCTTAAATGCCTTCTTGTGCAAAAAACTATGTTGCATGTGCGTGCCTGCGTAAAACTGATTCTGGCTGGACAGGATGTACCATGAGTTTTTAAAATCACGGTAATCAAACATGGTTGTAATGATAATTACATTTTAAACGATAATACTAACCACCAGGAGATCATGGTTCATCGTGAAACCGGTAATCAAATCGTACCTATCCCTACTTACAACACAAGCAGCGGACTCCAACATAATATTAGTTTGCGTCCATATAAACTCATTATTACTTCAGCTCGCGTTTAAATGACAGCAAAGAAACTCGCACGCAGTCTCGACAGACCACCCCCTTATGGTATTGAGGACAGAAGTGGACAAAATAGACGGATTTAAATACCAGGTGTAAATGTGATGTGTCTCTCTCGTCCACTTGTGATCCGATCGACAAAAACACATCTTAATACCAAGTGTAAACAGCCCCTTACACACCAAAGGAAATGTAAAAAAGTGAATTGTACACTCTTTAAAGGCGGAGTGAGCGATTTCTGAAAAACGCTTTGGAAAAAGGAGTCGGTCCAATTACCAAAACACACTTGTAGCCAATCAGCAGTAAGGTGCGTGTCTAAACGACATCGTTGCCTGGGTTGGATATGTGTGGGGCTTGTCTATCTAAAGAAGGTCCAGATTCTATTGGGGTAGGGGTGTGTTTGTTTAGGTGATTTCAAATGTCAGCATTGGCTTTCAGAGATCATGGATCATGGGTGTTTTCAAAAAAGAAAACAAACTAAAATTATTTGTGTGTTGTCAGTTTATGCACATTTTGTTTGTCTATTGTTGTGACCCAGATGAGGATCAGATGACACTTTATGGCAAATCACTGTAGAAAACCAGTTCATTTCTAGGGGTTCACAAACTTTTTCTTGCCACTGTAAGTATTGTTTCGGTCCTCTGATGGAAAATAAAATAAAGAATCTTCTAACTTAAATTGAGTACTTCTGCAATAGAGGAAACATTATTGGTTCTTTATGGAACCATTCAACCAGAAAGCCAACCATTCAACCAACGTACATGAAAAGCATGTACTTAACTTATAAGGGGGTCCTTAGAAATTTTTCGCCCTTGTAAGGGGCCCCAAAAGTTTGAGAATCCCTGCCTGAATGTTCATTGAGGAATCAAAATTTTTTATTTTATGGCATCAATGTAAACAGATTCAATGGTGAAAATAAAATCAGAGGGGTTGGGTGTTTTTCCAATATTTTTTATAAATGAAAATAAATTATGAACCACAGGCTTGTATTGATCATTTAGGGTATCAAGCTATTTCTTGTAACTGTTGAAATAAGTATATAGAAATGTAACCAGTCTTACTCACATCCACCCTGAGCAAGATTCGAACCATTTCTGGAGGTTGTGGAGTGAGGTTTACTTTTACTGCACAGCTCTCACTAACTAGCTGGCCACCATTACAGAAACGTAATAAAACATTCACGGAACTGACATGCAAAGGCCACCTGCCCTAGCCGGGCCTTGAACCAGGGACCATCTTGGGAGTTCCCCTTGATTTTAATGACAATAGTTTCTGCTGTCTCATTCCGAATAGTAATACAATGGTATGCTGCAAATAATCCTTTTCATTTATTATTTACACTGAAATAGACTATTAGTGCTTCGTGACATTTGTAATGCTCCATCCCTGATTTTACTGTCGTTTGCACTATTGCGTGGCAGTGTTTTTACTTATATTAAATTATCTTTATTTTGGCTATTTATATAGCTGTTTGATTACCATGGGGGAATACATTTTGTCCCCACCAAGGTTAAAAAATAAATCATTAGAGGCAGGGAAAGAACAGAGGGGGTATAACCCCCCCCCCCAAAAAAAAATCGCACCCTGAATGTAAAGAACCTTTAATTCACCTTTATTTTTAAGAGTATATGTACAATCTTTTGTCAGTAGACATGTTTCCATCCACCTACTTTTCTGTGCATGTATAATCTCATAAACATGCTGGAAGAAACAACAAGATGTTCTAAAATGCAGATGCAAAAATGCAGATAAAATATGTGTGTGCTCTACTGAACTGTTAAAATGTCTTATCCTATAAGAATTTGTGTGCACAAACTATGATGGAAACATATTTAAAAAGTAAATTCCTCTATCCTTTTATAAAAAGTAATGTGACCTTTTCTGACGTAACTGGTGCAATGATAGCATAACTGGAGTAACCAGCAAAAACGATCTAGGCGCACAGCATCTAATTTCTTGTTTTGGTCATACTGAAATGTTTAAATGAATTCTGTCGTCAAAGAGGTTTGGTATAGTGATGTCCCAGAATTATCTGTCACAACTACGTTTCCAAAGAGCAGTCATCTGCCTCTGAATGCAAAATGACAGGACCACATTTACTGAGTTTTGTCAGCGCACTCTGATATGCAAATAATTTAAAATATGAAAAAAACTACAGTGGTTTATCTTTGACTTGCTAAATAGAAACAGTGCTTTATTCTCAAATGTTTGATGTCATATTCCAATCTTGTGCAAAAGATAAACTTAACAACTTTAGATGAAAACAAGTAATAGGTGGTCAGGAAAGTTGGTCAATAGTGTGAATTTAGAGTGTATGCCATGGGTCTTTGAAAATGACACCTAGAACCACATAATGACTGCTTTTATGGTTTCACATCTTCTTATAAAAGTATCTATTTCAAGTAATGGCAACTCTAGTAATATAGGCATCTTGTTTAATGGTGTTATAAGTAAGTCTTCTAAAATGTACTGCCTCATTTCTTGGACATAGTGCAGCTGGCACACGTTTGTGCATTTTGTTAATAGGTCCTTTGGGCCCACTGTCATAATATGCCAAAATGCAAGATAGTAAAAGTTGATGATGCAGGACATGAGGGCAAGGATCCAGTCCACATCCTTCTGAACCTGCCCTCATGCATCCTATTATGCTTTGATTTCTAACTGCTGTCCACTGACGTAGCAGGCTGTGCATGCAACAATCTCAGAATTCATCTGAAATGAAATAAAAGTTAGATTGATTTTCATCAGTTGCTCAGTACAAGACAGAAAAAAGTAAAAAATAATTCAAATGCATTGAAGATTGATACATGTATGGTAGTGCAGCTGTCTTATGTTTTATTTTATTTAACCTGTCCATATCACTCTGCGTCTCCCTCAGCAGTCTACACTGACTCATGCATCCATCTACAGTACCCGGTCCTCTTCTAGTATATGACAGGCCGACAGGGGACAAGGGGAGTGCACAGGCCATAAAGCGGTCACATGGATACATAAACAAGCAGGCCTAGTGAATATTTCAACAATAAAATGTTCATAATTTTGTGTAATAGACTAAACTGTGATGCTGACAAAGGATAAGTACCTATAACATCTAATGTATATTAAAATTTAAAAGAATATTATATAACAACATATGTACGCATTTGTGTTTTTTTCCTCATTTGAAATTCCATCAAGGAAAGCTGTGAGTGGTCATTTGTATTCGGATGGCCACAACTGGTAATGTTTTGGCCGGCCTTTGTATAGTACTGTAGCTCTCAATCTCAGCTTGTGTGATAAAGGAGGCTGGGGTCACTCTGACATTACAGCCTCATTAACTGAATGCACGCTCTCTTTATAAGTCTTCCCGCCACCAAAAGCGAATCAAACTGTGCATCTGCAATGAGCGAACTCCAATACCTAGAATGAATCAGCCTTGTAATTTATCCCCTGCTGAAGCAATTTGGCCTTTCCATTTATTTTTGTATCGTGCCTGCTCTGTTTCTATTGTCATCAACAAGCAAATTTCTTTGGTGCATTGAAAGAACTCCATCAAAATGTGTTCAATCATTTCCCAATGAGACAGCAATCATAACTGTTAAAGCCAGCGATTCATAAATACCTTTCTACTGAAGCTAATCTTTTAACTACCATTGACTAACGATGACAAATGTTTCAAATGGTTTTACCTGTGTGTTTATAAACCTGCTGCTATTCGTGGGGCTTATTTGCAGTAAGCGTGGTCTCACATACATAGCTAGACTATTGCTGTTTTGAATGTTAGATTCACACTGCAGCTTATTCTTATCAACAATAAGCTGCATGAGTAGGAAGTGACTGACTGGCTTACATGCCAAAAGATGAATAATTTAGATTATTTTGCAATTTGTGCCCCATAAAGTCCCATAATCGAATTTTGAGAGGAGCATCAAAATTTGATTGGAATCATTGATTTGACTTTACACTCTAAACTGCTGTGTTATTTTTTAAACCAGTGTTTGGTCAAAAAGGGACAAACCCAACCAGTTGGATTGTGATTTTCCCATGTGCTCTGTTGTTTCAACCAAAAAAGCAGCTAGGTTCATCACTTTTTGACTTGACACTTGATTGAAAATAACCCAGCATTTTTTGTGTAATTTCAATTACATGACTCGACAATATTAAACATATAAATGTTATATTTGAACAAAATGTTATATTATGAAAGATGATTTTATCTATAAACAGTACATCACTAAAAATATTTTAGCTGGGATTTTACATATACTGTACTCTTAATATGCTGGGCTATTTTCAAAAAGGGACAAAGCAGCATAATTATAATCCAATGGGTTGGGATTATCCCTTTATCATCCAGTGCTGGGTTTAAAATAACCCAGCATATTTTAGAGTGTGGGTCACATTGTTGTGTATTTAAGGGCAAGTTTAATGGCATGCAATACATAAACCAATATAATAGGGTGAACGGCACTTTCACATTCGCTTTGCAGCCCTCTATTGGCCAAAACCGCACTAAAAAAGTTTCCAACCGTCGGGTCGCGTTCCTGTAGTTTGAGTGAAAACTACAAAAATTTGCTTTACGGCAGATCCAATCAGAGCCAGCTTTGCTGCAGTAGGCTAAATTATTTACGACAGTGGTAATGGACAATTCCGCTTTCAACCTCTAGGGGGAGCAAAGAGCAAAAACTCTTTAGTGTTGCTTTAATATTTGGTATAGTAGCATTTGTTTGCAATTACAGAGGTCAAACGTTTCCTGTAGTTCTTCACCTGGTTTGCACACACTTCAGGAGGGATTTTGGCCCACTCATCCACACAGATCTTCTCTAGATCACTCAAGTTTCTGGCCTGTCACAGAGAAACACGGAGTTTAAGCTCCCTACAAAGATTTTCTATTGGGTTTAGGTCTGGAGACTGGCTAGGCCACGCTAGAACCTTGATATGTTTTTTACAGAGCCACTCCTTGGTTATTCTGGCTGTGTGCTTCAGATCATTGTCAAGTTGGAATACCCATCCTCGACCCATCTTTAATGCTCTAACTGAGGGAAGGAGGTTGTTCCCCAAAATCTCTCAATACATGGCCCGTCATCCTCTCCTTATTAGAGTGCAGTCGCCCTGTCCCATGTGCAGAAAAACACCCCCATGATTCACAGGTGGGATGGTGTTCTTGGGATGGGACTCATCATTCTTCTTCCTCCAAACACGTTTAGTGGAATTATAACCAAAAAGTTCTATTTTGGTCTCATCTGACCACATGACTTTCTCCCATGACCCCTCTGGATCATCCAAATGATCATTGGCAAACTTAAGACGGGCCTGGACATGTGCTGGTTTAAGCAGGGGAACCTTCCATGCCATGCATGATTTCAAACCATGACGTCTTAGTGTATTACCAACAGTAATCTTGGAAACGGTGGTCCCAGCTCTTTTCAGGTCATTGACAAGCTCCTCCCGTGTAGTTCTGGGCTGATTTCTTACCTTTCTTAGGATCATTAAGACCGCACAAGGTGAGATCTTGCATGGAGCCCCAGTCCGAGGGAGATTGTCAGTCATGTTTAGCTTCTTCCATTTTCTAATGATTGCTCTAATAGTAGACCTTTTTTACCAAGCTGCTTGGCAATTTTCCCGTAGCCCTATTCAGCCTTGTGGATGTGTACAATTTTGTCTCTAGTGTCTTTGGATAGCTCTTTGGTCTTGGCCAAACTACTATGTTAGTAGTTGGATTCTTACTGATTGTATGGGGGTGGACAGGTGTCTCTATGCAGCTAACGACCTCAAACAGGTGCATTTAATTTAGGATAATAAATGGAATGGAGGTTGACATTTTAAAGGCAGACTAACAGGTCTTTGAGGGTCAGAATTCTAGCTGATAGACTGGTGTTCAAATACTTATTTGCAGCTGTATCATACAAATAAATAGTTTAAAAAAATAACTATTAACTATTGTGATTTCTGGAGTTTTTTGGATTATGTCTCTCATAGTGGACATGCACCTAAGATGACAACTTCAGACCCCTTCCATGATATCTAAGTTGGAGAACTTGCAAAATAGCAGGGTGTTCAAATACTTATTTTCCTCACTGTATATCATTTTGGTCATAAAAATCGACTTCACCGTCAAATCAGCCCACTACATTTTCCAGGCAACAATTATAAAAATCATTACTTACAGTATCAATTTAAAACTTGTGATTTCAACCAACACTTGTCATTTTGGATTACAGTAGCATTAAAAATCAGTAAACAGACTGTGGACAAGCCACAGGTATTCAGTCAGATGCTGACATTACTACTTAGAGCTAAGGTGTCAGTCAAAAGCTATAAAGCTTTAATACATGCATTACCACTCATGAAGCTTAGTCATTCCACATGCCTCCTGCCATTCAAGGTCTTTATGATCTTGTGCCTCATCTGAGTGGGACATAAAGAGCTAGGGGAATAATTGACCATTTTGAATGAGCAAATTTATGGTCTGTAAAGGTTGAAATGGCTCATGGTTGAAAGCGTTTACAGACAAACCCTCCCTGTTGTGTGGCGAGATCAAAGAGAGAATGCTCAGCTGTAGCAAAACTTGGGTGATTCCAAACTCTGCCATTTGCACTTTTTTTGGTGCAATCATCTCGGGGCTCTAAGTGGGGAATGTAGTATGAGATAAAATATACATGTATAGCACAACATTTGGGCAATTCCATTATAAAGCTTTTTAAACAATGCCTAGAATCTGTGTGTATTGCAATTATGGAAATTTTATGCTAAACCCATAGCCCCTGACAAATAATCAGGTTATACACAAACAGGCACATTACGAAATGCAACAAAATATTCAGATGTAAGTGAGTTTGGAGGCAGCAGTTTAAAACTAGAAGCCTTTTGCCCCTTGAAAATGTCTTTTAATCATCCAAATAGTATGTTGAATCATGTCAGAGCTGAAAATGCTTTGCATAATTGAAGTCACGCATAACAAGCAGGTCAAAATGTCTAAGTATATCAGCATTTTACAGAATCCTCTGCAACCAAGTGCAGCCATTCTGTAATATTCTAAAGCATGTTCACAAGCTTTAAAAAATGTTTATACCCTGCCAAAACAAGCTCATATAAAGTGCAAATTCTTGGTGACAGGAAGTAAATTATTTTTATTATATGACATAATGTATTGAATGAAATGAGTTCATGAAATGAATCTTGTCACCTGTGTTTTACACTAGTTAAGACTAACAAACATTGTAATGTTCTTTGATGTAAATAGACAGATGGAAACAAAGCTACAAAGAAACCATTACTTCAAATGTTCAGAGTTTAATTGCAGGCATTTCCAGGGTCACTGTGACTGATCGGTCATAGTGTTTGATTCAATAGGTGTCAAAGGGGACATGATCAAGCATTCAGTGAATTAAGACATTGGATAAATTAGAGGCCTAAATGATAATAAATGTGCAATAGAATCAGTGTCCTTGGCCATTTGGTAAGTCATCAATTCTCCCTTAGTTTTCCACTACAGTGGATGCAGAAGCCATGCGACACATCCTAAACTTGTTGCAGGCTTTGTTAAATCATTTTCCTAAGCCTCATTTATAACGTAAAGAGTGGAAAATTCTCAATTAAGACTGTGGGTGTGTAGATCAAGGATGCAGTGTCCACGCGTAAATGATTTGTCATATAATTTTAATTGAAAATGATAAAACAGTAAATTACGTATTTGTATCATTGAAATTTCCCTTGAGTTATACTTATGAAACAATGCTGACAATTATTTGACCCTCATAACTAAGCAGTTTATTAAACAATGCTGACAATAATTTAACCCTGATAACTAAGCAGTTTATTAAATTAATTTATAAGCTCTGCCTTTACAACATCTCTGTAAATGCTTATTTTATAGGTCAAATTTAACAGCATTTTGTCATGTCACACGTGGGCTGCAGGTTAGCTATTAGGCTAGTGTAGTTTTCACTGCTCCATCCTAAAAATGCCTGTTTGTTTGTAAGCACATATACTGTAAGACTGTGTCCAAAAAGACAGGTGTCTTAAGGGGTCCTAAATAAAGATCCAATGAATGAAAGTCAGCTAGCAAGGTTGGGTACTCGATCAGAATAGAGTTGTATTAATTTGCTCACAAATGTATTGTTTCTGAAGTTACTTTGAGTCTTAGTAAATCATTTTGTGAGAGCTGATAACTCTAACACTGTCTTGTAGTTTACCCCTGAGTGGAGGAACATCCCAAGTTAATCTGTCATTTTTTGCTGTGCTATCATGTTTGCATGTTTTATACATACAACCATTTCAAATATCTTTTCACAATGAATTTGTAACCTGCAACAAAGGGTTTAGAGCATCATACACATGGTGCAGGCTCATCAATGCAAACTCCACTTAGTGTTCGTAAAATTCAACTTTGAAGAGAGTCATTACAGCACTTCACATCTTGGAACCTTGGAGTCTCATTCTAGCATTTAATCACCATTATCTGGAATCTTTAACAAATGACTTACCATCATTGTAATTGTGACTGATAATCAGTAAGTGGAAAGAAAGGACTGAAATAGTTTTAACATCAGGCACTTCCTCCAATGTTAGGCCAAGCTTTAAAGCAGCATATTTTTAAAACCAAATTTCGTGAAAGCATCACTTTCTTGAGTGATTGGAACAATTGATTACTCACACTGGCCAAAAAGCACCCAGAGTGAAAATTATGAGTGTAATGGTTTTGTTTTTAGTTCTGTTGTTAGGTCTTTTATTTTGAAGTCATGTCTCTGGTCTTTTATTTTGAAATCATGTCATGTCACACTTCACCATTCACTTCCTGTTTGTATTGTATAAAGCCTGTTCAGTCACCTAGTCACATTGCGGTAGCACTTTATTTTACAGTACATGTACTTAATTGTACATATATGGTAAATAAGTTCTACTTACTGACACATGTGTGGTACTTACTTTTAGGTATCTACATGGTAAATAACTGGTATCATTACTGTACTTACCAATGGTACATACTTGGTAGTTATTATGTAACTCTAGATAAGTACTGGGTAATAACAGATACATACTTATAGTGTAGGTATACTGTAACTAACAAGAAACATTACTGTACTTACAAATAAATGTACAATTGAAGTATTTAGTATTTACAGGCAAGTTAGGGTTGATGACAGGTATTTATAGTGTACCTATATGATAACTAATGTCAAACACTTCTGTACTTACAAATTGTATACACAATATGTGTGTACTTGTAAAAATAGTCAATGGTTGGGTGTGCCTCACAGTGACATGTATATGATGCTATATCTTAGGTGGTAGGTCCAATGTAATAACTGTGTAAAAAGCATCACTTTATTTTACAGTCCTGTTTCCATGCAGTAACCATGGACGTATTAATGAATGTACCCAGTAGTTACAGTTTTTCCCGGTTGCTTAAACACATTTATTGAAACTATGCCTCATATTCTCAAAACGGTAAACACAATATCATAACGCCTCACACAATACTCCAAACATCATATTTTCAGGTCAAAATGAAGCTCTACACTCAAAACCATTCACTCTTTCTGAAAAACCAACATTTTCCCTCAGACAACACACACAAGCTTTCAAAAACACACACACTACAACATAGTCTTACACACTGGTGCAATAAATTCAAAACAATGTATCCAAAACTGGCAAGTTGCTTGTGGTTCTCCCACTCAAAAACCTTCATTTGACCAAAAAAGACACAATCAATGTATGCATTAGCACATTTTGTCATGACCTGATCTCTCTATTTCTTGTCTTATCCGAGTTTGAGGGATTAGGTTGTGACAGTACGTGTCTGCCCTGAGAGAGTTGTGTGACATGCCCTTCCGCGGTCCACGTTTCTCTCAGGGTTCGTGAATTGTTTCCCGCTCCCTTATGTTTGATTAAGCTCCAGGTGTATGTTGTTAGTTCTCCCTATTTAATACCCTTCTGTCCTGTCCTCCGTGCGTTGGTATTATTCTCTGTTCCCTTTCCAGATCCCTGTGTTTACTCTCTGTTCCAGATCTCTTGTGAAGTCTATGTAGTTAGTGTTCCAAGTGTTAATGTTAGTCAGTTAGTTCTCGTGTCTGTTTATTGTTATGTTTTACCCCCTCGTGGGTGTTTTGGTTCTGTGTCTTTGTATATATTAAAGTATTCTTTATTTTAGTCTGCGTTTGGGTTTTCCTTCGTCTTCCTAGTGTACCAGTCGTGACAGAATACCAACGCCAATACTAAACCCAGCGGACTATGGATCTGAACCCGAATATTGACTACGAGGCTTTTCGTGGTACTAGACTGGTTCGACGCGGGGGAAGCAACGCGTGGAGAGGTGCCACGGCCAGAGGGGCATTCCAGGGAGGAAGGACCTCTTTTCCAGCCCCTCTGGCAACCATCCCGGAGCGTCGGCGAGTGGGAGTGTTCTCTACAGACACGGCATTCTCGTCTCTGCCACCGGTGTCCTGTCCACCCGACAGTCTCAGGGGGAAACGTGAGAGACATGCCTCCTGGGACTCGGCGTCGGGTGGCTCAGCTTCGGAGTTGGGTGGTCCGGCCGTGCTGTCTCCCACTCCTTCGGCGCTTTCCGCTCCTCGTCCCAGACGGAAGACGAGGAGGAAGAACACCTCTCCCGTGCAGCCGGTACCATCTACTTCCCCCAAGTCTCCAGAGTCGCCGGCGCGTCCTGTGTCGCCGGCGCGTCCTGTGTCGCCGGCGCGTCCTGTGTCGCCGGCGCGTCCTGTGTCGCCGGCGCGTCCTGTGTCGCCGGCGCGTCCTGTGTCGCCGGCGCGTCCTGTGTCGCCGGCGCGTCCTGTGTCGCCGGCGCGTCCTGTGTCGCCGGCGCGTCCTGTGTCGCCGGCGCGTCCTGTGTCGCCGGCGCGTCCTGTGTCGCCGGCGCGTCCGATGGACGTGGAAGAATCCGTCCTTTCCGGCGGATCGGAACTGTGTTGCCCGGTTCAGTCTTCGTCTCCTGTGCCCCCTGTGCCCCCTGTGCTTCCTGTTTCTGAGTTCCCTGTACCTCCTGTGTCTCCGGTGTTCCCTCGTCAGTCCCCTCCCGTTGTGGTGAACTCTTGTCCCTCCCTCCGGACTCCCTCATCTGTCACCACCACCACCAAAAGAACTCATAAAACTGTAAGGACACAAACTGACTCTCATTATTCAAACTTTCCCGTAACTCCCCCTCCTCTTCCATGTATTTTATTTTTGTTAGCTCATCCCAACCCTGTTGTTATGTTGTCTTGTTTACCATTGATTTTGGTTTCATTGTTTTCTTGGTTTTTGTCTCACTTTAGGTCCTGTGTTTAGTGTCTCCTCCTGAGGGCGTCTAGTATCCGCCCTTGGGGGGAGGGTACTGTCATGACCTGATCTCTCTATTTCTTGTCTTATCCGAGTTTGAGGGATTAGGTTGTGACAGTACGTGTCTGCCCTGAGAGAGTTGTGTGACATGCCCTTCCGCGGTCCACGTTTCTCTCAGGGTTCGTGAATTGTTTCCCGCTCCCTTATGTTTGATTAAGCTCCAGGTGTATGTTGTTAGTTCTCCCTATTTAATACCCTTCTGTCCTGTCCTCCGTGCGTTGGTATTATTCTCTGTTCCCTTTCCAGATCCCTGTGTTTACTCTCTGTTCCAGATCTCTTGTGAAGTCTATGTAGTTAGTGTTCCAAGTGTTAATGTTAGTCAGTTAGTTCTCGTGTCTGTTTATTGTTATGTTTTACCCCCTCGTGGGTGTTTTGGTTCTGTGTCTTTGTATATATTAAAGTATTCTTTATTTTAGTCTGCGTTTGGGTTTTCCTTCGTCTTCCTAGTGTACCAGTCGTGACACATTTTTATTCATTCATGTGCTGCACAGCTGTAAAACATTTTTTTTTAAATATTCCTCCTCAACATCCCGTCTTTGTTCTGGGTCAGGCCAGAGAATCTCATCCACATCACAGGCTATATTGGTCCTAGCCAAACAACGAGGGTAAAATTCTCTTGCATGATCCACCCCTGGCATTTATCTACTGATATGTCGATCTGTATGGAAGGCATTTTGTTGCATTTCTTTATTCCAGTAGCATAGTCCAACAGTATATGCAAAGTAAAGTTACTGTACAGAGCAGTCTTACTGTAAGTACATCTATCTGTTTTCCTCCCTGAAGGCTCTGAAGATGGAGGCAACGGTGAAGTGACTCAAAATAGACTTTACTTGTTGCTCAGCTTCTCTCATAGTCATACCATGGACAAGGACATGGTCAACTAGAGTGGCACGAATTTAATCTGAGACTGCTTGTCACCTTGCCTTTCGTCTCCCTCCTCCTCTTTCACCACGTCTTCCTCCTCTTCTTCCTCCTCCTTCATCATGTCCTCTACCTTCTCCTTCACCACATCCTCCTCCTTTTCCTACTCCCTCACCTTGTCGTCTTCCTCCTCCTTCACCATGTCCTCCTCCTCTTCCTACTCCTTCACCTTGCCCTCTTCCTCCTCCTTTACCATGTACTCTTCCCCCTCCTTCACCATGTCCTCCTCCTTTCCCTCCTCTTCTGCCTCCTCCTCTGCCTCCTCCTTCACCTCAACCTATTTCTTAATTTCTCTGTGGATCCATTGTTCCAAAGCTCAGGAAATGATTTGGGCTCTTTTTTCTATCTATTGAAGGATCTGATTGCTGTGTGTTCATTTTTGACTCTTAGTGTTTCCACCTTGGTAACTGTTTGCTATTTGAGCCTAAGCTGTGCTGACTTGAGTGAACAGTATTGAATGCCAGTGCTTTCCACATGACCACATAGTGTAAGCACTGAGAAATGTAGGGATTTGTGTGGAGTTTTGAAGTAACAGTTCACCAATATTGACCCATGTGTTAAAGCAGGGGAGGAGTGTTTATAGTTCAGCAACATTATTGTGCTTCTTGAAAAATGGCGTTACGGTTTCAAAATTTTAGTTCAAAAGCCTGGTTATAGTGTTTTAGCAATCGAGAAAAACTGTAATGCGTATGATAATCAATAGTTAGGTTTGCCTCACAGTGACATGTAAATGATGCTATATCTTAGGTGGTAGGTCCTATGTAATAACTGTGTAAAAAGCAACACTTTATTTTACAGTCCTGTTTCCATGCAGTTACCATGGACATACTAGTGAATGTCCCCAGTAGTTAATGCATACGGTTATTTAATGCTTGTTTTAAAGGACAAAGATACTGAGTCTGAGTGCCAAAATGGCACATCAGTAATGTTTGTTCTTAGTTATCATATACGTATGGTATAAGTATAACTTACACTTGCCTGCAGGTACCACACACTTATTGTGTATATGCAGTTTGTAAGTACACTAGTGTTTCTCGTTAGTTACAGTATGCATACACCATATGTGCCGGTCATTAACTTACACTGGCCTACAGGTACCACACACTTATCATGTTTGTATATACAATTTGTAAGTACAGAAGTGTTTGATATTAGTTATCATATATGTACACTATAAATACCTGTCATTTACACTAACTTGTCTGTAAATACTAAATACTGTACATTTATTGTACATTTATTTGTAAGTACAGTAATGTTTCTTGTTAGTTACAGTATACCTACACTATAAGTATGTATATGTTATTACACAGTACTTACCTAGAGTTACATAATAACTACCAAGTATGTACTACTGGTAAGTACAGTAATGATACAACTTATTTACCATATATGTACAAGGTAAGTACACGTACTGTAAAATAAAGTGCAACCAACATGGTTAAGTATTGTCAGTGTAACCTGCATCACTTAGTGTTCTTGTTTCATGGTTTCTGTTTCTTGTATTTATGTTCATGGTTTGACCCCCTTGCGTCCTTGGTTGGGATTGTTTGGAGCCCTTTGAAACTGCATTGAAACTGCATTTTGGACCTTCAAACTGTTGGGGTGAATTGTTTGTTATATACAAATCATTGAGAAAAATCCTGAAATGTTTTCCTCAAAAAAAAAAGTTTTTGACTGATAAAAAACAAACTTCTTGGGTGACATGGGGATAAGTAAATTATCATGAAATGTGTAATCAATGAGGACTAATCCTTTAAGAATATTTGATTTAGATTAATTTCCATAATACATTTGTAATACATACATGACTAAATAAAGGGTTTCTTTGTCTGTCCTAAAGTGGATGAAGAGAGAATAAATCTCCTTATTTTTTTTGGTTGTAAAGCAGCCGGCAGCTCTCCCTACAGGGTAGCCCGGGGACAACTGAGGGAAAAGAGCTTGCTCAAGGGCATCACAGTCACAACCAGCCATGAGATTCGAAACAGTGACCTTCAGGTTACAAACCCGACTCCCTAAACTTTAGGCCACAAACACCCCTCTGTACAGTGCTTTACACAGTAATATGCCAGATTACCAAAAAAAAAATCAAAGATCAAAAAATGAGCCTTTATTGATATGGATTGGTCATATCTTTAAATCCGGCGCGTTTCGGCAAACAAGCCTTCGTCAGGGAGTAAACCAAAGAAAATGGATTTGGAACAGTCTCATGTTGACTTTAATAATGAACAGTTTCATGCTGACATTTCAAATGTAATGTGTCAATTGCAAGTGTAGACTTTGTTTACAGTAAATTTGATTCTTAGATATTTGAGATGAGACTGTCTTTTATACTGTGCAAAATCCTTCCAAATTCAAACGATCTGAACTCATCCATCCAGTTATGCTATAGTCTTTACAGTACATGTCAATATATGTTACTACTTTTAACAAATAGACAGGTTTATATGAAATGTTACTGAGAATTACATTAAGTCTGAGCTATGGAAGTTCAACCTCTGCAATAAAATGCTCCTCTGGGATCTGTCTTCCCTAACAATGAACACAGCAAGTACCAGGAAAGCACAAACCGAAACCAGGCTGAAGAACAGAAAATGCACACATTTGGACGCTGCCTGGGGTTTCAACCAGCAGTCCTCTGATAAACAACCTGGTCCCACTGGTACTTTTAACACTCCAGTGAATATGACTATCCGAATATGACACAGTTGGAATGGTTTGGAAGCCATTTCAGCACAATAAACAAATAAAAAACTAAAGAATGCAAAACCACAGGAAGTGTGTTATACATTATATAAAACCAGTAAAAAGATTGGAACATAGCTGTGGAACAATAATAACTTTAAAGATCCCTGTCATTATCAATTCTATTGCATTGTATTTTAACACTCCTGTAGCTGGATGGTAAATTGTTGCACTAGCAATGTTAAGGTCACGGGCTGGATTCCCAGGGAGCACAAATTGATGAACTGTATGCAGTAAAAGCCCTGCTAAGTTGCTTCAAGGGTTTACACAAAAGTACAACACCAGCAGGTTATCATAAGTGTAAATATACCCATATAACTAGAAATAGAAAGAAACAGTTTAAGAAAACAGTTTTTTAGAAAAGTGGGACAGCATTATAGCAGCAAAATACTTTATATTCCTAAAAGTACAGAAACATCATGCTTTTTCAATATATTAGAATATTAACATATGAAATACACAGGTTATTTGAATGTATGCTTCCTACAGTACATTTCATCAAATGAAGTAGTGTGTGGGGGTGGTTATTACTGTGAAATCACAGTATTACAGGTACTATAATATGCCACTTCAGTCAGCACTACATCACTGCGCTGAACAGAAAAATTGCATTTGACATTCAAGATTATGTGAATACCCGTGTTAAAACTATTAGCATGAAAGAGGTAAGGGATAAGGTTATGAGATAAGCTATGCTAATGTACTTTGACACCTCATTATTGAATTAAAACTTTATTTAACACTTTATCTGCTTTCACCTGCCATTGCACACATTAGATTTTTTATATCTGACAGCCTCTTACAGATACAGCCTCCATAAAAACTATGTTTAATTCAGTTAAATAATGAACATTGTGGAATCTTTGCATATGCATATATAGTCTTTGAAAATTGTATTTTTTGTTTTTGATAGTTTGCTCCACAAAAGGAAAATCTTGTGACCGTGGGCCTACTGTATATTATCCTGAGTTTGCATGGAGCTTAACATCAGCAGAGGATTCTTGGGCAAAGGACCAGCTTATGGAAAAGACAAAAGCAAATTCCCATGGGTGGGAGGAAGGTACAGTAACGCGATTTCTTTGTACACTGTAAACAATGTTGTGTCTGGAAATCTAAAAAATATGCTCAATGTGAAGCGCATTGAATCTGTTCTCTGAACCTGGCTACATTAGATTTATAAACCTAAAAGGTGTTTGATGCTAGATTATAGTATAATTAATCTTATCCTTACTTAATATACATCAACAACATTAAGAAATCAAATTCCTTAAAATTCTTCTTGCTTTTACACATGGTTCTGTTTGACTGAGGCCGAGCAAGTGGTTATAAAGCAATGAGCTGCATATATATATATATATATATATATATATATATATATATATATATATATATATATATATATATATATATATATATATATATATATATATATATATATATATATTATATATATATTAAATCATTGTTATTCTTATACAAAACCCTCCTTTACAGACTGTCCTTCAAAAATAACAACCTCATAGTTTATTTGTGCAAGCACCATATTACGACGAAAGGTTACGTGTAAGGGATTAGTGCCCTCTAGCGGCCAGCAGCTTATACCACCTGTGGTTACGTTTAGTTTTTGCCTTATACGTCAGATTGCGCATTTAATTTCATGAATTTGTAAATTTAGAAATGGTTTCATAAACATCTATGGTTTTTAAGATATTTTGGAGCATCTAACCCCACCCTTACCCTTAACCAACCAGTTCTCAACCATATAAAAAACAAGCAAGTAAAAGTACAGTCGCATGTATTTATTGCATAAATTGACAAAAAAAAAAACAATAGTATAAAAGTATTACAAACAATGTGCATTGCAAGCCTTACAAACTGAAGCCATACGATCACTTTATATGAACAAATCCATGAATGCAACGCACAGTCGAGAGCCAATAATGCTTCACAATCTCAGCTGACGTAATGATGCAATTCTATTTCACAATGAAAGATAGCGTGTCTTTGCTTCTTCTGGCGGCAGTTTTTAAATCATTGTACCCTCGATCTGATATCTACAGCGAAGTGTGATTAGTTTTGTGTCTTTATATAAATTAACATTTGACCCCAGTACACTTGGAATATATATATAAAAAATGTGACTGTTTTGTAATCTGTGTTTTATATAATTTGTTACATTTATATAGCGCTTTTTCTGCAGCACTCAAAGCACTTTACATATGGGGGGGATATAAGGGGGATTCTCCTCAACCACCACCAATGAATTAATTGGTATGTTATTTGCTCTATATGCCTGAATAGTGTAATGTGTATTAATTAAACATGGTGATTTAAATACAAACTCATACCAGTACATGTCATCATTTCAAAATTATACCCCAATATATATAATTTGAGTTCACCCCTGACATTTCTGCAACTATTTTAGTATATCTTCTCAAGGGACAATACTATAGGAATGAAATTTGGATATGTTTGCATGGACGGCTATAGTCTGAGCATTGACAATCTAACCTTCTGTTATGCAACCTGTAAAGCAATGTAGGCAGCACTCAT
Organism: Misgurnus anguillicaudatus; assembly: GCF_027580225.2. Taxonomy (NCBI): domain Eukaryota; kingdom Metazoa; phylum Chordata; class Actinopteri; order Cypriniformes; family Cobitidae; genus Misgurnus; species Misgurnus anguillicaudatus. The sequence goes on from NW_027395278.1 coordinate 7,943,237, forward strand.
ACATTGTTTTTTAAAGCCAGCTTCTGCATCTGACGCACAGCACGAGGACTCAAATTCTTTGATCGACCCTTGCAACTCCTCTTCTGAGTAGAAATCAGTCTTTAAAAACCTCTGTATGAATCTGGCCACTGTACTGTAAATCAGTTTCAGGGTGTTACTGACGTCTTAAGGGCGATTTATAGTTGTGCGTAGTTTCTATGCCGTAGGCTATCCGTAGCCTGTGCGTAGCTCTGCGTAGCCTGACGCGCATCTCGCAAAATTTTTAACAGCGCGTCAGTTCTACGCGGACCGCAAGCGCTGTGATTGGTCAACCAGAACCCCTCCCGTCAGGTAAAAAAAACTGTGTCATAGGTATTTCCGTTTGCGACTGTGAAAACAATGAATGGCCAAGTTGAGGAGTGATTTAACTCAAACTGCAACAAAAGTCGCTGTTTATTTACATCCATCATTGCTTGTCTTCTCAAATTATACACAACAAGTTGCTGTTTCTTTTTCGTTTGTGGCTTAACTTGCAAAGCTTCTTCTTCTTTGGCGTTCGCGCTGCTACTGTGGTTACACGCGTGGTTACTGCCTAACAGCGGCCTGCGCGCGTGTTTGCACGTTGACGCGGACGACGACGCAAAAGTATAAATGAAAAGCGACGCGGAACCTATGCCGTCGCGGCTACGCCGTAGGACCTACGCACGACTATAACGGCCCCTTTAGCTTAGGCCATCTTTGTGAAGAGCAACAATTCTAATAATAAAATCCTTATAAAGTTATTTGCCATAAGGTCACATGTTCAACATCCAGTAGTTAGCATGAGAGAATTGTACTGAAAGCACCACATTTTAACTGCTCTTATACAAGATATGCAAATTTATATGGTCCTGTCAAGAATATAAAAACCTGAACATGAGGAATTGGACATGGCTTTGCATGGTTAAAAGACTATTATCACTTAGGATGTACTCACTTTTGTTGCCAGCTATTTTGACAATAATGGGTGTATGTTAAGTTATTTTCAGAGGACAGTAAATCTGTTAAAGATACTGCTAAACCAGTAGCATATTGACTAGGCTACTCAAAAATACATCCAAATTTAATTTATATAGAATTGTCCCTTAAGAAGATACTGTACATTTAAATGGTTGCCGATATGTAAGGGGTGTATTAAAGGCGGGTGCATGATCTCTGAAAGCTAATGTTTATATTTAAAATCACCTAAACAAGCACGCCCCTACGCCAATAAAATTTGGACCTTCTTTTGATAGACCCTCAAAAATCATGCACCCCGCCTTTAAGTTTTACTTGCTATTAGTAATTTTCTATTTTAAACCTAAAGCTGTGTTGAAAATAACATAGCATGCTTAAAATGTAGTACATTTCACATTTTAGAGTGCAGTAAAGCAGTTTTACATATATTTACATCTTCTGGATGATAAACAAAAGTAGTAAGTTATGAAAAGGTTTGGATTTATCAAGGCTTTTATTAACGCTCGCTGCCTGAAAAACATTTTACATAACTGCTTTTTATGCAATTCCTTACTTGATGAGTTGTAAATGCTTTACATTTACCAGAGAATAGATGGATTTATAGAAATGTGGTTTGGTGAAGTAGAGAACACAGGGGAAAACTTCACCCTGTATGAATCATGAATCTTTTCTTGTTCAGCAAGAAATAGCTATGTAGAATCAAAATGATGCAGAGAGGAGAGAATATAAGAGACAAATTGAAAGGTGAGAGAAAGTGGGGGCCTCATTAGATTGTCAGGTTGCAGGGAAGGTTGGAAAATACAAACTCTTCAGGCACAGCTCACTTTAAAGACAAATGCTGCAGTTCTGAACACTGTATAATGCTCTACTCCGTGCACTACTCTTGTTTTTATCACGCATACAACAGCACTGTAGGAATCATCACATTATGAAATTATCATATCCATGTTTACCAAAATCCATTGGTGGGCCGTGCATTTCACCGACCTGAATTAATCCATCTCATAATACTATCATTATGACGTCACTGCAATAAAAACACATCAACTGTTAAATTGCAAAGTAAAATATAAACTTCTGTATTTTACACCTTAAGGAATAACAGTAAAATTTTACTTTATTAAAAAAGAAACTACAAAATGAAACGCAGCAAATAATATACATGCAGAAACCCGTTTGAAATAGATTTTTTTTTTCAAAAAAAAAAAAAATTTGCATAAATAGTTCTTGAAAAAGCTTTACTGTGTTGAAGTATAACAAATTACTTTGTTGACAATATATTGTTTAAAGATCATGTAAAAATAGGAAAGTGATATTTTACAGAAAATTTACATTTTACAAATATTTACAAATATTATTTTCTTAAAAAATTAAAGGCATTAAACTTAACCTACGGATTATTTGTAAATAAAATCTATTCTCATTTCTTTCCTCAAAAAGAGTTTGATCACTCCGTTGTACGGGTTATCTGTGCGTTTTCTGTGGCCATGGAGGCTAATGCTTTAAGTCGAGATTATCCGGTAGTATTTCTGGCATAAGTTTAAATTTTTTTAAGGACTGTGTCCACTGCTCAATTTGACCGAAGCAGTGGACACATGAATTGACCCAGATTTTTCTGCTGAAGGAAATCAAGGATTTGGTCATAGCATACATTACAGTCAGTTCTGTTTTTAAGCCGGGACAGAACAAAAAGTGTTCCGTGACTGTGCTGGAGAACGCTGTATGCAGGATTTTTTTTTCAGTAGATTTGAAACGGCTAGGGATCAAGGAGGAAGAGAAACGTTAATTTCTAATGGTCTTGAAATCTGTTCTGTATCTGGCAGAGAATGTTGTCCAGAACAGTTCTGTGACGTTGGGGGTAGTATCCATAGAAATTGCCTTGTACTTGTCCCCTTCGTGCCCTTGGAGTGCAGTGGCTTCTTAGATCTCATCAAATCAGCACCTCTCTCGCTCAGTGTTGTCACAAAACTCCTGCACCCTTGCCATACAGAATTGTATGTCCAATGTTTTGTTCTGTAGTATTGCAAAAAGCACATCTGAATGCTCATCTGAATGCTCAAAAATTTGTAAAGCAAAAAACAAACCTCAAATCATCCAGACGTGCATTAAATCCATCAGCACAATGCACAGAATCCTTGTCATACTCATCATGATGTTCCAGGATGTGGTGAAACATTTGCTGGAGGTCGCCAGCAAATATTGTCCAGTAGTTGTGTGCGCTTAGGGGATCTAGAGAAAAATGCAGCCAGGCCATTTAGGTGAGCAAAAAAGATTTTGCATTCTTTTAGCTTTGATGCCCAGTGTGGCTCCAAACACCATGTCGATCAACTGCAAACAACAGACATTCCCAGCAATACAATTTGCAACGCTCCTCAGAGGCTGTAACCGTAGTTACTGATTTGAAAATGCTAATTTGAAAATTTTCTTAAAAAGTCCCCTTTGAAAATTGCTTTAAAAGGATGTCTGCGACCGCAACAACTTATTCTCCTCTGTCAGACATTATGAGTTCAAATACATTTATTTTTCATAATATATATGAAGAAATTTTCAAAATGCTATAAATCTATTGAATCAATATATAAATGTGCATTCATCATTTAGTTAACTAGTGGTATAAACTAAACATAAATGGTAAAAATAAACATCAATGACATTATTCAAAACACTTACTTTGTCAGAACACTGTCATTGCTGCTGTCTTCCTTAGGACGTCGTCGCTGAACTTTTTCTGACAGCGATCAGGCGTAAAATGTTTTGGTCCTGCTCGATTTTCATTGACTTGGCGTAAAATAATGGAAAGTTAATCATCCAATTAAATGATGCGAAACTGCTGATGTTATTGTAGACCTGATACTGTAGATGGCGCTGGTGACACCAACTCGAAATCTGATTGGTTAATGCAACGATTTCGTTGCCATTTATCTTAAGATGAAGGCACCCACACTGTTCGTTCTGCAGGCCTAGGCAGATTTCTTTGACCCTGGCAACACATGATGTCAGCCACTGGCTGAAATATGATTGGATACATGCTCTATCATAAATATACACTACTGGAAGCAGTGAGACCAAAAGAAAAGCTATGAAATAAAGACTATTATGGGATTCATTTTATACACATTCATGAAAAAATATATTAAAATGTAAATCAGTGATTCAAAGAAAAGCCTGTCTTTTAACACTTTTAAGTTCAGAAAAATAAATAACAAAAGAAACCATACAGCCAGAAAACTACCTCAGAAATGATCCAATTCTGGCTTTGCCAGTTTGATCGTACTGAAGATATGGGGTATTCATAGTAGTTAAACACTTTTCTCTCCCAGAGATTAATTAAAACTACACGCTTTAATGTAGACTACTGGTTTGTTTGTTTTTTACCCTGCCAGTCTATCTTGAATTTTTTTTTAATACATCATTAATTAAATATTATTGTAACATCTATTTGTTTCATGTTTTCATTTCATATTTGATTCATGTATTTCATTATTACCTTGATTATGTCATGCAGTTATTTTCTTTGTGTGTCCTGTTCTTATTGGTTCATTAGCTGCTTTCCCCCTGTAATCCCATTAAAATGCATAGGGAGTAGGAGATAGTGATGCCCACTTGCAAATTGCATGCTAGTCTAGTATAGTCTAGTCTATTTTCACTATAAGAAACTGCACTTCTTGTCTCCAGTGGATTTGTTTAAAAACTAAAATAATCTAGACAGTGGCTGTTTGCATTTGCTAGATTTTTGTAATCGGTGTAAAATACTGAAAAAATATAACACTGAATAAATTATATCGTACAAATTATATGGTAACAAACCATTATCATCCTAAAACTGAACTTTCATAAAATTTTGGCTGTGTTCACAGTGTCACTTTTCAGGATTGACAACCACGTTTATTTAATCTGCGTGCACACCGCCAGCAATGTCAGAGCTACATGATCTAATTAATTCTAATGGAAGCTTGGTGACTTCCAGTGACACAAGCGACAGTGATTACAATGTTACTGGGACAACTTGAAATTAGGATCGCCACCAAATTACCTCATTAAAAGAAACGTGCGACACAGCGAAAAAAGTTACTGGCTGTGTACAAGCAGCTTTACACGTGTGAGTCCTTTCACAATCTTCTATTACAGTTGCAGCTCTGATATTGTCTGTATGACCGAACGACCAAAATCAATCTCACATTAACTAAAATTACTAAAGCTTAGAAAAAAAATTGCAAAATTTTAATGCAACTGTTCCTGTTACTTTAAACCAATGCACTTTTGATAATATTTCATCAATGTGCTTGGTATAATAGTCCACAGCTCGTTAAGCAGGAAAACGCTGACATAAAGGCAACAACTGAAGTTAATGAGATGCTTGGAAAGGAACAGAAAGAGATGTTATGAGTTCCACTAAAATCTAAAGAACTCCAAAGAAACATGTTATTTAGAGTAAGTTACTGTGATCAATTTATAAAATGTAATGCGGGGTAATTGGGAAAACAATAATAATTTAATTTTGAAAACTTAGGATAATCATTTACACATGGATGCAGCATACAGTAATATTGTAATAACTGGCGTCAGAAATGACTCATCATATAATGCATTACATTGTTTATACTTTGATTGTATTACATTGTAATAATTTACTGAAATATTACAGTAACTTATTGTATGAACTACACTAAGGGTTTAGTGTTGTACATCAGCAAAAAAGCTTTGATGCACTTGTTTGGAAAGGAAATTTAAATATACAAGCCTAACCATTGCTGTCCTCTTTCACCAGTTACCAGGAAATGGATGTCTAGTGGATGATTGCGTTCATCCACCCTTTATATGTCTTTAGGCCTATGGGTTTATATGTGAAGTGAAAAAGAGGATGAAAAATTTGATGAATGCATGTGTGGAAATGCCAGAGCTATTTACCTTTCTATTGGTGGGTGAACTTGCATTCTTTAGGGATTTGTTGTACTACATGGCTGTCACTAGGAAGGGTTATGCAATGTGGGAAGAGAGTGATTTTTTTTTTGGGGGGGGGCTGTAATGCAGCAAGCCCAAGTAAGGTGGCTGTAATTGCGCATAGCTTGAGAGTATTTGTATATATGAGATGCACATTTTGGTCATTTTTTTACAAAGTAGATTATTTGTATAAATGTTATATCATACTGGATAAGACTCTTAAAAAGGCCCTATTTAAAACGAATAAAAAATATTATAAAATGGGCAGTTCTGGTTCTTCATTCTGATTGGTTGAAATGCGTTCTAAGCCGTGATAAAATACACCGGTAACCCCACGGTTCAGACCACATTACATAAGTTTCACTGCGCCACTGTTGCTGTGTACTGATTTATGAAAATAAACACACTATAGTCTTTAATCATACTTTTAATTTGTCTACAATTGCACAATTAATGGCGATATCCAGATAAATGTCAATAAATATTGTTGAGTCATCTTGTCGATAAAGAGAAAACGTTGTCTGAGGAGTTTATAACTCAAGTTCATTCGTCCGCTATTATCCACTGGGTGGCGATCTTACCCAACTTAAACACTGACGCATTCACTCAACGCTGGCTCTGAATCTGATCTCTTACAAAAGTTCTTCACAAAAATGGAATTATCTCCGCTTTTAGCTAAAAATATTCAGAGATGATAAGAGAACAAATGAAGGTAGGATGAAACTTTTTTTGTTTGTTTTTGTTTGAAAGCGGATGGTCTGTTCTTTCATTTGATATGTTATGTTTATTTAAAGAAGATAATTTTTCTGCAAGGCATTAAACTAAAACTGGATGGCAACTTAAAAAAAAAAAAAAAACGCTGACAGGGAAAGAGTTCAGCATGCTTACAAGCATATTTGATCATCACTTCAACAGTTGCACAATTTAAATGTTAATGTATAAATTAGATAAATGGTGATTTATAAAATAAACCATAAATACCCCTAAATAATATTTTCCTTGTGTCTTTGCTGCATCTGTGTTGGTTGGGAACTGTGCTCTGTTTCAGTCACACTTGATTCTGAGGAACTACTTTGTTTGGCGGAAGAGTAATATTTGTACTAATATAATTACAACTTATTTGTGTTTTATTTTATAAAATCCCGCTAACGTTATGCATATGAAGTAACCGTTTTATAAACGCAATAAACCCCTCCAAGCAGTGGAGTTACAGTGCATTTTATAACAGCTAAGGAGGTTTTAGGCACTTAGGAGTTCTGTCAAAATTACCCAATGCTGGGTTAAAAATGACCCAATGTTGGGTTGTTGTTATGCAACCATGGGGTATAATAACCAGCAGTTGGGTTAAAACAACCCAGCATTGGGTCAATTTGAACCCAGCCGTACTGTATGTTCTGTCCAGTATTTACCCAGTATTGGTAAAAAAAAATAACCCAGCCATTTTTAGTGTTGGATGAAGGATGTGAGATAAAAAAAGTACTGTGCTTATTTTTAGTTGTTGCTATAAAATATACTGAACAAGCTATGTTTCTCAAATGACTAATGCTATCATTTATCGCTACCTTTTCCTACTCAGAAACATTTTAACAATGTTTGGAATTGTTTTTTTCTGAGAGCATTTCATGCAATCAGGACTCAGTGTGTTTACACTTGTCAACTTCAAGTGGCTTCTGTTTTTGGATATCTGATAGGATCTGTTTTGATGCACAGTCTGCAGTAGAAAATAGCTCTGGTGCAAAATCAACAGGAAGTAACTATTTTCCGTCATGAGAAATGAGGAAGATAAGGAGGTTACAGATGATAGCATCAACACAATGCATTCTTGGGGCTGTTTACACTTGGTATAAAGATTTCATCATTTTCATTGATCGGATCACAAGTGGACGAGAGAGACAAATCACGTTTACACCTGGTATTTAAATCAGTCTCTTTTGTCCACTTTCGACCGCTTCTGTCCTGAATACTTTGAGGGGGTGGTCTGTTGAGACGGTGGGAGAGTCTCTCGCCGTCATTTTAATGCGAGCAGGAGTAATGACGAGTTTATATGGACGCGAACTAATATTATGTCGGAGTCCGCTGCTTGTGTTGTAAGTAAACATGCTACTTAGTGTTTTGTACATGTATATGTTAGAGCTTTCTCTGATATTTCAGCACAATTGATGAAATAAGATCGCACAACTT